>NC_090931.1:777638939-777944166 GCF_040938575.1 Ambystoma mexicanum
CAGAGATAATAATTGAAAGTAAAACTACTCAGTGCAAATAACAAGGAGCACATTATATCAGAGTGAGCGAAACCGATTGCATTAAGTAGCTCACTTAAAGGGGATAAATCCCACATCACGCACCTGACAAGGGCCATGTAAGGCCTGTTGGGGGAAGCCTTTTGGCATGTGGTATTCTTATTGTTGCATCCGCCATCTTGGAAGCAACTTATATACTGAAGGAACATCAGCGTAATGACGTCTGATTATAAAAACAGTAACTGTTGCTTGGCCGCTCCATAAGAGTTATTGTAAAGTGTTGTGATATTAATAATGAACAGACTATAGTTCACCCTTTAAAAAGGTAATGGCATAATGCTACAACAGTATATTTGCTGTGAATACATGTTAACCATGATATCGGGTGAAATTCTCAATGGTGATTAAATCAAAGCATATTAGCATAACAACTGTAACAGGCTGGGTGCAATGTGTGTAGATGAGCCCAATGCTGAAAGACCGCAACGACTGATGGGCACCACATGTCCCTGTGGACAATGCGAGTGCGCTACTGGTGGGCTTTATATTAGTAATGTACTTTGTGAAGACCACTAGTGGATCAACATTATTACATGTGTTTGGTATCTAGCCTGGCTGCACCGGAGCACAGGCTCAATGAAGAGAGGCCAGCATGTGGCCGGGAGCTGGGGTGTAAGAACTCTGTTGTACTTGTATACAGCTGATCTGGGTTAGAAATACAAGTTTTACTAGTGTTCCAGGCATGAGTTCCTATTCAGATACAAAACATTTGTATGGCCCTTTAGGAGGGGTGCCAACTATCTTGGGCAAGTAAGAGGAAGGTAGTCTATACTTGAATGATAATTCAGAGCAACTTCAGAACAGAGCTGGAAAGGAACATGCAATATGTCTAAGGGTGCCCACATAGTTTGTGGTTGGTTATATATGTATTCAATAAAAAAATGTTGTTAAAGGGATGTTATGGTTAAGTTTCGCTACTAAAAATCTATGAAATTCAGTAAAAAAATGTTGTTAAAGGGACGTTATGGTTCCAAGTAAAACCGAAAACCCCCTGAAATTCACCAGTTATGGTAAGCTAAGCAACCACAACTCGTGCCACCACTGTGCACTGCTAAGACTAACACCCAGGACATCAAAGATGACATCACAAATGTCATTGATGACATCACTGATGAGATCACATGTGCATTTACCTTTCATGAAAAGTCTGTACAAGGGATTCTTATTGTAATGTTAATAAAGTGTCAAGGATCATTGGAATAAATATCATGAGATGCGTAGTGCATTAAGTAATGCACTAATCCAAATAGCATAGTATTATGAAGGTTTTTCCAATATACTAAGGTACGCATGTAGTAACATAGGCATAGTGTGCAGCAGACATGACGAAGATGCAATATTAATAATCTTGCCATGTTAAATACTAATATTATAAATGCTTTCTTATTAGAGTCTTGCATACTTTGAAACATTTAATAAGTACCTAATCAAGCCCACTCACTACATTATTGCATTACTGCACACAAACAGGTAACAACACATACAAATAGAGCATATACAGGGAAAGTGAACTAAACAAAAAAAGAGCAGTATTACCCGACAATCGTCATAACCTAACTGATTATTCTCATGCAGAGAAATGATTGCTCTGCTTCAAAGCTACTACTTCCCTATGTATAACTATCAAATATTGTGACTAGGCCCTAAAGAAAGTAGTGTAAGTGCAATGTGTACAAATATGAGCATATCCAGGAAAAGTACAGTAAAAGAAATACAACAGAACTATAACACAGTCTTGATAACCTTACTAATCATCTTCATACATAGAAAGCATTGCTGTCTTTCAAGTCTGTGTTTTCCCCTTTGTATATGTTTCATATGCTTTGAGTGGACCCTAAGTGAATTACTGTAAGAACATATTTGAAGTATAAGTCTACAAATATAGTACTTTGTACTATAGTATAGTGATTTTTTAGTTCCTGACTATTACTGGCCTAGATATATCAGTAAAGGAAAAAAGCGTGAACCAGACATGTGAAGTCATCAGTGATGTCATCAATGACATTTGTGATGTCATCTTTGATGTCCTGGGTATTAGTCTTAGCAGTGCACGGTGGTGGTGTGAGTTATGGTTGCTTAGCTTACCATAACTGGCGAATTTCAGGGGGTTTTCAGTTTTACTTGGAACCATAACGTCGCTTTAACAAAGTTTTTTTACTGAATTTCATAGGTTTTTAGTAGCGCAACTTAACCATAACGTCCCTTTAACAAAGTTTTTTTACTTAATTTCATAGGTTTTTAGTAGCGCAAGGTAACCATAACGTCCCTTTAACAACGTTTTTTACTGAATTTCATAGGTTTTTAGTAGCACAACTTAATCATAACGTCCCTTTAACAAAGTTTTTTTTACTGAATATACATTTTCATAGTGTGAATATGATAGATGTTTACTAGGATTCCCTTACTTTATATACATGTAACATAGAACATACTGAACCCTAGCTAGTGATTTTGATGTCCGCGGACTGTGCGTATGTTCGCAAACAGTCACGGACGACATCAACACTACCCAAACACTCGGGGTATCTTAAATTGCTCTATCATACCATATAAACACTGCACAAGTTCAAAAAGCAGCACATGAACACATTATATGTAATAATAAATAAACAGTGGAACCTATATATCTATCACATCAACCATCCATTTAAATACCATATGTAGTAAAATGGAATATACCAAAACAAAAAAGATATGCCTCCAACATAATTACCTCACAGAAACTGCAGAGTTAGAAGCAACACTAGACCTACACAACACTACGAATACAATTTACCAGAAACTAGTAAGTGAACTTCATATTTCTTATAAATTTCTAAACTTTTTGTATTAGGTACACTACAATTAATATATTTAAGTTGTTCACACAGAAATGTGCAGTACTTTGGAATGGCTTGAGGAGAATTTTCCACGTGAGGAAATGTCTGAAGACAGTGATAATAATGGCAAACACTTCTCTACATAAGCAAATTAATAATTATTACTTTATGTGTACTTATCATATATATATATTTATTTTTAACAGACCGTCCAAACATTGAAAATAATACACCAAAAGACACAATGGAAAAGACTCTGCAATGCATGGAACAGAAAATGGACATGCTCAAGGAAAATTTCAATGTTTTGAAACAGTTAGTGGAGGACCACATAAAAGAAAAAATTAAATACCATTGTCCCACATGTACCTGTTCCCCCTCTCCATGTCCCAGTCACCTATCCCCAAACCCTCAACACCTAGGAAAACGCTTTGATGAGACTTCCATCCCTTCATCCCCTCCCATCCATCCTCTCCATACACCTAATTCCCTTGTATTTGTATCCGTTTCTGCTTCCCCCCCTTTCATAAATTGTGTATATGTATATAATAAAAAAATATTATGTTTCTTTTAATGAAATTCTTTGTGTCTTGTTTTTTTTTAAAAGGCGTTTAAAATGTCAGCGGACAGCGGGCCTGTCCGGGCTGTCCGTAATTAACAAAATGGGGATGTACTAAGGACACTATACCTGTCCGTACCACTCCCAAGCAAAGATGGAACTGTTCTTAGAACACACCCGGTGTCCGGTATGTCCGTAAATAAACAAAATGGGGGTGTCCTAAGGACACTATATCTGTCTGTACCATCTGCAGGCAAGTTGAAACTGTCCTAATAACACACGCGGTGTCCGGAATGTCTGTAGTCAAACGAAATGGAGGTGTCCTAAGGACACTATACCTGTCCGTACAGTCTGCAGAACATCTACGCACATGCGCAACACACCCGTAAGTCCTGCGAACATCGCGCCTGTCCGTAACTGTCCATCTCATTTGTTTCGCACTTTTAATTTGTCTGAGGACCTGAACACTGTCCGTAGAACACCCGTGCGCATGCGCACAAACGTTCCCGTGCATTTGGTGTCCTGCAGACACCCGTTCCCTTTGCAGACGTGTTCCCGACGTCATCATGTGACCGCACCCACGCTGAGTGTGTGTCCTAATTTGCAGACACTGTCCGGTTCCCCAACATTTTTAAAGAACTTATTCAGACAATCCAAATTATTTTACAGTAAAAATTCACCATTGCACATGTCCCAGACAATGACCCTGGCTTTCCACATACTTTTTTGTAACTTTTTGAACCTTAATTGGGTGTTTGATCTGTTTGCGAAGTGCACCCCTCAACCCCTATAAAAGGCCACACCCCAGAGCTGATCTTCATTGTACTTCTGGCTATTGCAAATTGACTTTTGCTGCCTTTGCTGCTCTTGCTGAAATTATCTCATCAACCCTGATGGCATCCATGGCTGCTGTTGCTAATCTGCCTCAGCACCACCCCCAAACCCTCCACCAGCACCACCTCCCCAAGGGCCTGCAGTGGGGAACACGCGTGAGGATGTAGAGAACCAGGATGAAGAGCATGAAGAGAATGAGGTCGAGGAACTCCCTACTACCAGCACTCGCCTGGAGTCTTGGGTGTGGCGGTTGTTTACCATTCATGGTAACGTACCAAAAGCACGTGCGAACAAAGTCACCTGCAACAGTGCAAAACAGTGTCATGGGAGACGCGGTTCGTACAGCTTTGGTACAACATCCATGAAGCAACACCTAACGTTGTTCCACAGTGCAGACATTCGCAAGTTTGTACCTTGTGATAAACGTAGTAGGTTGAGTTCCTCTGCAGCATCCTCCTTTTCCGCTCCTGTCACCACAAGAGGCACTCCTGTGGGAGAGCGCATGCCTCCAGCTGCTTCACAGGCTATTCACGATGCTGTTGACCCTTACCTTTCGAGGATCACAATATTGTATATGTACTGCAACGCAGTACTCTGCAGGGGGAGATTCTTCGAAGTGCTTTCGAGACTACGGTCATGGAGCACCCGAAGACCTGCTATCTACCTAAGTAAGGCCCACCCTACATCTTCCTCTCTCCACCTGCCATTTCTTATCCCTGTGGTTGGTGTCCCTTCCTTACCCTGCTTTCCCCTCCTCTCCTAGTGTGTCATGTGTAAAAAACAAAAAAAATATGAAACAAAATTAATTCAAAAATCCAAAAACAAAGGCTCTTTTCAGAGCCGCCTTTCACAGTTTTAAAATAGAAGTGGCAAATAAACAGTGCAGGGCCCTGTGCATTTTTGGGAAGTCTGCGGACAGTCCTAGGACATATAAAGTTTTAAGGTGCTGCCCTAGCAAAACCAATGCACTTTTCTCTGGGAGGAAGTGGTGACTCTGAAAAGAGCCTTTTGATGGTGTTTTTGTGTGTTTGAAAAATTTCAAATCGCCAACATCTACTGCAAAATAGATGACTCTAATTCAAAAAAAGGTTGCAATGCTTTTTGCACATTTCCCAGAAAAATCTGATTGCCAGCATAAGTAAGATGGACTCCATCTCTGCGAAAAATGTTTGTGCTACAAAACATAATATTTTCATTGTGAAAAGAGGACATGCCAATATCTCTTAGAAAGGCACAAACAGCCTTATTGATATTGCGCCTCGCATTCTCCATTTGTGGACCAAATAAAGAAGAACGCAGCCACATTTGTGCAATACGAGAAGAATATACTTGGGAATTTGGAAACATGTCCATGACCTTCTCAAGTCCTTCTTTCATTGCAAATTGCAAAGAAATTCCAGACACATGTCCTAAACTGTTCCCTCCACAATGAATTATAATTATGTCTGGATGATGCTCTGTCTCTAAAGTAGCACAGAGAGGTACCTAGTCCAGCCACTTCATTCCACGCACTCCATGCCAGTGCACTTCCACATGAGGGAATCCAAGATCTGCAGCTAATCCACAAGGTTCTGCATGCGCCTCCAACAAATGTATCCATGAGTCTCCCAAAATCCAGATAATCTGTTTTCGGAATAACACAGCCATAACTATCTGTTCTTCTCTCCGGAAAAAGACGTTCTGACAAAATCTCTCCTTACACAACACACCCAGTAAACTTTACTGACCAATCCCTAGCTCCGCTCATTCTCATTTGCATGCCTCTCCACCCCAGAATCCCTATATGTAATACGCGCTGTCCGCACACTACCGCCATGTCCGTGGACATATCAAAAATCTGGGCATGGTGAATGTAAATTTAAATAGTGTGCCCCAATTCCCCCTTGAGGTGGGCTCTGAAAAGAGCCGTTTTTTCAGGTTTTTTTGCAGATGCCTGACAGACACCTGTTATTTTGTATTTCTTTTTGTTCCTTCTTACTTTACAACTAAAATCTTCACATATCCTTCTCCAAAGCAACCCTTACATTCCAAAACAGCCTGGCAATTCCCAAAAACGGATAAGGAAATGCCATCTTCTTCAAAATAAACAGCATTACTCAAATCAATATTCTCATTATTACAAAAAAACATACCAGCTCTAAGCATGAAAGCACACATGCATGCCTCGATTGATTTCAAACCTAGCTTTTTTTGCTGAGGACAAAAAAATAACTATTGTCCCATATTGCCCTAGGTAGTAATCCAGAATAAATTACTTTCGCAATTGGAAGGATGTTCATTACTGCTTGAACCAACTGTTTCAAATATGCCAACAAAGTAGGGGCACTGACGTAGCCCAAATGGAAAGCACCATAGTGCAAAACTACCAGATGTGGACTGTTCATCCTGCGCATATCTTCACAAACTTGCAGAATTCCCTCTACATTGCAAACAGGCACAATGCTCCACAACACCTCCACTCCTTTAACATCGAAATTGTTTGCCACATGCATGCATTGAGCATACTGCGGTAAACCATGGACAAACATATCTCCGAGCACCAACACCCTGCCTTTCTCCACCTCTGCCGTCTTCACTACACACACTCTCTTTCTACACAAATCCACAACATCAACATCTGATTGGCTGATCCCTACAGTCGCCTTTCCATACAGGATTTGCTGGAAAACCCCAGATGTGGCACGCCCTACCCGCGGACAGCCGCAGTGTGCGCGCGGCATGTAACTCTTAGGCAGCCCTTCTGCCCTGTCCACATCACTCTCGGTGCCATTCCCTCATTGGATACAGCTAAGCAGTCACACAGCCATCCACCAATCACATCCAAGACCTCTACATCTAACTCCATCATCAGAGTTCCACTTCAAATGTATTGTTAATCACTCTGAGTACAAGTCTCATATCATTGGAAAGCACCTACTACAAAAACTACTCTACAAGTCTCCAAGATTTCTACTGACAGCTGCATTCATATCCACTTGCATGAATACAAACTACAGGTATGCATATTTTATTCACAGTACATGTACAACTGTTATGAATCCATATAAACAAAGTAATGCCACTAAACCTGCATTGCCTATACATACATGCCAACCCTCCCGATTTAAGCGCGAGACTCCTGGTTTTCATTGAAAAATCACACTATTTTTTACTGTCTCGTGCCTTAATTAATGCCAATCCCAATGCAATCCTATGGGAAAAATAAATGTTCCCGATTGCTGTGCTGAAATCTCCCGCTCAGGTGCTCCCGATTGTTGGCATGTCTACCTATAAAATGAATTTATTGAAATTGTTCCCATCTACTATAATCAACTGTCACTTCCAAACCTGTCTCCTATCTACAACACACCTTTAAAAAACCAAATGAATTTCATGCACTTAAAATTCTACTTATTTGCAAAGCATGTTGAACTAACATATTGTAAACAAAATATAAAGGCTGCACATAGTCAAATGAAATGCATGCATACACTATGTTCAGATATCAAACAAGAATGCTACCACGAAAACATAAAAATCAACGTCTACATGAACATCAGTGCTATTAACACACAAAATTACTAACTTCTTTCTTTTACAATTGCAGTGAAGACCACTCTGCTGAAAATCAGCAGCATCTGAACTACAACATATCTGAAGAAACCTGCTCATTCCACAAAAAAAGAGTAATTACAATACTACCTTAATATTCTAACTGTTCCTCAAACACACTGTGTGGTTCATTCATGTAATTTGCGCACCAAAATAAAACGCAATTTCTGAACCATTCTGGCCACAAATCCCCATTTATTAAACAGAGATTAGCAGGCAGAAAGGCACACAAATACCAGTTTTTTTGGAACACAAATAACATACTCAACCCGTAGAATGTTAGTACTACAAAACAAAGAACTGTTTTAATTTTATAACATTAGATTTACTATTAATGCTTCTCCTCACCACTAGCTCATTTTCTACTCTCATCTGAACCACAGTTTAGTAACACACAAATAGAAGAATAGCCTTCCCGACTAATTGTAACAGCCCAATGCACAATCACACACCACCACATACATCTTACCCATAATACTCAGACACTCATGCATTGCAGACGGCCCAACCCATACCTTCTTTTTTTTTTTTAACAGACCCCAAAGAATGCCTACCAAAAAGCAAGTCCATAGAAAGCAACGCAGGAATAGAGCAAATTAAAATAAAAGTGTCCAAAATAAGCATCCAGCTCTACCAGAGTTTGTACAAAATGTTCAAACAAAACAGCTAATACAGTCATTTAGCGAAACAAAACAAGCTTCCAGTACAGAAACTTTGCCTCCTCTATCAAAATGTAAAACGAAACAAAAAATGCTTAACAAGAATTCGGCGACCACTACTGCTAAAACTGCTCCTATAAATCTTGATATACTAGCAAGTAACCATACCAAAAAAAGTATTTTAGCAAAAATGTTCCGCCACAGAGTCCTTCAGAATCTTATAAAAACAGAAGACAAATCATGCACAACCCTTCAAACATATCGTAGAAAATTAATCTAAGAAGCTTTAATAGAAAGTGCAATCCTTCTCAAAAGAAAATTATTAATTTTATTGTTAAACAGAATGAAAGCACTAACAAAACTAACTACTAAATTACAGAAAAACTTCTCAATAAACGGAATGTCAACAAAAATAACTTCTTAAATATCTGTGGAGGTGAATAGAGTCACACCACGAGCACAGAACCATATTTTAATGAAGAAGCATGCAAAAAAAAAACAAACAAACACAATTGCCATCCATAGCAGTGGACGAGGCTATGAAAAAATTAATAATACCATAATGGAACAAGAAATACAGCTTACAAAAATATCCCCAGAAAACTCAGAATTACCTCTCCATTCGACTGAACCGGAACGTCCAGAATACAAATGGCCATGCACGTCAATGTGTAACATTCCCAAAAAATCTTTCAAATCTTTACGTCAGTTCCTCAATCAGTATGTGAAAGGCAAAGACAAAATCAAAATGAAAGTGCTGCAAAATATGGATACCTGTCCAGTGCGCAAATACACAGGACTACACGGACATTCATTAGCCTGCATTTCAGGACCTATTTGCAATAGCACCTTCCATCATATCAAAATGATATCAACACATCATCCAAATATAAGAAATCTAGTCTAAAAACGGTACTATGCTAAAAGTCCTGCTTTAGCACTAGCCAATTTAAATAACACTCTTCTGCAAGGTACACCCAAAGACCTACTCGAAGAAATATTTTGGAAGTGAAAGCCACTTACAAAAAGCAATAGCTTTACAAAAGACTAGCAACAATTCTGCACATGGCAACCTTCTACTACACACATACAAAAAAGAAATACTAACATTTAAAAGTACATCTGCTGAAGTACCAAACCATGCGTGTGTGTGTTGCCGCAGAACTTTTTATAAAACTAACACAAAAACTATAGACGTAACATACAAAATAGAAGACAATGAAGATTCCAAATGGTTTGAATTAGCTCCGTACCTAATAGCAGAAAACAAATACGAAATAACTGACCCCTTAATACTTTGCAGTTACTGCACTACAAAACTTGACAACAACCAAACTTCTTCACGTGCTATCACAAATAACTTGGAATTATTCCCACTACCAAAATCCCTGCAACAACTTAATTTATATGAGAGCATCATAATTCAAACAGTGCACCCATTTCAAGCAATAATACGCCTTCAACCAAAAACAGCAAAATTACCTCCCTCTGAATTGGTGAAAGGCATTTGTGGCAAAGTAGTTTATTTATCATTAGATCTGAAAGAAAATGTGCACACTCTGGGAGTGCAATGCCCAATACAGCAATCTTTAATTGTCTTAGTAAATGGTGTACCAACAAAAGACAAAAACATTTTGCAACAACTCATAGACTTACAAAAAGTTAGACAAGCCTTACAATATCTAAAAGACAGTAATGAATACTACAAAGAAGGAAATATTGAAGAAAACATAGGGAAACAACTGAAATATTTCAAGAGTCACCAGAAACTGGTCAATTTGAACTTCTAGATCCTGCTACAGTATCCAATATTTTAGACCATTATACAATTCATCCATTACACTCTAATGACACCGTAGATGATGCACTAGAAATGTACCAAATGCGACAAACCAAAGGATCACCACTCAGCATATGGGAAAAAAGTATAGAAGCACATGCTTTTCCTCTACTCTTTCCTACTTGCAAAGGAGGAAGGTATGATGATAGACCCACTCAGATAACAGCATCAGAATACTGCTCGTTATGAATGTATTCTGAAGATCCCAGATTTAGACAAAATGTGGAATACATATTCCTCCTACTCTTTGAAAGTGAACTAGCAACTCTATGTTACGGAGTTGCACACATATTGAAATCAGGAACCCACTTTCAAAATATGTCAGCTACGCAATTAATGGAAAAAGTGCATGAAAAAGATGAGGTTTTACAATCAAGCATTACAAATCTGTTAGCAAACATGCGTGGTACGAAAGAGTACTGGTTCCGATGTCACGGAGATGTACATTGTATGATAAGAAACCTTGGCCCACCCACTAGGTTTTTTATATTAAGTTGTGCAGAATATGCATGGGAAGATTTACATGATTTCCTACACATATCAAACAAAAACAAAACAAACATAGATATGCTAACAACTGGAGAACTTTGCTCTCTAGATCCTGTTAATGTTTCAAGATATTTCCATCATCGTTTCATTGCTATGCTACACTTTATTTGTAATAAAACTGTTCCTCCCCTCAGAGAAGTGCAACACTTATTTTGGAGAAAAGAATACCAAGCCAGAGGAGCACCACATATCCACATGCTTTTATGGATTACAGATGCTCCTAAATTTGGTCAAGACAGTGATTCCACTGTTTTACAGTTTATCTAAAAATAAGTCACTTGTGAAATTCCATCGAAAGCAACAAATAGTGATCTTCATGCACAAATTGTACAATTTCAAAGACACAAATGTGGCAAATATTATCGTTGCAAATACAAAAACAAAGGGAAATACTACACCAAATGCTGCTTTGGTTTCCCTAGACCAGTCACAGAAACAGGTGAAGTGAACAGCTTCATATCTTCAGTTAGACATAGTGTTAAAGGTAAATCACCTAAGAACACGTATTACATAAAAAGAACAGAAGAATCAAAATATATCAATGATTACAATTCAATAATTGCCCTCTTATGGAATGCAAACATAGATGTGTAGTACATTGCAGACAATTCCACTGCAGGTGCACAATATGTTGCAGCCTACTTAACAAAAGCAGAAAAAACAGAGCTTCAAGACCTCTGGAATGACCTATCATTCGACAAAACACTATCTCAGAAATTGTACAGCTTAGGCATAAAAATGCTCTCTCATAGAGAATGTGGCTCCTATGAAGCTGCAGATTGTTTAACCGGTACTGCTTTGTATGGAAAATCTGAAAATATAGTATGGCTAAGTCTTGGTCCTGCTAAATCTAGAAAAAGAGTTCTCAAATCATATGAGGACATTGAAACAATAGCCAAAAATGATCCCAACAGCCAAGACATTTTGAAAAACAATTTACTGGACACATACTACCGAACAGGAGTACCACTTTGGAAACCATGTGTCTATACCACGTAGCCCAAAACTTCACATATAAAAATTATATAAAACCCGATGAAAAAAAAAGGCAGATATAGAGTGACAGATTGTGAAGGCAGCTTAGTGAAACTTAACAAACGAAGCTTAATTAATCATATCAAATTGTCATTAAAAACTCCTCAACAGAAAGAACTATATTACATGTCCCTGTTACAACTTTTTAAACCATGGAGAAAAGAAAAAGAGATACTAGAAAACTATGACTCCTATGAAGACGCTTTCAAAGCAAATGAAAGCACTTTCACTGATATAAACTTTACGCAGTACAAAACAATGTTGCACAATGAACAGCAACACGAAAAAGAACTCCAGGCCCAACTAGATAAGGACACTCCCGACAGTAGTCAACCTTCTGTAACAGGAAGTCAAGAACCACTGGGACAGCCACTAATAGCAAATGAGGCAGAATTAGCTATGACAGAAGTAGAGAACACCATGTGTCACTATGAAGAAGATACAGATGACTTAACTGTACTACAATCAAAACTGAACAAAGAGCAGCGCACCATTTTTCAAGAAGTAACAAAAGAAATTGCACATGGTGTACAACATGAAAATAAAGAATGTACCTGCCAAAATTACAAACCTATAATACTATACGTCAGTGGTGAAGCTTGTTCAGGCAAAACATTCTTAATCAAAATCATCAGCAAGTTCCTTCAACAATTGACAAACAACAAACTGTCAGCTGTTGTAACTGCCCCCACAGGTTTAGATGCTTACAACATAGGTGGTGTCACTTTACACCGATTACTACTCCTTCCAGTAGAACACCAAAACAAATTAGAATATTACAAACTTTCTACAGAAGCTGCAATGGAACTATGCAGAGTCTTAACAAATGAAAATGCTACTAATAGATGAAGTGAGCATGGTCTCAAACCTAATGTTGGCTTTGATTAATCTCAGATTGCAAGAAGTACTTAAAACAAACTACGAAGAACTCTTTGGAGGAAAACACATTATTGTTTTCGGAGATCTTCTTCAATTGACACCGGTGGAAGGTGAACCTATTTTTAAAACCTTAGGACACAAACTCTGCCGTAAAACTGTTGGCAGCATAGGAAATGTCAACCTTTGGCAACATTTCCAATACAGAGAATTAACAGAAAACATGTACCAATCTGCAGACCTCACTTACACCAACATTTTTAAAAGTATTAGAGTTGGTGTACTATCTCAAGAAGCACAAGCAATATTAAAAACCTGGCACATCCATGCACTTTATGGCCATAACTCATGTGCTACTGATATTATGGGAAAATTAGCACACAGAAATGTCAATTGTATGTCCTTAATGCCAACTCTTGCAAGCTGTTCCAAATTCAATGAAACAATGTTGAAAAAAGAAATGCAACCGATAATTGAAATTTGCTCCACAGACAAACTGGACGTACATGGTATGACACTACCCATGTGTCAAGAAGCCACAACAGGACTAAATACCTTAGGAAATTCTATCTCCAACACAGCTGGTTTGGAGAAAATATTAAAATGATCCTTAAACTGCAGAGTAATGCTTAAACGTAACCTTGACATAGAGCAAGGACTAGTTAATGGAGCACTGGGTACAGTTGTAGGCTTTCAACCATACCCACGTGACAACATTCAGTATGTCAATATTCTCTTTAACAAACTTTAAGAAGTAAAAAGGATAGGA
This sequence comes from Ambystoma mexicanum, assembly GCF_040938575.1. NCBI lineage: Eukaryota > Metazoa > Chordata > Amphibia > Caudata > Ambystomatidae > Ambystoma > Ambystoma mexicanum. The sequence continues at coordinate 777,652,549 of NC_090931.1, forward strand.
CGCTCAACAGCTCGATTCCTTCTCTTCAAAGACATGTATGTACGCAGAGAACAATTTTCTCTAACTCTAGCATACGAAAGTCACCATTCATAAATCACAAGGTCTTACCCTAGACAAAGCATTGAAAGATATTGGTAACACAGTCTTTAACGAAGGCATGAGCTACGTAGCACTATCACGCTTACGTACACTTGACAGTCTATTTCTAATCAACTTTGATGCAAGTAAGTAAGATATTCCTTGCATTTTAGAATACAATAGACTACGTTCACTATACACCCCCATCTAAAAACATATCCTGTTCCACAAAAAGGAAAACGTTGTAAAAGAAAACTAATTCAAACAGAAATGCAACAGGATCTGACAGCAAATCCTCCAAAGAGAGTAAAAGAAGCTAATACTTCATCATTTACCACAAGCAAAGAAGAACCTATTACTCAAAGTAACTCAGGTACTTCTTCAAAGAAGCAACACACACTCCAAAAAAAAGACTTGGACACAGAACTATCTGGTCCATTCAAATTTTCAAATATAACTGGTGTGTAAGTTGCTACGCAAATGTAGCAATGAATATTCTATTTCAATTGCCACTGATTGTTGACAACATTTACTTACACAATACAGACCAATTGTGTTTGCAAATGTTAGTACTTCATAGAAATGCAACAAACAATCCTGACAACACATATACAGGCCGATTCATGGAAATATAGTCAAAAGTATCGCACGCGGCTGGCGCAGAGTGTTCCCGTGCGAATGTCTGCGCCAGCCGCGTGCGATAAAATCCATTTCAGCGCACATCGTATTCATGGATTAATCCTCCAAAACAAGCCGTGGCGCAGAGTATCGCAGCCACCCTGCAGCAGCGCCAGTTACGCCCCCAAGAACGCCCTCGCGCAAGGAAAAGCTATCAAGATCGCAAAACCATCGCAAAGGGCTGCGGCAACCCTGTACCAGTGCGAGAAGTAACACACGCGACCTGGGGGAGCGTGTGCGTGTAATTCAGGGGTGCGCGAGAAGTTCCACACGTGATTGGTCGGGGCGCGTGTATTTCAGGGGCTCGCGGGTGGTTACACACGCGATCGGGCCTGGGGGAGCGTGTGCGTGTAATTCAGGGGTGCGCGAGAAGTTCCACACGTGATTGGCCTGGGCGCGTGTAATTCAGGGGCTCGCGGGTGCTTCCACACGCGATCGGGCCTGGGGGAGCGTGTGCGTGTAATTCAGGGGTGTGCGAGAAGTGCCACACCCGATTGGCCTGGGCGCGTGTATATCAGAGGTGCGCGAGAAGTTCCACACGCGATTGGCCTGGGCGCGTGTATTTCAGGGGCTCGCGGGTGGTTCCACACGCGATTGGGCTGCATGCGTGTATTACAGGGGTGCGCGAGAAGTTCCACACGCGATTGGACTGGGCGCATGTATTTCAGTGGCTCGCGGGTGGTTTTACACGCGATCTGGCCTGGGGGAGCGTGTGCGTGTATACCAGGGGTGCGCAGAAAGTTTTACACGCGATTTCAGCACTGTACGTGTATTGCAGGGGTGGCGGGGAGTCCTACATGTGATTTGCCAGTGTGGGTCCTCCCAGGTGTTCCCTGTACACCCTCCACGGCCCCTGCAGGCAGCCCACACCACAGGGGACTACCCTGCATCCCTGGTCATGTCCCGCAGGCAGCCCACCCAACATGGGCATGCCCCCCAGCAAAGGCACATGTCTCCTTGCACAAATAATCACCAACTCATGTTCCCCACCACCCCCACCCCCCAGCAGTGTGGGGCACCTGCCAGCAGGCCCCCACCCATGTCCACCAGCACCCCCACCCCCTAGCAGTGTGGGGCACCTGCCAGCAGGCCCCCACTCATGTCCACCAGCACCCCCACCGCCCAGCAGTGTGGGGCACCTGCCAGCAGGCCCCCAGCCATGTCCACCAGCACCCCCACCCCCCAGCAGTGTGGGGCACCTGCCAGCAGGCCCCCACACATGTCCCACTCATGTGCCCCTTCCCCCAGCACATGACGATCCTCAATCATGTCCCTTATGGCCAGCCCACCCAGCACAAAGACCTCACCAAGTATTACAACCACCCCCATAGTAAAGGCAACTACATGATACAACCCCAATGGCAAGTATGTCAATGAACACATGGCCGACACCCACACACAATGGTTGCAAGTGAATGTGAAAACCCATATCTTGACATGCATGAAACCAATGAGAGAACACCACACATTGAAGTATGACTGTAGAAATGTATTAAACACAAATGAAAGCAATGCAAATCAAAAAAGCAACTATGGGAATAATAAAAAGAAAAGCTGGATGGCCGTGAAACAATTAAGAACCAGAAATCAAAATCCAGAGAAATCCAAAAGTTATGTTGTCCAAAGTCACAGGCCTACAAATCAAAAGCAACTATGAAAAGAAACGGAAAACCATTCCTCCATGGTGATGTAAAACGAAAAAAATGCAGAATCCAATGTAGAACTATTCACAACAATCCAGTGTCCATGAGCACAACTGAGGAAAGGAAACCTAACAAAAACTACCTAATAAAAAGAGAGATAAAAATATGTGGTGCATTGTCCAAGCGCAACCAAAAGAAATCAAAAATAAAAGGAAACTTAACACTAAAGAACTATTTACAAGGGCAGCGGGCAAATCCTGCGGCTCACTCCGTGATGTTGTGGGCCAGGGCATCCTCGAACTCCATGTCGACGTCCTGGAGGCGGGACTCTGTCCTGGCCCCGAGGTCTCGCAGGGACGACGCCATAGCCACCTCCAACTCCCTGCGAGATGCCTCGAGGCACTGAGCCCGCCTCAACGCCCGACGCATGGCGAACTCCACCCTGACCATGGTGAGCCGCGCCTCTTCCGCCCGCTGCCGCTCCGCATCTATGCGCTGGCCCAACCGCTGCCACACGGAAGACACATCCTGTCCTGGGTCCCCCTGCCCTCCGGCCAATGCCTGCCCCTCCGATGACGAAGGCCCCGAGCCATCATGGCTCCCACTTTCCTGCTGCTGCTGCTGCTGCTGCTGCTGTGCCTGTGCCCTGCCTCCTGCTGCCTGCACAACCTCCATCTGCTGGGGTGCAGTTGCTGGGGTGTCCACCCCTGCTGAACCTACGACTCCCAACTGTGGCAGGGATGGGATCCCCACCGAGCTGGCTGCGTTGGTCGGGGCAGGTCCACAGGGGGCCCTGGTGGCATCTGGGCCAGAAGACGACATGGAGCACGACTGGCACATAGTCTCCACAGAGGAGGAGAGGGCCGCCAGAGTGTCCGCCTGGGATGGGGCATCCCTGCTGGTGCATGGTGGTGCAGTCACAGTGTCAGGGACAGTGACATGCACAGGCACCTCCACGGCGACCTGTGCTGCCTCCTGCCCCTAGCCCTGGACTGCACCACTTGCACCAGCAGGGATGCCCCCACCAGGCCCCATGTGCGGCTCAGTGACGGCCTCCTCCTCCTCCGTGGAAACCACCAACCTGGATGTCTCCACGCCGTGTTCCGCCGTTGCAAGCCCCTGTGGGAGCTCACCCACCCCTTCCGCTGCAGCCGTGGGGGCATCCCCGCCACTTGGCTCCACAGCGCCGTCTCCGCCCTCTTCTTCACCTTGCGCTGTGTAGAGGGAGACATAGAACACAAGCATCAGGGTACTGTACAATGGTTCCCTAGACCGGAAGCAATAGCAGATGAGTGGCACTGTCATACATCACTCCCAACATGTCCCTCCACAACACATGGGTCAGTGCAGGCAAAACACATGCAGGAACAGGCATGGCGCATGCTATGGACATTAGCATACATGTCCGAGGGACTCTTGAAACATACAATGTTGTCTTGAGACTCACATACATCATGGCTCATGCCTATCACATGCACACACCTCACCGTAGTTCCATCCATCTGGACTCGTACACCCCAGACACAATGGATACAAGGATTACTAGGCTGCATCAGTGATTCGGAACATTCTCACAGACATGTGTCATGCATCCATGGCATTTACAAGTCACAGACACGCAGGTCAGACACACAGACATGGACACCATACATGTACATGCCATCAGCACCCATCCCTCACCCCCACCCATGTCCAGGAACAGAGACTGGCATGCTTTCATGTGTCCATTCTGCATAGAGATCCCCATGTTGCTGTTGAACACATGCACCAGCCATGTGGTTCACACATTACTGGTCTCACATGCATGACCATCATGTCCCAGCATACACACATACGTACATGGCCTATGTCACACATACAGGCAAGTATCAGACAACCAGCACACTGCAACATGCCCTGTCTCACACATCAATGCCTGACCACTTACCGCTCAACTCCAGACGGGCCTACCTCGGAAGGATCTGGGCGTGGAGCGCTGGGTCTATACGTTCCAGGACCCTCAGCTGGATGGGACTGATGCTGCCCCGGCCCCCCTCCACGAGGCGCCGGGGCTTCAGGAGGGTCCTGGACCTCAAATCATCCCAGCGCTTCTTCACATGATGGAATCTTCGGACTGCCACCCCCTCCTCGTTGATGGCAGTCACGATGTCCGCCCAGATCCTATCCCGTCCTTCCCTGTTGGCGCGTCTTGGTCCGAAGAGGGCATCATAATGCCCCAGGACATGCTCCACCAGGACACCAACTTCGGTGGCACTGAAGCTGGTGCCCCTCTGCCTCTTTGGCTGGGGGTTGCCAGTGCTGCCAGATAGTGGTGGGCCCGACATGGCAACCCCAGAGGCAGGAGTGGGTGGGCAAGTGGGTCCTGGGGCTGGGCTGTGGAGCAAGATGGTACTCCAGTCGGGAGTCTTTGGTACCAGCAGGGGTGGTCACAGCTACTGCACCCCTGGCTGATGTGCAGGCAGCAAATGGCAGGGCACGTGGGCAGCAGGCAGTCAGTCAGGCAGCAGCAGATGGCAGGTGGGAGCGTGCTCGGGGCTCTGGGGGGCAGTAATATGGCCTTCTGGGCAGGAGCGTGGTCTTCCGTGTGTTTTCGCTTGGCCAGCTTGATACGGAGTGATTTGGCACGTGAAAATCCTGCACGTCAGCGTGAAATTCGAGGAAAGGGCCTTAGCGCATAAGCGCGTCAGCACGCGTACGCGATTTCATTGGACCAAAGGCCCTTACAGCGTAAGCGCGTCTGTGCAGTTTCGCGCACGGGCGTTGCCCTGGCAGGGCTTCTCTGTACGTGCTTTTCGTGCGGTGCGTGTGTTTTCCATCCGTTGGGGTTCACTCGCTATTACTTCGCAGCGGGTGTTGGCTATGCGTTCTTCTACATGCAAGGCAGACGGTGAGTGGTACCCTGCTCCCCCCCAGGCCCGATCGCGTGCAGAAACACCCACGAGCCCCTGGAATACACGCACCCCGCTCCCCCAGGCCACATCGCGTGTGAAACCACCCGCAGGCCCCTGGAATACATGCACCCCGCTCCCGCAGGCCCCATCGCGTGTAAAACCACCCGCAGGCCCCTGGAATACACGCACCCCGCTCCCCCAGGCCCTATCGCGTGTGAAACCACCCGCAGGCCCATGGAATACACGCACCCCGCTCCTCCAGGCCCCATTGCGTGTGAAACCACCCGCAGGCCCCTGGAATACACGCACCCCACTGCCCCAGGCCCCATCACGTGTGAAACCACCCGCAGGCCATTGAAATACACACACCCCGCTCCCCCAGGCCTCATCGCGTGTGAAACTTCTCGCGCACCCCTGTTATACACGCACCCAGCCAAAACGCGTGTGAAACTTCTCGCGCATCCCTGATATACACGCACCCAGCCAAAACGCGTGTGAAACTTCTTGCGCACCCCTGATGTACACGCACCCAGCCAAAACGCGTGTGTAACTTCTCGCGCACCCCTGTTATACACGCACCCAGCCAAAACGCATGTGAAACTTCTCGCGCACCCCTGATATGCACGCACCCAGCCAAAACGCGTGTGAAACTTCTCGCGCACCCCTGATATACACGCACCCAGCCAACACGCGTGTATGACTTCGCGCGCACCCCTGGAATGCACGCACACGCTCCCCCAGGCACAATCACTGAGCTGTGTATACAGTATTTTTTAAGCGCACATTTTGGCGCACATGTATTGGGACGCTACCGCCTGCTTTCTGTGGCATACGGGTATGGGCCTGTGCGCGTCTTTGGCTGTGCGCTGTTTTTCCCGATTCGATTCCATGAATACGTGTTGTAGGTGAGCGTGTGGGCGTTCTGCGCACTTGCCTCCTGTACTTCCCCCGTGACGGCCACATTTTCACGAGTTGTTCCCCATTCTGCGTGTGACGCCCACTTTTGTTCTGTGCGCCGCGCTATGTGCGAATTCGCTGTTGCCTTATCGCACGGCGTTCGATGACCTGTGCGCCAGCGTGCGCCAGCGTGCGCCGCGCACTTTCTCAGCGCACATCCCACATTTCGCGCGTGCCCGTGCTTCCATGAATGGATGTGCACTGTTTTCTGTGCGATTTTCTGCGATTTTTTCTGTGCCACTGCGAATCGCACGTTTTCACACGTGTGGGCCGGTTTTTCCACGCACATTATTTCCATGAATCGGCCTGTTAGTGTTCATGGAATAAGAAAAGAATTGGACTATTGTGCTGGAATGGTGAAATTCACTATAAACTCACAAGAAGATCCACAAGAATGTCTAATGTACTTACGCAAGTACTGGAAAACTAAAACATACCTATAAATTAAATCTTCCAGATTTCATGCATGTGAAAACATACATGCACTCTCTGCAACAATGTGACACAGGAACAAATCCCTAATGAGCGCTTCGTGTATGTATCCATACCTAATTGTGAATCTGTTCCATCTCAGCAACTTGTACAAAATGCAAACCATGGTAGATTATGTCTATCTGCAATTCAGATAATCGCTCCACCTTACTAATACAAACACATAGTAAATACGTAATACTAATGCTTCGACGTTACATTGCAGATGGTACCAAAAACAACTGCAAGTTGATTGGATTCACACATGGTCAAGTATCACTTGATAAGAAAACCTTCATAACAATAGGTATAATCTACCACGCAGGAGCCACAACCAATGCAAGTCACTACACTGCATATATAAAAAAGAAATGTGGATGGTTAGTATGTAATGATAGTACCATTACTCTAAAGCAGAGATTACCAGGAAATCTTACAAACGCTTATTTGATGTTCTTAAAACCAAAATTTAATAACTAATCTGTACTTAAACATTAACAAAACTTCAATTAAAAAACTATAAACTGTTAGAATACGCCAACAGGTATCTAACTTCCCCAAGATTCTATAACAACCAAACAGATAAATGAATAGCACTAAATTATAACAAGAAATAAACAGTTAGAATACGCCAACAGGTATCTAACTGCCCCAAGATTTTGGAACAACCAAACAGATAAATCAATACTACTCAATTTTAACAAAAAATAGAGAGTTAGAATATGCCAACAGGTATCTAACTGCTCCAAAAATCTGCAACAAGCCAACAGATAGAACATTAGCCAGAAACAACAAGTGAACACTGAAAACAAACAAACAAGTAGTCTGTAGCATAACAAAAAAAGTTTTTTTCACAGACCCAATGATTTGAAAAACAAACACAGAAACTGACCAAATTGCACAGTAAACTGGTTTGTAAACTACTAAATATGAGGGTCGAAAAAAAGCTGAAATGTCTATTATGCAATGTAATAAGCCTTTATAAAATACATACACTAACATGCTCTTTTCTTTTATCACAGAAATTGAAAAAGAATATGTGCTCCAGTTACCCAACTCATGAAAAAAATATATCCAATCTCAAAAAATCAAACAGTAAGTATATTCTAATAGAATGCATAAACACTGCTGCATAACAGAACCATTGAAACAAACATCTAACCATACACCACAATACAAAATGTTTACTTCCATGGATATGTTATACTACAGTGATTGTTACCAAACTCTACAATCTTAATGACGTGACGTAGCCAAAACTTCACATACAAACTATACAAATCAAATAGTACACAAACTGTAGATTTGCAAACATTTGATAGATATTCAATTCTATGGGTGTGATATGCTGCAGTGGTTGTGGCCAGGGCCTAGAGTCTTGGGTGTATGGCCTACGGCCTACGGCCTGTGGCCATGCACCCAAGACTCTAGGGCCTGGCCACACCACCGCAGCATATCGCACCCACAACCACCGCAGCATATCACACCCATGGTGGCTTATAACTTCAGTGCTTATAACTTCGGTCTTGGGTGCATGGCCAAAGGCCATGCACCCAAGACTCTAGGTTTGGCCACAACCACTGCAGCATATCACACCCATGGTGGCTTATAACTTCAGTACTTATAACTTCAGTCTTGGGTGCCTTCGACCATGCACCCAAGACTCTAGGCCCTAGCCACAACCACCGCAGCATATCACACCCATAGAATAAAACATTTTAACTGTCTATATGAGCCCACCCATATCACACTTTCTGCAACGTTTTGTGAGAATTCATCCAGGGAGAGCGAAGTTGTAAGCCACCCATGTTGACTTATAACTTCAGTGCATGCTGACTTATAACTGCAGTGCTTATAACTTTGGTCTTGGGTGCATGGCCTTTGGCCATGCACCCAAGACTCTATGCCCTGCCCACAACCACTGCACCATATCATAACTTTACACGTGGGATTGCATGTGTGAGAAAAACGTGCGTGGCCACTATTTTCATGAGCATCTTCCCAGATGCTTGCTTTTCCACCACATCGGCTAAAGGTAAATTCTTTTCTGCAGTTGGTGAAAGCATATTTGGATTTTGTATTTGAGAATAGATAACTAGTGAGCAATCCATGCCCTAATTCTTCAGAATGGGCACATCAGAAGGGAATGCTTGATTGTGTGTGTGTCTCTTAGCGCGCTGTGAAGCTCATTGTAATGCTCACTTTTTTGAGAATGGGGCTAATTTCATCCGCGCAGAAGTCCGTTATATATTCCGCAACAACCTCCTGCTTAGAGGGGTTCCAACGTCCATGCATATGCACGGCTTTAATTTCAATGTAGCCATAATCCTGGGCAAGTACCAAGCACATTGCAGGGCGCCATTGAGTCCACACTCGCTGCTACAACCACTGAAAATGTGCTTCATATTTCTCTTGCCATGTTCCATTCTCCACCATGTTGCATGGCCTGGTGTCACTAAGACTTTCCTGGAAGTCCAAGCAAAGTCCCATTGCCTCCTGTTTGGCAACGGGCATTTTATTAAGTCCAAGCTACGTCCCATTGACTCCTGTTTGGCAACGGGCACTTATTAATCCTCGGAATCACTGAAAAGAAGAGAAAAGCTCACCTTGTAGAGCGTGTTGGTTTGCAAATTGTTGAGTTTAATAGCTGTGAAGGCTTGAGCATATTACGGAAGCCTTAACTATGTCTACCAAAGCAGCGAATTCCTTGCAGAACATGTTGATTTGAGTGTAATTTCTAACCAGAAAATCACAGTTTAGGTTTGCATCATTAACAGTAAAAAGTTCTTCTATGCTTGTTCACGAGTCATGTATATAGATGTTTAACAGAGCTCTCTCTTGGCGCCTTGAACGGATGTTTTGTTGTATAGCCTTATAAATATCCAATAAATAAAATAAATAAATATTTTCTCGATAGGTTTCCCATTAGGTTCTCAGCCTAGACAATGTTTAAACTTCTTTTTAACAATTTGTCCAATATTCATGCCTCTTTGCTCATACTGTTGTGCACTGTTGCCTTTTCTCAACTTTATCTATCTTCCAAAAATGACTACTGCACAACTGCATAACACCCCGTGAGCTTGATCCCCCGCGTTCTGCCCTATACCCCTGCACGACCAATGTATGAGCAACGTATCCTAAGATATCTATTGCAATGCCCCAGTGTGATGTATGGTATCCCAGCTCGACCAATGCATAACCAATGTTGCCTAGCTATACAATGCATAACCTCTGTAACCTTAAGCAACACTAGAAAATATCTGTTAACACTATTCTCCTGTAACCAGCATAACCAATGTATCCGAAAACCCGTACTGTTAATACTGTGCAAAGCTGTTGTTAATACTATGCAAAACTGTAACCATAAGCAATATAAGTTATTGTCTAACCTGCATGCGTCTGTAACCAGCGCCTGGAAGCACGCTTAACAAATGCCAAAATAAATAAATAATAAATAAATGAATACCCATAATTTCTTTGTTATTTCTATTTCGAGACGGATGGATGAGGCAGACATTCACCTTAAATCCCCTTGCAACCTTACTTCACCTCCTCGTTCGAGCCGCAGTACTATCTTAAAATGTTTTGCAACCATTGGATGAAATAATGTAAATAACTTACATTTTAAATGGCCTCTTGGTCTTGGAATTAAACAAAACAGTACAATGCACATGTAATTGCTAATGCAGTTCTTAAGACGCAAGCAATGAGAAATGTAATTAAAAACAGTAATCAGGTAATACCAACATAGAATGTCTGTATATTATCATATTAAACAGTATATTTGAAAGGACATACACATCCTTTTCCAGCTATTGGAATGCTTTGATCAAGAGTTGGAAAGTGTCAAAGAAAAGACAAAATATAATTAAAGTCTATAAAACACAGTATTTACATTTGTAAGAATGTAAGATAAGGTTCTCAAAAGGAATTTTCTGTGCGTATAATGCAGAAGACGAAATAAATCAAATGAACTAGATACTCCGAATGGAATCAAGGGGTCTTCTGCTGGCTTCTGCCTGAGTTCATTTCAACGGCTGCATTTCTGTTCCTAAAGAGAGCTGGCGATTCACATTTTAAACTTCTTCCGGCTTGAGAAAAGCTAACATTTTCCAAATCAAAAGACAGCCCTATAAATGAAAAAAACAAGACACTAACCCTCTACTATACTGTTCCACGATCCTTGGGGTATATGGGACTGGTGCTGAGCACACTCCCACCCCCTAAATGGTCACGTCCTCCCCCGCCCAACTACCTGTCCCTGTTATAAAGCAGTCATCTCAATGCATACTAGAGCAATTGTTTTCTTGGAAAAAGAAATTCACGAAGTGTCTCTGACATTAATGGAATCGTCTTTTAGCTTCCATTAGATTTTGCTGAGGAATGTATAATGTAGGTATCGGAATGTTGAAATGCTATGAATGTGTGGTTCAGTTCATAGAAAGCCACCTTCACCAAAATAATTGGCGGATTGTTGAAAACAAAATCAATCCTTGTGTTTGCTGGGAAATGTTGTCTGAATCAGCTATAACTCAGAAGATCACCATCAACACTTTTGACACAGCAACCAATCAGCTCCAAGCCAGACATTCCACGTTCATCTCGCTCGACTTCTCTCATCCTACACTCATTAAAATGGTTAAAACCTGCCAGCCCTGGCCATGCTGCTCCAATGTGTCTTCCCTTCTGAGCTCCTGTGACATACTGAGTAGGAGTCCTGTTGATGCCCACTAGCAGACTCCTTGCACCTGTCTACTTTGACACTTCCTACTGTGGACCATCTCCCACCAATGTAATTGCCTCACACTATGCTCCAGTCTCCAGAATAACAGTTCGTTCACAAGTCATGACCCTTACTGAGAGCACCTACACTCTTTGCAATGTCTCTTGTAGCACATCATGTGACATGACTGCGGCTTCCTCACCACAGGAAGCATTGCTAATTCAACAAACATCTACTTAATCACAGAATGAGGGCCCGATTCATCGAAGTATTTGCTCCGGGAATGGGGGAGTTGCTTGCCAAACTGCGTGCGTAATCCCATTTGTCGATTCATGGAATCAAATGCACATTACTTTTCTAGGGCTTGTGTTGAGTTCGCACAGGCTGGGCACATCTCTGCGGATCTTTCAACATACGTAGGCATGGGGCTGCTCCCTTGAATTCTCAAATGGATTTCTACTTAATCTTTTATACCCTGCCTTGAGAAAGACCTCTGAGGGTCGAAAAACGTGTTGGCTACACCAATAAATACACCTGTGACACCTTATTCAACCAAGACTCTGACTCATCAATGTACATTAGAAACTGATCCTAACACGTTAAGTACAGAGGGTCTCCAACCACTCTCTTTCAAACTTTAGTATGCATGTGCAAATCAACCCCAAAAACATTGTCACTATCCTTAAAATCTACGGGACGCCAGGCTACAATGCCTCCATTCTTTCTGATTGGCAGTAGCTCACCAGCATCCAATCCACAGCCAACAGACTGCTTATCCTTAACAATATCAACTAATTACTTGACTATCCTGAACTGTACTCTGCATAGGATTTCACCCAGACCATGATTATCTAATTTTCAAACCTTGAGTATTCATCCCTACCCAGATTGAGGGCCATGCCCTTCACATCATCTACACTTTTAGTCTGTCACTGTAAGATACCAGTCTATCCCAAAACACTCCTAAATGGGAGTACTTGAAACACTAAAAAGACACTCCTGCCTCACATGTACCTCCCTTGTTCTATTCTCACAGCTAAGTGCAGACCAACATCTTTGTGATAGTTGTATTCAAACTTGTTGTGACAAAATATTTCTCAGGTCTGTTCAAACATTAAACCCAAACAGACATAAAACTTCACATAACATTCATAAAAACATGCCTACACCTTCAGTGAGGATTAGTAGGTGAGGCAATATTGTACTCATGCCCAGTATCAACATATTTTACTAGGCATCTCAAATAAAACCATTGTGCATGTTAGAGGTGTTTCACATGACAATCTATAGCTTAAAGAGGTGGAATACACCTTCTTAAATTGTATATGTTGTAAGTGTTGTGCCCTGATGCGTGCGGGCTGTGGCGTGGTATAAATAGATAAATAAAATTAAAGAAAGAAAGAAAACCTGTTCACAAATTGTTTCACAATGTTTGTTGCTCTTAGTACAGTCCTCTCCTTGTTTTTTCACTACCACTTATGCTTGTGAATACACCTTCTCAACATGGCGGTTGTTTACTTTCCACCCTGTACAATGTGCACATGGAAACTGCTGACACATCTGAGTTTTGGCCCAATGGTCTATTGGTGTCCCCTGTCTGTGACAGGAGAACCTCCTCAATTGTTGCCCGGCCTTCATCAGGACTTCCCAGGATAGGTTTTACCCCCTCTTTTATTCATGGATAGCTATGTGCCTTCTTTAAAACAACATCCCCTTTTCCTGCACCTCTGACTCCCTGCAGAGAAAAAAGCAAAAAAGTGTACATGTTAGCATCTAAAGTGCGCTGTTTAATATAATCTCCTCGGTGAGCCCGTTACCAGGTGCAGGAGTGTCACTTACTTAGGACCTATAATTGTCACCACTGTTGGAGCAAATCCCTTTCATGTTGCGTGTTACTTCAGTGCAGAAACCTTTTTGCTACCTTCTTTTTGCTTAAAGTCACGAACAGGGTTGCTCTGCAAAAACAAATAATTTGGAATTACCTCTACTGGCATATGATTATAAACGATACTAAACAGATCTATTAGTGTGATAGTAAGTGTGCCATATAAGACTGTCCAAACCACTTTTTTGTTAGGTCTGTCCAAAGAAAGATTCTCCTCTTCCAGTTGTCTGTATTATAGCTGCACACATCGCATTTTCTTTCGTGCTGAACATAGACTTTTAAAGTTCCGTGTGAATGAATGTGGGAATCTCTAAGTGTGAATTTACAACCAGGTAATGAAACGGATTGCTTCCTACAGGAAAAGTGTCTCATTTGATCCGCTCTTACCTGAACAACCGAAACTCTTTGTTGGAGTGTATCGGGCTGGGTCTTCCCCTTGGCTGGTACTCACCGGACTGATTCCAGCGGTGTCCTCACTGGCACACGGCATCCGTATCACTTAGAAAATGGTGCGGCCGGTCTGGGGAATTTTTATGCTACAGAGGCACGCAAAAAAGGTGGCCATCTTAGAAGGGTGAAAATGGTTCATACCACTCCTCTGAATGTACATCTAAAAAAACTCCCAAAAATGCAAAATGCAATGTTGCACCCATGCTCGTCCCTTTAATCTGTTTGCATAGATTATTTTCGAAACTGAAAACATTTTCTGTCAATGCCAACGTTGCACAATCAATTATGAGGTCACCGGGACCATTGTCTCCACACTCTCTCTTGTTGAGGACTTCCTGGCCTGTAAAATACCAGACACATCTTTGAACTTGCCATCACCTTCTATTGAACAAGTGGATAGATTGTAAAATTCATGAGCCACCCATGTCATTTAAAAACAAAAACAAAATCACATTCAGAACAACTAGCAAAGTTATCAATCAAAACTTGGAATACTCCTTTAGACCAACTCTCTACCGGAAGGTGCAACTGGTGTGTCTCCCGAACCTACGGGAAACCCCAAGCAATTAAATATTCAGAACTCTAGATATTATAGCACCTATGAGAACAAACCCACTAAAATCCCCAGTAAAAATATCAAACAAATGGTTTGACCTTGATTTGGCTTGCTTGAAAAGAAAAGTGAGAAAACTGGAATGTTGTTAGCGGTCTACTCCAGACCTGCAGGATACACTAAAATGCAAATTCCTCAACAGGTATGAGCAGCTCAACATCGAAAAGAAGACCTTCTACCAAAACTGAATTTTCTTAGTCCATTTAAAATCTTCTGAGATTTTCAAACTGTTTGCAAAACTAAGCACTCCTTCCCAATGTAACTCTATTCGTTTTTCTTCTAGTGAACAGTTTCCAAAGTATTCATTGCCTTTCAGAATAAGGTACAAAATGAATTAGACTTTTTGGTAACCATTCGCATCCAATCTCTCCCCCCTGTAGGACAAATCTGCCAATTCTAGATTGGTGGTCTTGGATGTCGGAAGGCACCAGCCGTCAGGAAAGCGCTTGCATCGGGCATGTCATCCTCATGGCCTTCCTTTTATTCCTTCCTTGCACCGACATCTTACTTGTGTTTCTCACGCCCTCACAGGAATTTTCGAAAAGAGAGTAACAAAATAAAGAGTTTTTTTTCTTTTCTTTTTTTTTAATGCGGGTTGCGAGATACAATCAGCTGAGGCTATCCCATCCTCGTCACCATTGTCCTGCTGTTCTAAGGGTTCAGGCTGGGCTGCAGGCCCGAGAGAAAAGATCACACAGATCGGCGTATGGAGTGAACTTGCTTTATTCACTTCGCGCAGCCAGATGTGTCAGGGTTAAAGGAGCTAGGCTCCTTACATCACTAATGACAATGGCCTATTAGATGCCGGAGATGTAGTTTAACCCCATTCTTGCCAGACATAACAAGCATATTCCCTTCACATCTCTGTGCACCATTCACAAGATCCAATCTGATTGGGTCCACCCCACTTCAGCTAAAGGATCATAAAACGCTCACTACATACGGCCTCATTACGAGTTTGGCGACAGCCATGGAGCCAAACCGGGCTCCCAGAATGGGGAATTACCAGGCCATTCCGAGTTCGGAGGGCCCAGTAATTCCTCCCTCTGGGAACTCGGGCCCAGACCTTCCCCATTCCCATCTGAGCCCCCATAGGGCTCAATGGGAATGGGAGAGGGAGCTAACAACGGGCCGATTCCGACCGGCCCGTTGTTAGCTCCCTCTTCCCCTTCCCTCTTCCCCCTTCCCCGCAAAGTCTGCAGTTGCCCCAGAATAAATGACAATACCTGCCATGTAGTGGTGAGTCCCAGAAATATAAATGCACATGAGCATGGACTGAGAACCTTTGCATATTATGACAATATCGACATCCAAAGGAAGAACTTGGCCTGTGGTGGGAGAAAATTGCCATATCATGTTAAAAAGGTGCAAGTAGAGGCAATATGTGGGCATATGATGCCTGTACCTAAATGTATAGCTGATCATATGTTATGCTATGCTATTCACAAAGCTTTTATAGTGCACCAACTCATAGTGATCTCGGAGTGCCTAGGCTGCTCTGCAGTTTGTCGTATTTTACAACCACACGATGTATCCTGACCTTAGTGTGTGGAGAGTCCTGACCTTAGTGTGTGGAGAGAAAAAGAGGAAAGAGAAGAAAGGAGGCTAGAGAACGAGGGTGCAGGTGCAAGTGAGTGAAGGGAGGATGTAGTTGTGGAAGCCATGTTTTGTGGGAGCTTGGGTGCATGTACATCCAGTTACAGAGAACCATAGATTAGGATTGAAGAAAAAAGTATTTTCTAACATGCTTGGAATCAAATGTGGTAGTTTCCAAATCACTAGGTAATAAAGAAGAAGTAGAGTTTGGTTGCATGATGGGCTCAAGATGTGCTCGAGCGGAGTCTTGAAGTGTGGTGTTTTTTTTTGCCCGGGATTACCTTTACATTTTTGCCATGAGGCAAACTTTGATTCCTATTTCTGCACTTCAATCACTAGCAGCCAAGTGTGGCTCCCACCAAGAATAGACGGTGTGAAAGGTGAATGTAGGTGGAGAACAAGGGGAAGGAAGTGCGGGTGCAGACTCACTGACTCATTCTTATGCATTTGAAAGCCTTGCAGTGCACCCTAAACAGATTGTGGCAGTGTTGAAGCTGTCCCAATTCCCAATCAAGCTGATGAACTGGCATAGAGTAATCACATTGCAAGTTCAACTACCATAAGCCAAATGTTTTATGTTAGTGAGTTTGCCCTCTGCAATTGAGGCATAATAGCAGACGTCAATGAACACAGATGAGTAATTGAGCTCAGGGTAATATTTAGTCTACATCGGGCACCTAATGAACACACGAGCTGAAATTAATTAGCTCACCCGTAACCCACACCAATTTAGCAAACCAAATTCTGGTCATACAGCAATGAGATAATTACCTGCAAGCCAGTACTATAAATTCTCTTCATGCCAGCCCAACATTATGTTATGTATCACCTGCAGAGTGACCACCATGGCCCAAAGCCCCAAAGCACCACATGCCTTCTGTGAGCCTGGCACAATGCAGTCCAAACACACTTGTGAAACAGCACACTTCCCCACAGGAAAGGCAAACCAGATCATACCATGCATCCATGAGATCAACAATACGTTGCACCACCTGCACAGCTACACCATCTGACACTAGACATTCAAGCATCAGCACTCCAACATCACATTCGGCAGTCTTAAGTGTTGGAGGCAGGGCACCATGCAACCTGCCATGGCAGTGAAATATGTGTCCTCCAGTACAAGCACCGAACCTGGTTTGGGTTTCAGCTCACCAACATAGGAACACTGCATCAAAGGATGGAGCATGCATCGTGTACACACACAACCAGGCATCGCCAGAGCAACTGACTGCCGTTGAAGGCCCTGCAGCAATTCATATGCTTGCCACATGCATACTTGCCACCTTGCTCATGCCAAATGGTACTTCACAAGTCTGTTACAAGATATTAAGCATGCATAGGTGTATGTGAATATAGTAGAAAATGCATTGCAATGCCTCAGACATACTGCACTTCACACTGTACATCTACGGCTTGCATGCAAATGACAACCCTGGCAATAACAACCAGCCGTGCAACCTTGCATCCTGTAGTTACTTATGTCAGATGGGGGGTGCTGCCCGACATGCCATGATAGCAAGCACGTGGTTACAGTTGGCACAAACACCCAACTTCATGTGGGGCCCAGCCAACTAACACCAGAATACTACACCTAATGCAGAACGAGCTCCACGTGTACAGGTCACCATCCATCCCCAGGACATCAGACTGCCACCCTAGGGCCTTCAATGTTTTACATGCACATTTGGCAGCCATTACATACAAAATGGTACATCACATTAGAAATTGGCCCATTGACAATAGGAATAAAGTCCGAATGAATGAATACAAGGGAAACACTTGTGAGCACTGCATTGCTTTCATAATGTACGCTCGTAGAAAGGGTTCAACATGAGTGTGGTGCTCTCGGAGGTAAGAGGGGCCCCGGGTCAGCTTGCTGGCCTGCCAGTCACTCAGCCTACCATTTTGGTGCACTAGTCACTCACCAATTTCAAATAGCACACTGCAGCTGCACAATCTCTCATTTGTTGGCCTTTCAATCACGTAGATCCGCCATCATGGCACACCGTATGATGACGGTCGCATTGACCCATAGGACGAAAGGGCAATGTCCGAAATGCAGGCCCAACATGCTCGCATGAGCCAGTTTTTATGGTCAACTTGGCCAGTTTTTTAGTTAAAGAGTGGACCAGTTTGGCGAGTTACTTCACTGTGCGGCTAGATGTTTGGCACAGTGTTAATTAACACATATTGATTAAGATGGGCATGTATGTTGCAACATGTTTTATTAAAAAACTCACACATGGGCGCAATGCTGAAACATTCTGTTAGAAAAGGAAACCATTGCCATTTAGGACTGTGAGCCACTTTTCCATGGGTGCCCTGGGACATGGTATTCTCCACTTGGACCCTACCTATGACAACAAGGATAAGGGAGGATACTTACCAGGTCTGGGAACCGCATTCAACAGAGCTGCTTATATGTCAGTAAACTTGATTGCAGGGCAGACTCTGCTGTTAACAACAATAAAGATGAAAGTCTTCCAATCAAACATTGATAACATGCAAGACATCTGAGGTGCTATCAGGTAACATTGAAGAGCCATGCTCTCCTGGCAGCTTTTGGAATTTGATGGAAGAAGTTGTTGCTGTAAGAAAGTATTTCTCACTAGTAAAGAAAGATAAGGAAAACGTGGACTTTTCTGCTGGCCAAGCAGCAAAGAAACAGGAAGAGAATGTCAGAAGAAAGGAAGTTATCTGGAGGCAGGCTTTGTGATTGGAGAAGAGTGGGATGCGACCTAGTACAAGAGCCTATCAGTATTGAACTACAACAAATACTGTTTGACTGGGATTTGTAGTTTGTTTTTGTTCAATCTTGTTTTTACTTGGCTGCCCGAGAAGTAAAGAGAAGAATTGAGCATAATGATTTTCCCGGGGCCTTTAATACATTCATGACCTTCCTTAACATTACTATAAAACATCTGTACTATAATGAGCTATCGGTTTTAGGTTTAATGAAGTGTTTCAGTTGCCTTCAGGTATGCAGAGCCATCATTATTGAGAAAAGGCTACCATTGAAGTAGGCTGATATGTACCACTGACATTTACAAAAAAAATTTAAAAAGCACAAATTATGTAGTGTTTTACACGCTCTCATGGTGGCAAATGGCAGAGGAGCAAGAGTAATTTGCTCAGAAACCTTTCAAATTATATTGTGGCACAGGTGACAAATGTGTGGCATCACACACACGTTTGGTATTGCAAACAGTGCAATTCTTATGTACTGTTTGCTTGTTAGGCGCTTATACAATGAGGAAAATACTGTTTCAAAGCGCCCTAAGGGCAAGGGAGGGAGCAGGAGTGGGAAATACATTAAAATACATTAAAAACACATTATATAAGAGCAGTGGGGGAAGAGGAAAACATGACGAACCTACTATGATATGATACTTTATTTCTATTTCTATCGCGCTCCTACACACAGTTTTTCAGAGCGCGACAAGGCAAGGGAGGGGAACAAGGAGAACAGAACAGCGATCTTACTAGGCCCAGTGACATTGAGAATGCGTAAGTGCATGGGAGAGGGGGAGGGGAAAAGTGCATGGAAGGGGGAGGAATGGAAAAGTGCTGAGCAAAGGAGAAACAGATAAATAATAATAGATAAATAAATAATAAAGGCAACAAACAGTGGTAGTGCAGCCAGAAAGTGCTGGGTTTAAGGTTGCAGACAGGGTAGGTCTGATAAGTGCAGGATGAAAAAAGGGAGGGACTGTATGGGTACAGATACAGACCCCAATGCAAGGTGTGGCCCGGAGGCAGTGCAGGAGGGTGTGCGCGTGAGCAGGTTCCTGGGTCCGGCGGACAGAGGGTGGCCAGGTGCACGGTGCCCAAGAAAACAGATTAGCAGGGGAGAGGGTGGGAGAAGGCAGAAGCAAAGAGGAAGGTCTTGAGGTGTTTGCGGAACCAGATATGGTTCTCCTCAAGTTTTAGAGTGGCAGGGAGGCTGTTCCAGAGGGAGGCACCAGCCGAAGACAGAGATCTACCCCCTGTCTATGCCTTGTGAGTATTCAGAACGAGCAAGTGCAGCAAGGAAGAAGGCAGGGGGTCAGTGCTGTGCGGTCTGTGCTCCTGGATGAGCCCCAAATGAAGTGCTAGGAATGGTGAATGCTCCACAGCCTGGAGCCGCAAGGGATTTAAGTTTGAGCCACCAGGGCGGAGGGTGTAAGTGCAAGTGCAGAAAGACAGGAACTGGGCCGATTGGGCGCAGGAGGTCAGGGCCCCGAACATGCATAAGGGCCCAGGACACCAATCGCAGCAACTGTGGGATTAGCAGGGGAGGAAGGAGGGAAGGAGGAGGTAAAGAGGGGAGTCTTAAGGAGCTTCTGGAATTTAAGAAGATCCTGCTCAAGGTGCAGAGGGAGGGGGAGGCTGTTCCATAGGAGGAAGCCAGCTAAGGAAAGTGAACAACCACCTGCCCTCTGTTTAGTAAGACGCTTAACACACAGAGAGTTAGACCCAGAGGAGCGTAGTGGTCTAGAGGGGAGTGTTTAGTAAGATCAAGTTGAAGATAGTGTGAACCCCGGGCCCAGACCGCCTTGTGGATGATGCAGAGGGATTTGAATATAATCTGTGCAGCGAACGGGAGCCAGTGAAAACCTTTTAATGCAAGAGAGATGCGGTCCCTGGGCTTAAGGCCAAGGATAAATCTTGCTGCCCTATTCTGGATTAGCTGGAGGGGCTGCAGAGTGCAAGATGGTAGATTCAGGAGGAGGCTATTACAATAGTCAAGCCTAGAGAGAACCAGGGCTTGGGTCACATTGAGCCTCTGGAGGAAAGTGAGAAAAGGGAGAATTCCTTTGAGAAGGAAGAGCTGAAAGTGGGACTTCTTGGCAATGTACTGAATTTGAGGGAGAAAGGAGAGAATGTCCTGAGTGTGAGGGAGGAAGGAGTGATCTATCTAGATTCCGAGACATTAATGGGTTTGCACTGCACCAGAGATCTGAAGAAATGCAGTTTTGACAATTGCACATTACTGAGAGAAAACTCTTCTCTGCACACGTTTGCTCAAAGTCTACACACATTTGTAAAAATTGGAACACAGGCACGTTATTTCAGCACATATCTCTTATGACCTCCAAAACCTATTAATAAATGTGCAAGACATCTCTGCATTCTCCTCGTTCTCCAGATGATCGGTCTAAAAAAATAAAGAAATAACTAGACTCTAAAGTCTGGTCTAGATGCATCACAAACACATAATAACTTTCAGAGGTCAGAGTTTGTTAGTTTGAGCCAATAAATAGGGTGCTCTGGACCTTAACAAAATTGCAGACTAATTCTCATGCTTATTGTGGGTGTGGAAATCAGTGTGCTATGCTGTCATAGGGCCTATGCCTTTCGACTCTGTCAGGAATACATCTAATACTGGGCTCAGATAACCACCTTAAACCTCAGGGTTCATTATGTGCAATGTTTGTGGCGTGTCAGCTCTACATTATTCAAAGGAGGCCTGATTTTCTAAGGGCACACTGCTTGCTTAAAAGATTAACTTAAAGTTGGGGAAAAACCAATTTCAATAAATATGATGATTTGAAAAATGAACTTCTAAGCTTATCCAACATTAGGAAAGTACTTTTCAACTGTAGGTGGCAAATAGACTGACTTAATAATGACCATCAACTATCTAAAGTGCGTCCCCCTGCACCAAAGCCAGTTTATGCACTTTGTCTTCCAGGAAGTACTATTTGGGATTGCAGAAATGATGCCTGCTACCATTGCCAGGTTGTACTCAAGAGAGGGTGGTTCTTCATTTGCAAAGGGACATTTTCAATGAAACTGAGAGAATCTGATGTGTGGGGTAGATTCAGCCTGCCCCTGGCTAGCCTAAAGGTGCAGATTATTGAACACATTGTGGACTGGCAGAGAAAAGGCCAGCAATTCATTTACAAACTGCGAAACAGGAAAACGCTGTTTCCTTTGATAAAACAGGGAGACCATGTAAATGTGTGCATTCTGCAGCTTGAAACCAGGAGCATGGGAAATGAAACTACACTGCAGAAGTACTTTTAAAGGCATATATTATGGAAATGGGTGGCTTGTCAAAAAAAAATGTTTTTAATGTCATTATTGGTTAAAAACACAGTTCATAGAATTCATTAAAATACTGTTATAACATTTAAATAAAAATACCATATCATCATCAAATACATCAAAACTCTCACTAAAATTATTAAATGTCAGTAATTATTAATTAGCACACAGGCATTTTTCCAAATACAATATGCTGCCACCACAATCACAACTGATTCTGCACCCAACAAATGTGCTTCAAAACTGATCTCCTTCTCTACTCGTCTCCCAGGTAATAAAATTAGCATACCCTTTTGCATAAAAAGGAGACATAACAGGGCATTGTGTTAAGATATGGCGCGCCAATTCAATGGCCTGGTTACATAGTCGGCACATTCTTTCCTCCCTGGGCAACTTCAGCCATTTACCTGTATGTTCCAAGGTGGGTAGGATGTTCATACAAAGGTAGGTAATACATCTTCTGATGGAGGTAGAATATAATTTCCCTAAATAGGTACATGGGACATTTCTACCAAAACCCTGTGTGTTATATTCAACATATAGAGGCAAGGAGGACAATCAATCCACATTTTACAATAATTAAAGGCTTGCACCTTCTTCTTTAGAACTTCTTCTTCTGTTTTAAAAGAAACTGTGAGAATGAAGATGGAAAAACAAAATATATTTTGGATTTCAAGACCTTGGTACAAGTCCCGTGTAGAAAAAGTTAGAATGTAAAAGCCTCATTATTTTTCTGTTTATAGGAACTGAATGAAGAGCTGCGCTTAGCTCAGGGAATTTTCTACAGAAACGCTGGTTTAGCCCATAAGACATTTTTACCCACCCCCCCCCCCCCATCAGAGGCAAGGCTCTCTGCTCAGCTCGCTATCTGAAAGTCATTCCTTTTGAAGCTGCAGCAGTGTCTACGAAGGAATTTAGGAACTCAACAGATGGCCCTGTTAACACAAAAGGCAGCCCTTAGTGGGTTGAACTCTGAATGATCCTTGAAAATAAAATCCAAATTCCTAGTCCCTCTCCCTGAGCTGAAGACATTTTACAGACAACAGATGGTGTTACATGAGAGAGTGGGTGGTGTTGTCTTCAACTGCATCAGGAGATAAGCAGACCAATGGCACAGCCTTTGACTTGGCAAGAATGTTAATGGATTTATATGAGCTTGGGTAAACATATAGAAACAGGTGGCGGGACCCACATCTAAGTGGAGAATGAAATGTGCGGTTTGATTGGAACTAATAATATGTAAATAATTAATAGACTGCATTAGGTTCAGATGGAAAATCATATTTTGTTGATTATCTCAGGCAACATAAGGTGCAGAGAAATCATTCAAATAGTTTTGAAAAGGTCATGGAAAGCCCCATCCATGATCCAACTCTCCTAAATTCGGCATTGGGAACTAAAGTTACAACCTGCAATGTGAGTATGACTTCTCAGGATATATCAGAATGCAGAGGTTTGGGAGAGAGTAGCTTACTGAATTATCTAACTGTATGTAAAGTTTTGTGACTTTGGGCCTCATTACACGGATGGCGGTAAGGATTTACCGGTACCGGTAAAATACCGGTACCGGTAAATCCTTACCGCCTTACTACGAGGTCCCTTTGCGGGTTGGGGGATTTAACGCCTGCTTTTTGCAGGCGTTAAAAACCAACACGCAAAGGGACCTAGGAGCTAATTACGGCACGGTAATTTACGGTGCCGTAATTAGCACCTTCCCCATTCCCATATAACCCTATGGGGCAGAAATGGGAATGGGGATGGGCAATGGTGGAAGGGGTATTTACCGCCCCTCCAACCTTGGAATGGGGCGGTAAATCCCCTTTCCGCCAAGGCGGTGCCGGTATTTTACCAGCATGAGCCATGGCGCTAATAGCGCCATGGCTCACCCCCTACCGTGTAATGAGGCCCACTGACTTTTATCATTTTTGAGTAAGTCACAAAAAACTGTCATTAGAGCCAGCAACCTCATGCCATCACAGGACTCATTGTAATATGCCTGGCATGATCAAACAAAGCCAAATATATATATTAGGGGATGTGTATTTGTAAATTAATGTTTTTCACCATGTTGTAGCTTTTCACTACATATTTAAAACTATGAAAATGCTATCCCAGATGGGTGGAGTCATAAATTCACAGGGATGATGCCCAGTAACTAAAAGTGCAATCAAATAAAAGGTGCTAGGCCTGGGTTAAGCGGATGGAAAATAGTTGTGAACTCCCAATTATGAGCCAGTGAGCTAGCACCTCATATTTTAGAAATGCTTGTGGGAGGGGTTAAAGATGTATAAGGCGATGCACAATGGAAATTGGGGAGAGCTGCCTGATATCATCTGAGTGGGACTATTGCAAAACTGCTGGAAAAATAACATAACCTGGGAGACAGAAATTGGAGGAAACAAAGACATAACCTGGGATTCAAACAAGGAGAGGCAAATCCAGGGGGTGTACTCTGGAGGCTACCTAGGACTAAGATTGCAGTCTGACCAAATACCTGTCCTTTACCTAAGAGATGAGCCCTGAGGTGGTGTTCTTTTCCATGAGCGCGAAACCCACAGAGATTCTATGTAAGTAACCAGTCCAACCAGACCTACTCTTGTGGGGATCCTTTTGATTTAATATCTTCCCTTATTGATTGTGTGGGTATACTAAGTAGATCCTCATTATTTTTACTAAATAATTATTGCATTAACTCCCCTAGAGCCAACTAACACAGGGTGATTTTGGTGAAATTCAGAATCAACAACATCACTTCCAGTGTGGATATAGATATATGACATGATTTTTTATAACAGAACAATCCCATAGGAAAAGACTCTGTGAATCAGGCCGAAAGTCTGTTAAAGTAATTGGGTACTTCTATTTCTCATTGTCAACACCAAAACTCTCTGAACGGAAAAGGGGTACTTGTCAAAACGAAATTCCTAACTGTTCACCATTCATCAGACCCTGCCTTAAAGCAGAAGGGTGCGGAATGTAAACTGAATATCTGGGTTGTTGTGCTGGGGCAGAAAAGCGCCTTGCCAAATTAAATAAAGTGAAGTCCCTGATTGAAAAGCATACAATCTATTGAGAGTGGGAAAGTGACTCCTGGTAGAAGGGACATGTTTCATGGCATTGTGGTAAAGGAAGAAGGGTTCCATAGATCAAAAGTTTTTTGTTTGCAAAGGTCTGCTGTGCTCAAACTCTGGTAGCATTGCCTAGTGCACAGGGAGATTAAAAATACATAGCACTGCATGTGTAAAATTGATTTTGCAAATAGAAAAGTGTTGCATATTATTTCAATTAAACTTCATGTAAAGTATAATGTCAAGCGTATGATCCGATCATGTTTCAAGGTGCTACATTTTATTACAATTATTTTATTTTTATATTATTATTCTGGCTGAAAAAGTTCAACCCTTCAACATTTAAAAAACAAATAAAAGGTTTCCTTACAATTACATTTCATATTTATGTTGTAACCATTTGAGCAATTCCATTGTTCTCAATTTTATTATCTCAGGAATTTGTTTAATTACATTATTAAAATACTTTGTCCGAGTCTGTAGGTAAAATCTTAACATACAATAAAATGTTCACCACTTCTAGAATCAAAGAAATATGTTGTCTATTAATATTCATATTCCACAATACATCTTCATTTAGCAATTTAAAATCAACAAAATATTCATACAAAAATAGTCTCTTCTGGCATAAAAGATTTGGGCAGGATATTAAAATAATACTCAAAGTCTCGATTTCATTTACATTCTCGCAGAATCTACATGATTTCTGTTCCACCATCCACTTTAAATGGGTGCCCAGTACTTCCCTAGTCAACCATAAGTTAAAGCCAAATCTTAAAAACAGCCTACAGGATTTGTAACAGGGACATTTTTGTAGGTATATGGGAATTAGATTCAGTGGTTTAGTTATGCAAAATCCCATTTTAAACAGTTTATATACATTGCATTCTTCCCAAGTCCCGCTCCAATCATAATGCCATAGTTTCCATTTTGCCTAATCTGAGTTAGCCATTAACAATTCTAGCGTGATGTCAGAAGCCAGCATCACGTCCAAGCAATCTTTCTTTCATGCTTCCAGCGAATTATCTATTTGTTCACCTAGGACCTGGGCAATTAATGGCAATAATGAGTTTGTGGAATCCTGGCTGAGAGTACATTTTTGTAAACAAAACCAGACTGTGCCAATTGACCATAACCCTTAATTACAATAAACACAATTCAAATTGAATGATCTGAATTGGTAAACTATGTCGGAGAGATAGAACCCTTTCCAATAAAGGCCCTTTAATCTTTCCCAGTCTGGTCTATGTTTGACCATCTTAGTTTCAGCTCCATAGATAACCGTAGGTACTACCTTTTGCTTATAAAATTTGATAATGGGCAAGTAGGAGAATTTCCCATATTTGTACATTTTATTAAAAGTGAACCCCATGCAAAGCACTTTGACTGTACATCTTGTGGGGTTAATGAGTCTGTGATCTGTGTTATCCTAAATCAATTTGTGTTTTCAATTTGTGTGAAAGGGAAAGTGTTAGGAATGAAAAGCATTTTGGCCACGGAGTGAGGTAGCGCGATTTGTAATTTTGAACAAATATACATTTTCCCATTATACTATTATACTATTATTACTAAATATACTATTCATATCAATAAATATATACTCTCTATGCACACCAGCCTGATTCTTAGCTTATCTATGGCACAGGGGTGAGGTATCTACATGGTTCTAAATGAGTCACAGACAGGGCTAGATTGAACATAAAAGAAATATTTGTGTGGTGCTTGTGATTGGGGAGGGAAAGAATAACATGTATTGATTGTTGCCGCATAAATATCTCCAACATAAATGGGGGCTTGTGGTCGGGAACTAGCTTTCTGGTTTTTATTCATGACAAGTGCTTTTTTAGGAGGCCAGTCATTCTAGTGAAACGTCAGTAGGGTGTGTGGCTGATTGTTCAGGCATTGTTAAAGTATCACTGTTGGCCTTGAACCCTGAGAGTCTGGGAGCTGTACAGAAGAATACAATTGTGCAGAGTATTGCAAAAGTAATCTGATTTGGTATTGATTGTTAAAATTCAGCAGGAATAAATTGCACGGTTTTTGTTCCTGTGTAGAGAGACAGATTATAAGGTTGCAGAAATCCACTTTTGAAATAAGTGCTATTGAAATTGAAGAAGTCAGGAAACACCTTTTAGCCAAGTTATTCACTCGTGGAGTGTGGCCAGAGATGGTGGTTAGGTGCTGGCAGGCTAGAATGCCACAAGATGTTACATCGGTAGATACTGACATTTGGTTTGAAGATGGGATTTTACATAAAGCACTAGAGGAGTTTTACATGACTCAAAATATGTGTGAGGAGCAGACTAAAATGGCTCAACTCATGAATCTGTTATACTTTCATTTGCAATTAATCAAAGAGAGATTGCAAAGTAAGGGTGCTAGTCTATTACAAGCCAAGAATGCCCTCACACAGCTAGAAGATAAATCACAACAGAGCCAAATTCTTGAATTAAAACAAGAAAACCTAATTGAGCAACTTAAAAATGAGCTAAAAACGCATCAAAAAGAGAGCACAGAGTGAGAAATGGAGTTTGCTAAAGAGAGTGCAGAAACCATAAGCCACCATCAACACCAGCTGAATGACCAGACTATTCACCATAGAGTGTTGCTGGTTGAAATTGTGTTCTTTAGACAGTCCATAAAGGAATTTAAACAGGAAAACAGTCAGTTAACTATAAACTGTTGACTCTGAAAATGACTTTGATCAGGTGCACCAAGATTTAGATATTCTGAAACAACAGAAAATGCAACTGTTTAAGGAAAAATACCTTTTACACCAGTATAACAATGGGTCTCATTACAACCCAGGCGTTAAGGGGTTAACGGCGCTGTAAAAGGTGTCGGCGCCGTTAAATCCTTAACGCCTGATTACGAGGTCCCTTTGCGGGTTGCACTTTAACGCCTGCTTTTAGCAGGCATTAAAAAACCAACCTGCAAAGGGACCTAGGAGCTAATTACGGCACCGTAATTTACGGTGCCGTAATTAGCGCCTTCCCCATTCCCATTGAGCCCTATGGGCCAAAAATGGGAATGGGGAAGGGCCATGGCGGCATGGGGAATTACCACCCCGCCAACCTCGGAATGGGTTGGTAATTCCCCATTCCGCCATGGCGGAGTCGGTAAGTTACCGGCATGGACCATGGTGCTATTAGCACCATGGTCCAACGCCTAGGTCGTAATGAGGCCCAATGTCCTGTTAGAAAAAGTGAAAGAGCTGAAAATAGATTTAGAAAAGGGTCAACCTGAATCTCAGGAACTGACCAGAATCAGGAAAGAAAAGCTAGATTTTAGGGAGCGTTTGAGACAAGCAGAAGCTGACCTACTACAAGCAGCACATAGTAGAGATGCTTGAGGGAGGGAGCTTGTCATTTTAAAAGAGAAGCGCTGTGAACATGCCCACATAATGCAAGACTCTAAGAGAGAATATGAAAACCTTCAAGACACAGTACAGAAAATTAAGGATTGATTAGTGGCTCAGAGCAGTGTGCTTGAAGCCAGGCTGGTCTTAGTGTCAGAGTTAAAAGCTCAACTGTCTGAATATAAACAGGAAATCCTGACAGAGAGAAACATGTGTGAGAAATTAAATATTGAAATTTCATATAATTTAATTTCGTCATTTTTCTAGCGCCTTTCACCATGGGTATGTTCCCAACGTCCTGTAGGTTGAACGCCCTCGGGGGACGGAAGTCTGAAGTATGGGAAAGTTAGGAGGTGCTAGTATGCATGTGTGCATAATGACCATTAAAGGTTACAAGGGCTTGGCTGAGTCCCTGCTAGCTACCCAAGAGTTATTGGCATGTGTGTGCGTGGAGCAAGGTACACTCGGGAAATAAGTTGGAGGGGGGTGTAAGAGGATAATCAATTAAGTGTGTAGCTGCAGTTCGAATGTATTTTTGTGAAAGGTAGCTACAGTCTTACGGCAGAAGTGTTGTGCAAAGTGTCATTTGAGTTGTATGTAAAAGCAGATGCATGCAGGGATGTGGCCACACGTTCGGCTAATTCCAAAGCACAGGGTGCAAGAGGTAAAATGCATTGTTATCAGAGAACATTGTGAACCGGAGCTGACAATTCGTGTATCCACACGCTGCTAATTCCTGGCACTTTACACCCAAGCAGCATAGCACTGCGAGCGTGGTACGCTCTTGCTGTGCCGGGACTTGGTTCCTGGAGGGGGCTGGTCCTGTTAGGAGCACGTGACTGCTCACATGATTCGGCTCAAGCTTTTTTGCGGACTACAGCCGCCCGAGTGGCGCATCAGAGAACATTGTGAACCGGGGTTGACAATTCGTGTATCCACACGCTGCTAATTCCTGGCACTTTACACCCAAGCAGCAAAGCACTGCGAGCGTGGTACGCTCTTGCTGTGCCGGAACTTAGTTCCTGGAGGGGGCTGGTCCTGTTAGGAGCATGTGACTGCTCACCTGATTCGGCTCGAGCTTTTTTGCAGACTACAGCCGCCCTCGCGGCGTAAAGCCCTTTGGAGTTAAGTCCTACGGCTGTTGTGTGGCTGTTTGGTGGCGTGTGTGGCTGGGAGACTGCGGAGGTCATCCTCTTTGATCCCTGCCCTGTGCACGCTGCCATACGAACGCTTATCTACAACTACGGTCCAGGAGTGAAGGCTAGTAGGTTGCCACTGTGATGGTGGCTTTGTTTCTCCCACTTTGTATTTTAATCATTTTTTCGTGATCAATCTTTTCAAAATACAATTTTAATTGTATGCAAGTCGTTAAGGCTTATGAGATATGACTGACGTCTGTTATTCTAAGATTATTCTTGAATGAACTTCCACTCGTATTTAAGACCTAATAGCTCTAAAACCAGCGTATTGCTATTGATTTACCTCCCTTTTCTTTTACTTTAAGATTAGACAAAATAGTGTTGTAATCACACGAACTGTTAAACATTTTTTTATTTATTTTTTAAATTTTTGATCATGGCTGCAGGCTTACGGAGTAAACGTAATGAAGGTATGGGACTTACCTCCCTTAGTATTGACTCTCTTGGTTGCCATGGAAGTATAGCTTACACCGACCTACCTATTTCAGAACATATGACTAATATACATAGCATTGAACAGAGGATATGATCCAATCTATCATCTCATGGGGTTCTGATCCATGCTAGTGAGCGGTGCTCCTTAACATCATTATGTTCTAATACCTCTCAGACGGCAAACTATTCTAACCATGATTTAGAGATAAATGGGATTGTATATGACGAATGTGACCCCAGGTCTCCATTAGCTGATTCTGATACCAAGAATTTGCATGCTCAGATGATAAAAAATATGGTTGATCTCGATCATCAGGTGACTCATGCTATTGATACACTGACTCCATTTGTAAACAGCTCAAAGAAAAAACATTGAAGGAGCGCCCTCAGTTAATGAGTGATCGAAGCTTAGTGGAGGAAACTGATAGAAATAGCATATCACAACCCTTATATGTTTCGCCATCTCCTTATGTAGCTGATCTATCTGACTCTGCAGAGGTTTCCATTAGACCCTTTCAAATTGACCCTATAGATGATCCTATCGAGGTAGGTGATGATGCGTTGAGATCACCACGTCCTCTTCCTGTAATTACCAAAATACTGGATCTATTAGACAAGGGCCACGAATTGACACATTTAGAATTAAAAGAAATAAAAGCTACCCTCCAATACCTCAGAGCCAAAATGGAAAAAATTGAAGGCTTTATTATTGCTGTAGACATTGTTAGAACTATGAACAACAAAACGATTCCACTCTCCCAAAATGAAAGCGTAAAAGCTACGCAAACTGAAGATGTTACTTGTAATTCCACAGCAGCATCCGTGGCTAATAGTCAAGCTTTAGTCTCCTGTAATTGCTCAGTGGAAATAAAAGAACTCAAAGTGCTAATTGAAACTCTGACTTCTACCATCATCCCTCGAATAAATAATTCACTGCCCTTTAATAAGTGCCCAGATAGTCCCTCAACTTTGGTGAAGGCTTTCGATGAGCAACAGTTGACAGGATTAGAATCTCAGAACTCTGAAAAAGAGTTCTTTTTCATGTCACGTCATGCCAAAAGGATGCACAACAGAGCAATCAAAAGACGCGCAAAGAGGAAAAGCGAATCAAAAGCTAATAAATTACATGTGGAGGGTGGGAAAACTAGTAACACAGATTTGAAATCGGTATCTGGACAAGATCCAGTTATCAAAAATCCTGACGAAGACTATATTGATCTTCACCAACTTTCCAAAGAAAGTCAAGAGGCACTGATACTCTCACCGAGTTCGATTACTAAACCAATAACTAAAAAAACACGAAATGAATGCGGTACAAGTAAAACAGGGACCTCTTCTGAAAATATAACAAATAATTGCCCCCCTGTCAAAGTACTCTCGGAAAAACTACATGTATCCTGTGAAAGTCGGGAAGCAGATTTAGATTCTAGGAGCGCCATTGCATCAAACCTATTGAATTCAAAATCAACTCTGCCTAGCTTTTTTCCGTCCGTAGGAAGAACTTGTACCACTAGGAAAGAGCCTATTATTAACCGATCTCTGGAAAGAGGTGAACTACAAGTTCAAACTATTTGTCACTCGGAAGGAAAGAAATCTTATAGTGATGTGTGCGCTGAGCAGCATGTTCACTTAGGAAATCCGCTAGGAAAAAAGGAAAGCAGCGGTTTTAAGACCTTAAACATGATAAACGGGAGGGGAAAAGTTTTAATAATGGGCCCGAATCCTAGGACACCTCAAACACCATCTATGATGACACTCTACGATGACAATAAGATATCTCACGTTTCCAATACTATGGGAGATGAAACCCTAAATCCTATGCAAAGGAATGACAACATGATATCTCACGTTTCCAATATGACGGGTGATGAAACCCCAAATCCTATGCAAAGGAATAAGATCATTGAGAAACAGGGGATAAAAAATACGTTTAGCCCTACTCGCATCTCTGCTCACGGCCCAGCATTGAGTAGAGCCTTCTCTATTAAAAATCAATTTGATCTTACATGTGATGGCCTACCTCTGTCGGATGTTGCTGAACGGATATCTGAAGAGGGCTTGACTGGTAGAAAGCTCTTTTTAAATACGATATCGGACGCATTAATTCAAGTTCCGGAACGCAGAGAAATAAATATTCCTCCTAAATCCCAAGATGCGATTTTTGAAATATTTCGTAAGGTCCCTCATACGAATGATCAAAATGTTTCAAACCAAAACAAGGCACTACCAACTGAAGCAGAATTTAAAGTAAAAGAGCCTTCTCTTTCCTACTCCAGCAGAGTGGAGGGCCACAATAAAAATAGTGTGGAGGTTAACGATAAGCAATATTTAATTGGATTAGAAGGAAGTTTGATGGCTACTGCGGGGAAGCGGATCAATCGATCATTTATACTATCCTTATTTTCCCGCATCCCACAACTCAGAATGGTAAAATCAGAGGACATGCTTAGAGTGTCCATAGCCCAGACAGATAATTGCAGAGAGGTATGCTATCTGAACTCAGAAATAATATTAAAATTTCTTCTGTCTCATTTTGAAGAGATAAATAACCAAGGATTGAAAATATTTGCTTTCGAATCAGAACCTCTAGCTAATGATTTCCTAGCATATGTCCCTACCCATGCAAATGTCGAAATAAGATCAAATAATGACTCTGAACAAATACATTTGAAAACTGAAGACGATTTGCATGCGCTGCTATCCCATGTTGCTATAACAAAAAATATGCCATGGCTGGAATCCATGATTACTGCGTATCTGGGATCTAAGCCCTCAGCTCTCCACTCATAGCAAGAGGAACTGGGCATATTTAAGGTTCTTTCTTGGAACACCTGTGGCTACACGAACCTTATGAACTGGTTTTCATCTCGATCACTTTCAGAGCTACCCACAATCTTGATTTTACAGGAGACAATGAAATTAAGTAAATTTATTATTCCAGGTTTTACTACCTACTGTAGGTCCGCAAAAAGGCCTCTCCTGGGAAGGCCCAGTGGAGGCCTTGCAATAGCCATAAATATTTCGATCAAATTTCGTTCCGAAATTATATGGGAATCAGCAAATCTTTTAGGAGTAGTAGTCCAAAATAGTTTGACTAAAAAGTAGCCTTCTATATTGATTATCAGTCTATATTGGAATCCAGCGAGCTCTACGCTCGAAGAAATGTTAGATGAATTGGACGCATGTCTAGAATATCTAAAAATGAAATTTGAATTCTCAGAAATCATGATTGGAGGGGACTTCAATTGCGACTGCAGAGAACTGACTGAACTTGGCCCCTTTAAACCATCACATCTATCACGAGATAGAGGTGCGCAATTTAGAGAATTGTTGGAGAACTGGGACTTGGATATAGTAACACACAAAAACCCTAATTCTCCAGCAACATGGTCTCGAGGCCCAAAATCATCATCAATTGATTTTATTTTTGTTTCTCGATTAGTGTCCAGGCTTATTTCATCTTCTCAATGCAGTTTTGTACAGATTAGCGACCATGCACAAATTGTCTGTCATCTGAATTGGGAATTCAGATACCTAGCCAGTAGTCCAGCACTGGATCTATTTGAGATTGACCGCCCACAAATCTCCATTAGATGGAGTAAAGGACTATGCCAACAATTTGTTAATCATGTATCCTCACAGATAAAATTGTCTCTACTCTCTAAAAATGAACTGGTCACACTAAATCCCAATTACTATGCCAAGTTAATTGAAAATACACTCTTGACTTTTAGTAAAAAGTATAGGAAAACCTCTCCCTTGCATCCTTACGATGCGAAATGTAAGAACCTTAAGAGAGTAAAACATAAGGCAATTCGTCAACTTAAAACAGCTGGCTATGAAGGAGAACAGTATCGCTATATGAGGTCACTAATTTTGAATGAATTTAAAAGGAATACAAAACATACACGTATACTAAAGTTTAACAAGGATAATTGTGACCTCATACAAGCGATAATTCATCATGACACAAGAACTATATGGCAGAATATAAGAAAGGACGATAAGAAAACTGCCCTAACTTCAGCCTGCTGTATATCGGACAATATATGGTGCGAATACATACATTTAAAATATCGCATTCCCAACTAAATTCGAACCAATTCCAAATGCACAGCTGTGTTATAGTAGGATCGCCCGATTTAATTGGACACAAGATGATCTTATATGGGCTATATCAAAGATATCATATTCTAGATCAGCAGGCCCAGACGGTATTCCTCCATGCCTTTATAAGGCTGACCCACAGTTTTGGGTGGAAATTCTAAAAATCAAATTTGATAATATCATTGCCACGGGTAGGATCCCTTCATCTTGGACTACCGCGAACATCATTCCTATCTTTAAAAAGGGTGATCCTGCTCTCCCACAGAATTACAGACCAATTGCACTAATTGACACTGATGCAAAACTGTTCGCCATTCTTCTCTTATATGAACTTGAAGCATTTATTGAAGAAAATGCCCTTCTTTGAAAATATCAGATAGGCTTCAGAAAGGGCATGAGCACCTCATTAAACGCAATGGTTATGTCACATCTGATTGCAGCTACTAAAGTAAAAAAAAATAATATACAACCCATATATGTGGCCATGGTAGATATGACATCAGCCTTCGGCAATGTGGTGTGAAACTTGCTATGAAACAAACTGAAGCTGATGGGAATACCACTGCGCTTGCTCTACTGGTTTATTCAGCTCCATTCTAATACCTCATATAAGATAAAAATCGCGGAAGATGGTCGAACTACCGAGCACATTAAAACAGCAATAGGCCTTAAGCAAGGATGTAACTTGGCGGCCACCTTTTTTAATTTGTATTTTGCTGACCTGGATAAACTATGGGAGGCAAACAACCTGTTTTCTGTAAAAATTGGAACGTTGCGGCTAAAGGGGATGGCCTTTGCTGATGATATCATATTATTGGATCCCACACCAGCTGGGCTACAAGCCAAACTATTGCTTTTCCAAGAATTTGCAATCGCACATAATCTCATTCCCAATCCTGCGAAAACAGTTATCCTTAGATTTGGTGGCAAGCAAAATATCAAAAGATATCAATGGGAGCTTATGCAAATCAAAATACAATGCTCATTGAGCGCTACTTATTTGGGTTATAACCTATCCACACAAAATTCAATAAAATATTGGACTGACCTTATTAAAAATAGGTCACGTCCTTTATTATCTCAATTAAAACTGATCTACAGAAAACATAGTAAATTCTCATTGATACCTATGATTGAGTTTTTAACTTTAAAAATAGAAGCTGTTATTTTGTATGCCACCGATATGTGCCTTATCGATATTTCTGACATCTTGGACACACGTCAAGGCACATTGTTGAAATCTGCCATGCATTTGCCAATGTCGACTCCCAACTCGGTATTAAGACATGAATTAGGGCTGATTGCACTATCCTCACGATGGAAATGGCGCCAATTATCAGGATATGCAAAGATTTGCTTCCCGCAGAAAAATTCCTTGTACATGGAATTTAACGCATTGTTGAATACCTCTTCTTCCCTGTCCTTTAAAACTTATCAATAAAATATGCAATGAATACTGAATGATTTGAGCATAACAGTTGACGATATATACTTTCGTCCTGCCTTTGCAAAAAAAAGTTGTCTGAAAAGGACTGGAGATGTACGATTGAAACTATACAAGCATATAAAATATACAAAGAATATGGCGCATTCCTTAAACCACGGTTACCTAGATATGACCATGTTGTTACATTTCCATGCAATCACACGAGACAAGCCTATATATGGTTCAGATTGAATCTATTTCATACAAGAGAAAGGACAGCTAATTGGTCCAGTTATGAAGGCTAAAAGACAACGAATTGCCGATTTCCTTCTTGTAATGAATCAATTGAATCAATGAAGCATCTTATTCTGGAATGTCCACACTTCAAAATTGTGAGGACTAAGCGACTCTCCAAGTTTGTAAATGTGGACTTTGAAGACTGTTTGCAACTATTGTGGGCACGCATGATGCAGGCCATGTACAAACCTCTGATATATGAATTGGTAAGCTTTTGTAAACACATTGAAAAGGAGCTGTTACAGTTTAAGTAGAAATGACATGTACGCCTCAATAATTTGCAATCTCATTGTTTTATGTAGATATTTTAAAGATTGTTGATGTCTCCCTCTTTTTACGATGCTTTGTAAAGGTTCTGCAAAGGTATTATATTTTTGTAAATGAACCAAATACAAATAAACAAAAATAAATAAAATGCATTGGTTATAATCAAGTGAATCCCTAGAAATGGTACATTCGGCACATCCTGAAACATTTGGGTTGAAAAATGATGGCGGATGCATGCATCCAGCTATCATTAAGTAGCAACATTCACTTTTTTACTTTTTATTCTCACAAAACATTGTATTAATTTTTCTGCATAGATACACAACAATGTCAACAATGCATTATTCACCATCATATAGTCACAGTTCTAGCCCAGTGCTAGTCCAATGGGAATGAAGACAGGGCAGGTTGTCCATGCATATACACGTTTTCCCCTCAGGAGGCCGTGGGGCAAATAACCCTTCACCCTGCACACTTATTTAGTAGTTTGCTCTGCCCTGGAGCCAGTGCGTTAGAGGAGGCCTCCTAGTGAGAGTTGGACATTTTTCAGCATAGTCCATGAAGGGTGCCCATGCATTCAGAAAATTGTTCAGGACTCCCGAGTGGATTGCTGTGACCTTCTCCACCACAGCAATCTCCCAGCACTTCAACCACCATAGTGGGATCGAGCTACGTTCACTTTTAAAAAGCATGCACTGAACACCAGCCGATATTCCAAAATGTACAAAAGTAAGTAATTCTTTACAACAACAAAAGAAATATAGTTGTGAATGTTCCCATTACAAAAGCAGTGTTATTTACTTACAATTGTAATTTAGGACCTTGTTCAGAATGTTCTAAGTAACTGGAAGCAACAATAGTTTGGCAACGTGCCAAGTATGTGTACAAACAGCACAAATCCCAGCTTGCGAAAAATATAAACAGGAATTTAGACACCCTGACTAATCAAGCTATGGGGTAAGGCCCTATGACCAAGGAGAGATGACCCACCCCCAGGAAAGAGCTCATGCCAGTTACCTACAAACTTCCAGGTCCAGATTGGAACTGACCTCATGCATACCACTTATAGAGAACAGAGAAATATGAGGCAGGCAGGGGATCCTACCTATTCCTAGCCATTCTGGTCAGGAAGGCCAGTCCTTATCTGACATTGATGAATATTCACCTCTATCAAGCCCGAGGAAAGGTGGTGGGTCCAGTGTGTAATGGGAGGCACAGTATAGTCCTGTGAGTACTTCTGACCCCGATACCTCATATGATGAGAAAATCAAAGAGTTAGGTTTACAGAAGATGATATTGCAACGAGAAAACCTAGCCACTTCATTGTAAGAGATAAGCATAACCGTCAGCCTAGGATGGACATTTTAAAAACCTCTACATATTCAGGTGAATGGGTGGATTTCCCCAGAATACCTGGGAGGAGGGATAGTAACCATTGGCAACAGTCTAAAGAGGAGACTTTGTTCTTTTCTGCACCAAAAGGGGATGACAGGGAAAGTGACCCTGCAAGCTCACAGCGTCCCAGGTGAAAGGAGAAGTCCAGATCCCATGATTCTGCAAGGTATTGCCAATCTCTTAGAGATAGGAAGCGTGCACCAGACAGGGACAGGAGTTCCAAAAGTAGCACTGATTCTGAGGAGAATGAACTCAGGGTCAAGGGAGAAGAAGAAATACCAAACAAAGAAAGGGTTTTTGTTAAAGACCATAAAGACCTTCATGACCCCATACCACAAGAACGCCAAGTATTCAGTGTGGGAACATTTAGAGCTTTATGAACACATTATGTCATCATTTGAAATTAATAATGATGTCAATTGCATGGAGTTTGTGAAATTGACGTTTCCCCCATAGTATGCCAGTTTTTTTGCAGGACTGGAAGACAAGGATCACTGCAAATTGTCCACCTATAAGGCGGACATTTTAAAACACTTCTCCACTCACAGGAACCCATAAGAGGCATGCAAGGTTGCATATAATTTACAATGTGGGGAAGACATGGCACCTAGGGAGTTTGCATAAGAATTAAAAAGTTCATTTGCACAGACTTCCAGGCAGGTGAATAAGAATAGCAGCGAATGTGTGACCACCTACTTCCAAGCTCTTCCCAGATATATAACTACCCAACTAGTTTGCGATTTCCACGAGTGCAGGACACTGGATTGGGTAATAGAGTAACCTCCTGCTGCGAAGGTGGCGGAAGTGTAAACTACCCCTCCTTTGGACCTGGAGATGGGGGTGCCTAAAAATACTCCTACAGCTGATAAGCAGAATGAGAGGCTGAGGTGACCCTCCGGCCAGGCCCAATTGAATGATAGCCAGGCAGGCTACAAGACCAATGACACCTCTGACCCTGCTACTAACATTAGCACTCAATATAAGGGTTCAAAACCAATCATAGGGTATGTGTACACTCCACCAGCAAAATGGGGGTGTCAAATCAGGTAAGTACTTCCCCAGGAAACGTTCTTGCAGGAGAGAAGTACCACACCATCTCCAAACCTCAATCTTTCAAACAGGTATCCTCAAAATCCAAACTTCCAAAACAATCCTCCTCCTTCTCCCAGGTTCCAGGGCAATAGATCCCTGAACCTAAGAAAGGGGAGACCAGGACTGAAAATCATGTGGGAAATTTCCAATTCTCAACCTTCTTTCCCATGAAGGGACAGTCACCCTTTTGGTGAGCAGCAGAGGTATGAGCAGAGACCTCCCCACAACCCAAAGAAAGTTACTCAACTGGAGAGACAGGTCCAATAATTGACCAAGGATCTGGAGCGCATGGTGAGGGCTCAGTCAAACCCTCAATCTAACTATGCTTTCAAGAACCCCCCAACATCAGGGTCTGATGCCCTGAGGGGGGGATTAATGAAGGAACGTATTGACAATAAACAGGTTCCTGAGGATGGGTACCTGGTCGAAAGTAGATGCCAAGCCTTTGAGGAAGCTTCCTTTCTTACCAGAATAGAACCTGTGGAAATCTCTGATAGTGACTTTTCTACCAAATGGAAGCTAGATCCCAAAGAATAAAGTGTAAGTAGGAGAGGTCAAAGAAAACCCCACTTTGTGGAGAAGGACAATAGAATTAGCCCATTTGAAATAGAAGAATCCCCAGAGGTTTCATGTAAGGAAATCTTCTCTTTCAGGAATGGTGGTACCCTTCCCAAAGACAAATGGATCTCAAGAGACCATGAGTCTGCCAGGGTAGGTATAGAGACCGATCCTGATCGAGCGATTCCCAGACCACAACTTCACGAGCCAGATCATACAGAGACTGTAGAGGTATCCTCCCCACAAACAGGTTCTGAGAACTGTCTTCAAACCAAGTGGGACATCAAAGAATCTGTGGAGAAAGAGGATCCGCCAACTACACAAATTGCCAAATGTAAATTTCTTCCTACAGGTTCCTGATCTCTGACATGGAAGATCGCCCAAGAACAAACAGTGACAGAATTCTATATTAAGAAAATGACTGTCTAGCTGGCAAATAACTCACACTTTCTTTGCACTCTTGGGGATAAAGAGGGCAGATGTTATGCCACGGTAAAGGTACAGGGTCAGTGTGAATTATCAGCTCTGGTGGATACTGCATCCCAAGCTACTCTCCTGTCCAAAAAGGCTTTTGACCAACTGAATTTAGGAAGGGGGGAGAGTCACCAGATTCCCCTTGCACCTCTTCCCAGACAACTCCAAAACTTTGATGGGAACGAATCCCCATCGAAGGGACTGCAGATCTGGAAATATAAATTGTGCAACATTGTTTAAAACACCCAGTGATAGTCGTGACTCCAGAGGGCACTCCTTGTTTACTGGGGAAGAATTTCCTTTGGTTCACCTCTGATTGACAGCTTGAACCAGGTCCTCTGGAGCCAGAATAACTGGCCTATCAAACTAAACAGAAGTACAGATTATGTGAATCTGAATGGCACCTGCCATCTTATTGACCGGCATAACCGAGAATTGGAATGTCACTTTCACAATAATCAAGTCCCAGAAATCCACATCATCTCTGCAGGAGAACCAACTGGTGATGAGAACTCTTGTCAACTCTTGAAAATCAACCTTCTTCCCAGTTGTAAGTGGCATTCCACACTGGAAGGAAACACTCTGAAATGTTATACCAGTCAAGAATTAGAACTAACACAGAATTCCTTGAAAGAGGAAGTTGGAAAACCAGCCCAAGGTCTGACTGACATTCAGAAACAGGATGAACACTTGTCTTTCTCCATTCAGATAAATGAGGGGGAGGATCAGTATTCACCATTGTGCCTGAATAATGGAAAAAGTTTAATCAGCGAAGGATGTTTCAGGAAACTTCAGAAAAAGAACAGACCATTCCCACATTTCAGTTGACTTATAAATGCGAAGTGGGTCTGGAAACACCAAATTCTAAACATTTCCTGCCTAGCAGGTGTATGACAAAAATGTCCATTGGCAATAAAACTTTAGAACACAATTGTTGGGTTGTTAGAGATGTCCCTTTGACTTCTATTTGGTTAGACATTCAAAATCGATTTGCAATTAGTCTAGATTTGATCAACAACAAAGTATGGTCATAACTGGGGGGCAACCCCATGGGCTTTCACATTACCAAAAGAGCATTCCGGCCAGCTCAATTGCTGCCTTATGCATTTGAAGTTCATGTGGGAGAAGAGGTCACCATCCCAGGCCAAGTGTGGCAATTCACCATTCCCTTCAAAATTAAGCAAGAACAGATCCTCAAATATAAGGACAGCGATATAAACTTGAACTCCAAAAACAAGGTTTATATTTACATCCAACCACTTTAGTGGATCTAGAACACAACACCATTTGAATACTGGTGGATAACAGCAACCCTCAAAGTATCACTTTGTTGTGGACACCTCTATTGGAATGGCAGTTGATGCCCAATACTATTCTGTTATTTAGGTAATGAAATAATTGTACCAATTCCTCACTACTGTTTAGCCACCAGTGACGGTATTCCCCCACGGAAGATTTTTACCCGTCATTGGGGGAATTTCTTGGTGTACTCTTCATGCCCTTATGGGGTAAAAGAGGTTACCGGTTGTGATGATGGAAATGCATCGGAGGGACAGGGCCTCTGAATCCTTGTCATTTATTGCTTAATCATGTATGTTCTGTCTAGTTTTCTACGCAGGAGTTCACGTGGGATTCCTGGCAGTGCGGCTCTTCCTGTATTTGGTTTGGTGAACAGATCCGTGGGATACTCTTATGGCACCCATGGGTGGGAGTATGACCCTGTACTCCTAGCGTATGTTTTTGGGCGCCTGTGTGTGGCCCACAGAGCAGGGTACGGGTTGGTGGCAGCTCCGTGTTGAATTGACAGGTGCCCTGTGCATCCTCCATTTTGGGATGCCCAGGCCCTGTCATTGGAATCAGTAGATTCCTGATGGAGAGAAGAGGGAGGGCCCCCATGGCCTCTTGCCTTCCATCGCCTGTTACCTTGCTTTTCCTGAAGTCCCGGGAATCCCTGACTCTGTCTCTTCCCTCTGACTGGTTGTTGGGTGGAAGTGCTATACATGGCAATGTGGGGAAGTGCCGACCAGACTGGCTGGAGCCTTCCCAATGACCGTATGTTGTGGGTACGCCCGTGGGGTGGGACCTGGGTGAATGTAGGGTGTGACGAATACACATTCTGTGTTATGGCTGTCTAGTATCTGGTGTTTGACACAATGACTGAGACAGCCCTGCCTGAAACTGGTATGAATGCAGTGTGTAGTGCTGAATAGTAGAGTGCTTGTCCGAATCCACATTCTGTGTTGTGAGTGTCTGGATGGAGAAGAATGGCCTGAATGCACCATGTGCCTGATTGGCTTCCTGACTGCCTGAATGCCCTTCTGAGTGATTGGTTGCCTGAGTGTGACCCAGCAGAGTGAATGGGACATCAACAGTATATATGGGGGCCTCTCACTGCTAGAAATCATTCAGAAGCTGAAGTTGAAACTGATGCTTAACTTTGAAGCCGAATGGAAGAAGAAGAACCGCTGCTGCTGTCCTTCGCTAATCTCAAAGCTGCTGTGCCTTCAAGGAACTGATCCAAGAGAAGACCTGGCTAGGAGGCCTCTTCCTGAGCTACGAGGGACCATTGTGCACCTCTAACCTTCACCGAAGGTCCCTGGAAGTCAGACCCTGGAAAGGCTGCCGACCGGAGAAGTGGACCACTGAGGAGATGAAGAGGAGCGCCAGAGAGCCGTCCACCATCGACGACCGCCATCGCCGACCATAGCTGCCATGATCCCTTTGCCTAAGAAAGTTTGACCCAAGGACTCCCTTGCTCATCCTCGTCGACCGCTTTCATCCTGCCGGAGAAAGTCAAGGCCACCGCCTACCGAGGAGAATCCGCCGGTGGGTTTCCCGCCACCCAAAGACCTCAGAGACGCTGACAAAGCTACTGAAGCCAGCAGTGGTAACGTCCCATTCGCCAACACCAGACGCCGACGACTCGACGCCCTTGCGTGGCCAAAGTTCTTCATTGACTCTTTGCAGCAACGAACCATCGCCGTTAAGGTGCACCACACACCTCCCCTGTTGCAGGACATTTTTGATCACTCCTCTACGAGCACCACAAGGACCGAAGCTGCTGCCTCAACAACAATGTTCACCCTTTCTTCATCTCGGAAGTTCAATGACCCATGGCTCCTGTCTGAAAGGGAGCGCACTCAAGAAGGGCCCGTCGATTACCCGGTGAAGAACTCTACAACACAGGGTACATTTGGGTTGCAGAACTATAGAAGAAGATAAGACTCTAATAGACAATATATGGACTGGGCTTGTAGTGCATCTTCATTTACAGGTTGCCCAAGTGGGGGTATCCTCATACTGAACTGTGTCGGTTTGGTAGGGGCTCAGTATTCTGCCAATTGTCTAACCAACTTGTCTTCTTCCTAAGTCTATGGTTGATATCATTTTGTTGTGTTGATTCGTATGCTATTTGAACTGAGTAAAGTTGATGCATTTTAATGGAATCAGAGTAATAGTGGTACCACCTAGAACTGTTTATATTTACCATTTTAGAATTTTCGGGGCACAAAGTGTATTAACGTGATTGTGTATATAACCTTGAACCTTATTTATATAAAGACTGTGTTTTAACTAATAC
Source organism: Ambystoma mexicanum (assembly GCF_040938575.1). Taxonomy (NCBI): domain Eukaryota; kingdom Metazoa; phylum Chordata; class Amphibia; order Caudata; family Ambystomatidae; genus Ambystoma; species Ambystoma mexicanum. Next base: position 777,695,823 of record NC_090931.1, read on the forward strand.
AGTGTGTAGACATTCCTTTGTGGGTGCTTGGGGACTACTCTGTACTTAAAAACCAGCCTGCATCACCTCCAGAGAAGCTAGGCCTTGATTGCTCGACCATAGCTACCCTATAGAGAATCTTGGCTGGGGTCCTCTGTGCTTCTCCTATGCCATATAGAGAGCAGGAGTACAGACATCCCCTCCAGTTGCTTTACACCTGTGACATCAGGAAGGCTAAGGTGGTATTTAGAGTTATAGCCAACTACCTCAAAACCACGGAACCTCATGTCCAGGTGAACACCATCAAAAGAGATATCTCCACACAACTTGACGATACCTCTGAAATATCTAAGCCTGAGGGCTTTCCAGGTTTAAGGTACATGGCCGAGGAACAGATCAATCTCACTGATGCCCGTGAAACCGAGGAACAAAGACCGAAACTGAAACAGGTATTCCTGGACTTCTAGGATATTCTTTCAGGAGATTCTTATGACTGTGGATGTACGTCTATTCATTCAACAATTAAACACACGGACCCAGAGATGGCTCCAGTACTCGTTAGACAATACTGGTTACCTCTCGCGTTCATGGAGTCACTCACAGAGATTATTAAGAATTTCAATTCCTGTGGGATAATTCATCCTGAAGTGGGAGAATGGGATATACCCTCCCACCAATCTCATCCAGACCATGGCCTAGGGGATCACGGCCCAGACACCCTCCACGAGATGAATTCGCCTATCTGCCAGATGACAAAATACCCTAGTTCAGGAACTTACACATAAGAGGAGTATGCCCACCAGTATCACCAACACCAGTCCGCACGGCTGATGAAGACATCTGCGACATGGATGAACTCGACTAGAACAACGACTACAAGTATCCACATCGTTAGAGATGCCATGACGACATATGACAAGAGCACACGTGCCACCATGCACACTGGTCACTCACAAACCAATCTACACGAAGAGCATACTCAGTGCTATGACGTAGCGGACTGTCGCACCCACGGACGGGCATCGTTTTTATTTTTCACATAGGCCTTCTACAGCACCACAGAAACGCAAGATGCCTGAAGAGATTTTGTATATGCTTGCTGATGCTTCCTCGCCACCTATCTCTATGAGACGCTATCATGTAAATCTAGTGCTGCATATGATGATTTGTCAATCCGCTACCACCATACTATGGATTATGTACTGCCACCCATGAACTAGGCCCGAGTAGGTCGCGAGCAAAAGTCCCCAGGCCGAGGCCTCGCAAACGAAAACCCTCTCAGAATGAAATACAAGTGCTGACATGCAGAACAAGCCCCTAACGAGGGCCTACAGCCAAGGCCACGATGTTGCAACCCGCATGCCGAGAGCCCAGCGCCGAGGTTACACCTGCAAACGCCAAGCCTCCAGTCACCGAATACAAAATTAAATGCTCATAATTCTGCTCCAGATACGGTCTCTCTACACGTGACCAAGCCGAACTGACAAGGTGCCAAGCCTACGAGACAGAGAAGTCGTCAGGGTCTCACAGGTTGCAACAACGAAGCAGCAAGATGGACACCTACTGTGATGGGAACGACTCGCTTATGAGTCTATGAGCAGACCTGTCCGTTGTCTACACAAACACATAGTTGCTAATGACACGTACACCGCGAGCTGGGAACAACGATGATCCCAGGATTGGGGGCTCGCGGGAGAACCAATCAGAACACAGGGTGGCTCACTACAAATGCCATTACTCATAGCCAATCACCAAGTATCCCCTTGTTGAAATCCTGAAGTAACAAATGTTAGGGACGGCCCAAGTATACCACCTGATCTGGTTCCTTCCAATAATGAACCTTCCTATATGCTACCTATACTAACCCTACCACTCAGAGAACCAATCCTGAGTGGCAATTGGTTTTTGTACTAACTTTCCCAGATGACGCGGGTAGCGCGTCATACTGTAGTAAAAAGGGCCTGCAAGCCCCTCTGAGGGATTAGGTGCGCTTTCTCGGATGCATACGAGAAACCCATCCCTGCCGTTGAAATAAACAGTAGTCTCAGCCTTGCTTCTTGTGTGTGTGTCTCATACTCATTTTTGGGGACACGGGAGGAGTTGGGGCCTCCACAGCCCGGAGGTCCGCGGACGGCTCTGCCGACCCCGTGATAATCACCCCGACAATCCGATCCACAGTACCTTTAACAACCCAGTTCTGGGAATACTAAAACCCAATGGACAATGGAGACTATGAGCAGACCCGATGGAATTGAACAAACGGGTTCACATTTCAAAATGGCCACTTCCCTACATTGATCAAGGGCTGGCACAGATCCAAGGGTCATAAGTGTACACAGCCATTGATTTGACAAATGGTTACTGGACGTGACCCATGACTAGGGAAGACCAATGCAAGCTTGTCTTTACCTTTATGGGACAGCAATATACGTAGACCCAAACACCCTTTGGATGTATAAACTCCAGAAATTAATTCAGTATCTTTCTGCATAAGACCATGCCGATTTGGGCAAAAGGGGAAACCTGGCCTATGTAGATGATGGATTGATCAAGAGCTCAACTGTGCATGAACATATTGCAAACATTTGCTATGTTTGCGCCCAGTTACAAAAACCCAGAGTAAAACTGTCCTTTCTGAAGGCACAGTGGTGTAAGACCAAAGTGAACTTGCTAGGGCATAAAATCACCCCTGGAGGTCTCCATCTGAGGCGAAGAAGGGGAAGCCTGATTGAAATTGAAAAACCCTACTACTCTGTGAGAATTGAGAATCCAGGTTGGAGCCATACATTAAAGTTGAAAGTTCATTGAAGACTAGGCAGAGGTCACTCGACCCCAGGTCCATTTACAAAAGGCTGAAGTCAAGTGGGAGTGGGGATCCAGAACAATCAGAGGCAGTTAAACAACTGAAAAGAAGCCATTCTCAAGCTCCTTGTTTGGCTTACCCGATTAAGAAGTCTTAGAGACAGGGTTTTCAGATACTTGCCTAACAGCGGTATTGAACCAAAAGCATGACGAGTACAACTCTGTGGAGGAACAATTCAACAACTGTGAAAAGGGACTGCTGGCAACAGTATGGGCATTGAAAAATTACCACCCCTTTATCCAGCGGGAGCACATCATTTTAAAGACTCCTCACCAACCCTTGCAGTACTTACAAAGTGACAGAATCCGTGTGGAGAATGTAATTCCTGGATTCTGTCCATGCAAGGCTTTCCTGTGGAGGTCAGATATGGCCAAAACAAGAAGAGTCCTTTAGCGCAAGGATTGGCAGACTTGCATGATTGTGCTCAAGAAAACTGTATTGAGGACGAACGTCTAATGACCAAAGAGACTATAGAGGCGTACCTACCATCCCCACACAAGGTCTCTGAATAAGACAATTGCCAGGGAATACCGACAGTTTATGTGGGCGAGTGCTCTTACCATGTTGGGAATAACGGGGAAAATGCCTCTGTGAATTATACCCTGGAGCCCTCTGCTGGTTACAAAATAGGATGTTCATCAAGCCATCCTCACTGCAGCGCACCACCAACTCAAAGATCTGGTGATAATCCCCGACCCTGACTGTGTCAAGAATGGGTTTTTGGAACACCTGATAAACTGGAAGACTAGAGGCATGCATTATGATAAAAATAAACCATTAAAATATGGGAAACTGATCCAGTCTATCAATGATCTGGTGAATTCTAATGGGATGACCATATATTCCAAAATAGAGGGGCCGGATGAGACTGAGAACGACCTGGCAGACCAGTTGGTTGAACGGGAGCTCTACAGGGAATTTCATAGATACAGAAACTCTACTGGGTGATATCCAAGTCACAGCTGTAACCAGGTCTCAAACTCATGCCAACAGTGAACTCTCAACTCAAAATAATTTTACCAGTGAGGCGATGACCAAGATGCGGGAGATTCTAGGGGTAAAGAGAAAACTCCACATCACCTACTGCCTGGCATTGAATGGAGGGGTAGAGAGATACAATAAGACAATAGTAGGCATATTGAAGAAGTTTATGACAGACTCTGGACCCAGTTGGGACATTCGATTACTGCTTGTCCTGATGGCTATTAGGTCTACACCACCTCTGCAACTAAAATGTCTCCATTTGAGCTTATGACCGGACAAAAAATGGTTTTGCCTCAGCATCTATGACATAGAACCCAGGAGCAGATGCTGATAAATGGGTCCACTACTCATGAGTACATTGAGAACACAAGGAAACTCCAGCACATGTTTGCTTATGCCCAGCGCAACTTGGAGAAGTTGGCTGAAGGGATGAAATCATACCATGACTAGAAGACCATGAAAAGGTAGTATGAGTTAGGTGGCAAGGTTTACCTGTACAACTTCCAGAGAAACTAGACCAAGGGACTGGTATTTCTTCCGTCTTGGTCTGGCAGTTTTTAAATTGTGGACAAAATATCACCTGTTTCCTATAAGATCCACATCCCAAAAGGAGAACAGATGGAAGAGAAATGGGTTCATATCAATCACTTCAAAAGCTGTCATCCCAGACCAGCTTTAAGAGTGATTGAGGGGCCCACTGAAGTTAGAGCAGAGGAACCATCTGAGGAATGAAGGTAAGATCAAATCCCCAGATGGAAACTAAAATATATATAACAGGTGAGTAATTAAATTACATATTAATATAAAATGTTTGATAGAAAATGAAAGAGTGTTTATGGAAATGTGAAATAAATACAATCAAGGTGTCGCAATTTACATGCAAAGATATTCGGGGAATGGAGATATTAAATTACAACAATACTTAACAGTTCTTTCTACTCTTCTCTTTAGAATCATTAACATCCTTCCACTCCAGCCTGGGGATTAGAAGAAGTGGAGTCCTCGGAGGACCCCAGAGACTCTGAAGAGGGACAAAGGAAAGAAAAAAGGAGGAGACCTTTCCATGCCCTGGAAAGCAAAATCAGGAGTTGGAGACTAGACCACCCACTCCCTGAGGGAAAAGGAGAGCAGGACGTGTGCCATTGAAGAATTTGAATTGTGAGAAGAACCCCACTCTTCCTTACTTTGTTGGGTAGATTCAGCACCAAGACAAAAGTGAACTGCCTTTGGTCACATTGGGCCTAAAAGTGCAGATCATTGAACACATTGTGGACTGGCAGAGTAAAGGCCAGCAATTCATTTTCAAACTTCAAAACAGGAAAACGCTATTTCCTTTGATAAAACAGAGAGACCATGGAAATGTGTGCATTCTGAAGCATAAAATCTGGAACATGGAAAATGAAACTACGCTACAGAAGTAAATTTAAAGGCATATATTAAGGAAATGAGTGGCTTATCAAAACTGTTCTAAAAGAAACGGCGAGAATGAAGATGGAAAAACAAAATATATTTTGGATTTCAAGACCTTGGTACAAGTCCCATGTAGAAAATGTTGGAATGTAAAAGCCTCATTCTGTTGCTGTTTATAGGAACTGAATGAAGAGCTGTGCTTAGCGCCAAGATTTGTCTACAGAAACGCTGGGTTAACCCATAAGATATTTTCACCTTCCCCCATCAGAGGCAAGGCTAAAACCTCTGCTAAGCTCTCTAACTGAAAGCCAATCTCTTTGAAACCACAGCAGTGAGCAGGAAGGCATTTATGAGGTCAAAAGATGGCCCTGTTAACACAAAAGGCAGCCCTTAATGGTTTCAACTCTGAAAAATCCTAGAAAATAAAATACAAAGTTGTGGTCCCTCTTCCTGACCTTAGGACATTTGACAGACTAAAGACAATGTTACATGAGAGAGTGGGTGGAGTTGTCTTCATCTGCATCAGGAGGTAAGCAGACGCCATAGCCCGGCCGTTGACTTGGCAAGAATGTTACTGGATTTATACCAGCCTGGGTCAACAAAAAGAAACAGATGGCTGGACCCACATCCATGTGGAGAAACGAAATGTGCTGTTTAAATGGCACTAATAATATGTAAATATTTAATAGAATGCCATAGGTTCAGATGGACTATCGTATTTTGTTGATTATCTCAGTAACCATAAAACATACTTAAATCATTCAAATAGTTTTCAGCAGATCATGGAGAGCCTACTCCAATGTTTCAACTCTCCTAAAAATGTGACCTTGGAAATAAGAGTTACAACCTGAAATGTGGTTATGAGTTCCAGAAAATGTCACGAAGCAGAGATGTTGGCAGATAGTAGCTTAGTGGAATATTTAACTGTATGTATGTAAAGTTCTATGCCGACAACCTGATGCCATCACGGGACTCATTAAATTAAGTATGTCATAATAAAATAAAGCCAAAAATATAAATTGTAGGATGTTTATTAGTAAATTAAAGTTTTTTGCCATGTTGTAGTTTTTCACTGCATATTTGAAACTATGGAAATGCTACCAGATGGCTGCAGTCATACATTCACAGGGATGATGCCCAGTAACTAAAAGGGGCCAATCAAAGAAAAGGAGCTAGGCCTGAGTTAAGGAGATGGAAATAAGTTCCATCCCAATTAGGACCCAATGAACTGTCACATCATAATTTAGAAATGTTTGTGGGAGTGGTTAAACGTCAATAAGGTGATACACAATAGAAATTAGGGAGAGCTGCTGGATATATCTGAGTAGGGCTACTGCAGAATTGCTGTAAAAATAACATTGCCTGGGAGACAGGACTTGAAGGAAACAAAGACAAGAAACTGGAATTCATACAAAGGCAAATCCAGGAGATGAATGCTGAGGTTGGAGTCTGACCATATACCTGTCCTTTCCCAATGATATGAGCCCTAAGCTGGCGGTATTTTCCTTGAGCATGGAACCCAAAGAGATTCTATGTATGTAACCTGTCCAACCAGACCTAGTCTTGTGGGGATATGTTTGATTTAATGTCTTCCCTTATTGATTGGGTGGGTAGACTAAGTAGATCCTTAGTATTGTTTGCATATAAATAAAATACCTGTCCTTGCTGTCCATGGCCCCCAGCTATGCATGGACGTAAAGGAGCAATACTGCCATGTTTGCAACTTACCAAATAAAATTTAAACTGCAAAGCATGTCCCCAAGGAGTATGTAAAACGGGGTCCAATACATATGTCTAACCTAGGCGGACTGGTCCACACATATGAGTCAATTCAGACAAAAGCTTTCTGGGACTACTGCCTAAATGCGAAATCAACTTCCTCTCAGTTGGCTTTGTATCGTGTTTGGTTATATGTTGAAAGATTGCTGGCACTTTGATGCCTTGGCTAGGCACTGTTTGGGGAATTGACTGTTAATATCATGATAAAGATCCCGAATGTTTAAAACCTGTGTTGTAATTATCGGATAAGGAGTCCAATGTGTTTGTTTTTACTGAAATGTTCTTGATAACATTTTGAAATCTGTTAGGCGAATAAGTGTATTGATTTTATTGGTTAAGTTTGATTTCATTTGAGATTTTTTATTTATGTAAAGCTCTTTTAGCTATATCACAATAAAGATTATTACTATTATTGTTAGTAGTATTACTAAATAACAATTTAAATAACTCCCCTATAGCCAACTAGCACATGGTGATATTATTGAAATTCTAAATCAACAACATCACTTTCAGTGTGGATACAAATATAGTCTGTTGAAGTAATTAGGTACTCCTATTTCTCATTGCTCACCCCAAAAGGCCCTAAAGGGAAAAGGGGCACTTGTCAAAACCTAATTTTTTAGCTGTTCACCATTCTTCAGACCCTGCCTTAAATCACAGGAGTGCAGAATTCAAACTGAATATCTGGGTGTTTATGCTGGGGCAGAAAAGTGTCTTGCCAAAATTAAATAAAGTGAAGTCCCTGATTGAAAAGAATACTCTCTACTTAGAGCGGGAAAGTGACTCCTGGTAGAAGCGAGATTCTTCATGGCATTGTGTTAAAGGAAGAAGGGTTCTATATATATAAAAAGTGTTTGGTTTTTAAAGGTCTGTTGTGGTCCAACACTTCTACCATGACCTATTGCGCAGGGAGATAAATAATACAGAGCAATGCATGCGTGAAATTGCTTTTTCAGAAAAGTGTTGCATATTATATAAATTACACTTTGAATATAGTGCCAAATGTATGATCCAGTCATGTTTCAAGGTGCTACATGTTATTAAAAGTGAAACCCATTCAAAGTTCTTTGACTGTAGAAATTGAGGGTTAAAGAGTCTGTGAGCTGTGTTATCATAAACCAACTAAAGTTATCAATTTGTGTGAAAAGGCAAGTGTTAGGAAAGAAAAGCATTTGGGCCTCAGAGAGAGGTGGCGTGATTTGTGGTTTTGTACAGACATTAATTTTCCAAGTCATTAATAAATATATATTCTTTTTACACACAAGCCTGATTCTTGGCTGATCTATGGCATCGGGTGAGGGATCTGCATGGTTCAATATGAATCACAGACAGGGCTATATTGAACATGAAAGGAATATTGGTCTGATGCTTTTGATTGGGGACGGAAAGAATTCCCTGTATTGATTGTTGCCGCATAAGTATCTCCAACAGATTGCCCATCTGAATGCTCTGTATTATTGAAGCATATGCTTAAGGGGGTTATGCCCTGTAAGTATGCGGTGAGCTACCGAGGAGGTGGCACAAACACACCACTCACTCAATAGTGCACATGTGGGGATGAAAGGAGAATCGTATTGACCAAAAGGTTGCAGCTATTGACTCTACCCCTTATCCACTGTAAAGGGCCTGAAACCCCTTCAGACATGCACTTTTCTTTGACCCACGCAAAGCTGTCAGTGTGGAAATGCTGCACTGACAGCTTTGTGAGGGTCAACAAAGTCCCCACAATAATCAGGTTGTACTGCTTCCAAGTGCAGAATGTGTGCTCAGGAGCAACATTTAAACTAGATAATGGGTCTGAAAACCCCGGGCTGCTCTTGCCACACCCTGCGGTTTGGCTAACCCTGCTCCTAGTAGAATTTCTTATATTTGTACAGCTGAATTATTTCTTTAATGTATCTTCATTGGCTATATTAACACTTGCAACATTTGAGTTAGGTGGTCCCTTCGTCTTTCTCCCTAGTGTGTGCGCGGGCGTGCGTGCGCACGCACGCACGCACGCACGCACACACACACACACGCTTAGAACACTGATGAAAACGTCTCTTTTTTATGCCTTAACAATTCCCTGCGTCGTTATTAGAAATCAATTTTATCTGTGACCTGTTCTTTCACCTCTATTAAAGGTTTTCATGGAAAAAATAAAATATCACAGTGGGGTCGAAGAGACAAATGTGCACTCAGATTGCCTTTTTGTATTTATGTCAAAAACAGTTGCCTTTGTGTTTATTTGTTAGAACAATTTAATTCATATCAGACGAACCTCGGGATCAGGAAATTTAGTGTGCAATTTAACGTACAGTGTAGATTATTTTCAGACCTCCCTGAGGCATCCCTATAGAGGTACGCCTGCACTGATAGCCGGGCACATGTTCTAAGCTCTAAAGCAATAACAGCTAGAATGTAATGACCATATTGTTGTCAATCACCCCAAACTTTACGTCTCAATTATTTCCTAGATCGCATTGTTCAATGATCGTGCTTTCTGAATAAGGGAGATTTAATGTGGCTTGGGGCTACGGTAGTTGGATAGATAAAGTGCCATTGGTAGCAGCTAAGCAACCCCTGAGGGTTTGGAAAACAAGGAAACAGCCGACGTGTAGGGCTGGCTTTCAGATTTGTAGAATTTATCCAGCTATGAGAAATTCATGATGCAAAAGCTGAAATGCAAGGGCAATTATTTGGAGATGTGTGGACCATTTAACAAACTGTATGTGGGAGGTTAGTATTTTCTCTGAAATAGTTGTAAGAGTTGAAGTGAGTGGGTGCCTTGTGAGGATGTAGGTGTGTGTGTTAGTCGTGTGTACGTATGAGTTTGAGTCACGCTGTTTTTTCTATGTATGTTTTTATACATTTCTTTTCAGTTTAGTTCCAATGCATAGGGTTGGTCGTAGATGGTGACTTTGGGATATGTGAATCAATGTGTTGGAGTGGGAACTACCCTATGTATTTCATCTTTCGATGAGGTTACCATTTAAATTGTTATGATGCATCTTGCTGACGCTGCACTGATGTTTGCAATATGTCTCATTATGAAAATCATAAATAAAGAGTTTTTAAAAAATGACTTCTATATACAGGGCAAGAGCCTGCCTTGAAGACTTGCCATCTTGGCTGGTCAATTATTTGACCTCATTGAAACCACAGTTCTGAATGCAGTGATTGTGTGATGCACCTACCATTGCCTTGTACACAATTGCTTTCAAACACTGGTAATGTGAGACGTTTATGAAGGCTTGTGATCACAATTCACTCCAAGACAAATGTAGTCAATGTGATACTGGAAATACTTACGGAGAGACAGGGCGTCCTCGTGCTTGTCGTACCCCTCCCATGTATGTGTTTTCTGCACAGGAATCTGGACAGCTGGCAGTGCTGCACTTGATCTTTTCATTTTAGCAAACCATACCCATGGGATACCTGTATGGTACCCTTGGGTAGGGGTAGACCTTGCTACCCCTAGTTTATGTTTTTGGGCACCTGTGTATTGCCCATAGAGCAGGATATGGGCTGGTGGAAGCTACATGCAAACTTGACAGTGGCTCCGGGTTTCCTCCATTTTTGAGACACCCAGGCCCTACCATAGGAATCAATGGATTCCTGAATGAAGGCAAGATGGCCACTGTGGCCTTTTGCCTTCCCACATTGGTTCTCAAAATCCTGAGAAGCCCTGGCTCTGTCCCCTTCCCCTGGTCGGATGCTGTGTCGGAGGACCATATATGGCTCCGGGGCTGCCCCTGGTAGACTGGTAGGAGCCTTCCCAGGGACTGACTGTTTTGGCTAAATCCAAGGGGTAGTACCTAAATTAATGGAGAGAGGAGTGGAATTATATCCTGTGTTGTGGGTGTCTGGTTGTGGTGGTGTGTCACAATGCCTGTGATCTGCCTTTGCCAGCCCTAACTGAAACTGGAATGAAAGCAGTGTGTTCTCTGAAAGACTGAGAGTTGCCTCCAAAACACATTCACTTTTTTGGGTGTCTAGTTTTGGGTGAATGGCCGGAATGCCTGTGAGCTTGATTGGATGCTCCCTGGTGAAAGCAGTGGTGTGATTGACTGGCTGAGCGTAGCTAAGCCTGAGTGAATGAGGGACATTTGTGTATAACAAGGGACTATTTTTTGATTGTTTAAGGGACTTAGGTTTAGTCACCCTAAATTTCCTAGGGATATCCAGACGTGGACCCCTTGCTTACTGTGCTCAGAGAGGCACAGCTCCACCTCACTGATGAGGCCCTACAAGGCTGAAACACGTGTATGGTGTTGCTGTTGGTACTCTTGTTCAGAAGAGAATTGCCATAGCATGTTGGTGCTGGACTACCCATGTGGGCGGGACAAAGACTGATATGCAAACTGATATTTCCCTTCTGTGAAAGGTACAGTGAGCTAAAGTGTGGCTGCAGACTCTCGAGTGGGTACCTTCCCAAAGAACAGGTCAATGGGCCGTGTTCGTTCTGGTAGGGGGGCGCCTATGGCTACATTTTGATTAAACTTGAAAGAGCTTGGCGAAAAAATCCTAGCCAGGATAATCTTACCCCTACCGAAACACAGCTACCAATTATAAAAATGCCATCATTAGTGCCAAATGTGAACACTATGATATCAGAGTTGTGGCCACTAAATCATCACAGAGGGAGCTCTTTTCTGCTTTTAAAGAGTTTATGGGTAGCACCAACAATCCAGGCAAACTTCGCCAATAAGTTAGATTACGACCAGACTAATATTGAAACATATTGACAGTCTTTTGGCTCACAGGCTATATGTGGTGTGGCCACCGTTGAGATCTCTAGTTATTATATGTTACCTCCTGTTTTTAATTTAAAAACCATTGCTGAGAAGGATCTGATGTTGATTGTTAATGATTTGACACCTACAAAGTGCCAAGGGGATATCTGTCCAGCTAGTTTTGTTAAAGATTCTCTTTCAGTCTTATCTCCTTTAATCACAGAAATTGTTAATTTCTCCTTTGCCTCTGCAATTGTGCCTGCCTCACTCAAAAATTGTGGATTACCCCAATCCTAAAAAGTACTGTCTTGACCCTAATATTTCTGAGAATTATCGTCCAATTACTAATGTGCAGTTCTTATTAAAAATATTGGATAGGATCGCCTATGTAAAGCTCCAAGATCATATTGAAACTCATCTTCTTCTGAGAACTTTTCAAAGAGGATTCCAGACTAAGCATGGGACAGAGACTTCTATGATTGATCTCAAGGCTAATCTTGAAACGATTGTTGACTCTGGATATGTTGCCCTACTTATGTTACTCAACCTATCAGCAGCTTTTGACCTTGTGGATCATGGTCTTCTGCTTGAGAGGTTGGAGGGGGTGGCAAATTGTTCTGGCTCAGCCTTGGCATGGCTGTGATCGTTTCTGGGACCAAGGACAGCAAGAGTTGCCTTGCAGGGCTTTCAGTCTGACTTTAAAACACTGTTATGTGGTGTCCCGTAGGGAGTCTGTCTTTCGCCCATGTTATTTAATCTATGTATCTGCCTGCTGTTTGATCTTCTGGATGACGTTGGTGTTAGTTATGCTAACTACACAGATGATACTCAGGTTGTCTTTCATATAGCAGGCAACTATGATAAGGACTCTGCTGAGATTGGCTACATCTATGAGATTTTTCAAAGATGGATGAATGCCAACTCACGTGCATTAAACAATGGGAAAACGGAGCTGATGTTAATTGGCTCCAGTCAAACCGTGTCCAGGTTAGATATCATAATAATCTCATAATATAATAATCGTAATTATAATTCTAGGTACTCTTCAAGTAGCGGACTGTGTCATTCAAACCTGTTCTTGGGAAAAGACACTCTGAGTTTACTTAGACTCTAACTTAAATACGCAGACTAAACCTACGTGTGCATACACAGCTACACTTATCACGCAAATAAAACGTACCTCTCTAGGATAGATTTCTGCAATAGCCTTCTTGCTGATACATCAAAAACCAACCTTAACATATTGTAGATTTCTCAGAATAATGCAATAAGAGCTGTTTGTGGCCTTGGGCACTCTGGTCATATAAGGGAAGCCCGGCTGTCTTTACATTGATTAGCTGTTAAACTTATTAAATTCTTACCATGACACACAAATATGTGGCTAAAATAGCTCCTCCTTACTTAGTTGATAGACTGTCTAAACCGCTGAACCGATGCATCAAGCTTAATAAACCTTTTCAGCCTAAATGCAAATTGAAGAATTTTGGAGGTACTACTTTTGATTTCTATGCTCCGTCTCTCTGGAATTCCTTGCCCTGTTATCTTCATAATGTTCCATCGCTATCAGAGTTTAAGAAAACTGTAAAAACCTTTTTATTTAATTCCAACAACTAGACTTTTTGAGTTCTCACTATCTGCTTTATGACTGACTCCTTTTTAATCCTCATAATAATAATAATAATAAAAATAATAATAATACAACTCTCTATACTTGGGTTAACTATTTGATTAGATTTCTGAGTACAGAGTTAGTCTTTCTTATGTGTAGATCCACATAACTTGTATGTCATTTAATAAAAGAAGCAGGGTAGCACTTAAATACTGTGTAGGCATTCCTTTGTGGGGGCTTGGGGATTCACTGTACCTAAGAACCAGCCTGCATCACTTCCCTTGAGTCTCAGCCTTGGATGATCACTGTCGTTTACCAATTTCAGAACCTTGGCTGGGGTGCCTCCCTATGTTTCTCTACCCCAACCTTACATTGGGTATTAGTACCCAGCGAGGGACAATGTGCTTGTAACAAGCAAGCTCATTGGCCCTTGCTGTGTCGTTACCTGCACAACAAAGCCTTACCTGCTGTTCTGACTCCCTTGCCGTTCAATCCCTTTCTCCGTCCCCGATCCATGGCAGTCATTTATTTTGTTTATTGTTTTCCAATACTTTTTAATGGCCACCATGGAAAGGGAGAAGGGATTACAGCCATTTATTTATCTTTTTTTTCGAGTCGACAAACGGTTTACACGCTGTTTGTCACTTGAGAACAATTCTATTAGTACCCTGCTGCAACGTGCTGGGGTACTAATAGCAATATCAATAGAGCCCTCGGAAGGGGGCATTAACCGACCGGTAATAACAGATAACCACCTCCAGTCTTTACAGTCGCCCACTCCTAGGATCATTCAACCACCCACTTCCTCAACAAACATCAGGTCACGTTTAGCAAAATAAAGACATTTGTTCAGCATCATTTATTTTTAATTCACACCAGGGGAAGAGCGTTCAGCCAATCAGGTGGCTGGAAACAGAGGCAAGAACTGCCAGTGTACCGCCCACAAGTGCAGCTATCCGCAAACCTTCCCCAGGTTATGCCATTGGTTTTTGCACTACTCTGCCCTGCCCCGCTATGGCCCTCCCCATGTCCCTTCCTGACCATCCCCCTGCCTGCAAAGCACCACTGCGCCTTCCCGTCAGGCTGCCGACAAAACAATAGAAAAGGTCCATTTTGCTTTTGTTCTTTTTTTTATGGGAGATTGGTTTTACGCAGTACGCTCGGAGTCCATCTCTTGTAGATAAAATAAGAGTAACTATTTGGACAAAACCTCAGGGTGTGAATAGCTATCACCGCTTTGTTGGTGGGTGTACAGGGGCAGTAGTGGCCCTGAGCCCTCGCTCGGATCTTCCGAGTCTTGGGCTGGCAGCCCGTTATCAGCCATGTACAGGGGTGTTGCTAGGTCTGGAAAAGACAAGGGGCTAAACTAATGTCAGGACTGGCGGGACTCGCTAGCATTTTGGTTGTAGGACCTGAGCTTCTATCTGGGGCTACAGCCAAAAGACCCAGGGCTATAGCCCCCTTAGCCCCCACCCCAGAAACACCACTGACCATGAACGCCCCCCAACATGGAAACAGCCACGATTGCTTGTTGCACTCCCGTGGCGGTCCAACATAGAATAACTATGTAATCTGCTCTGGGAGCAGCACATATTCCCGTCCTGGCGGGGATGTTGATGCAATTATCAGTGCTTAAGGCCTGTGGATCCGCAATGCACAGGTTAAAATGCAGTGGTGGTAAAACAAAATACACCTCTTTAAAATAATTGGGCTGTGCCAACTAACCAATACCTAGTTCGAAGTCCATTTATCACTGAGGCCTAAAGAATTGAAAGACAGTAGCCATTTTGCAATGGCCAAAAAAAACACACGTTTTGTCACGTTTTAAATATACTGCAAATGTCCTGTACTGTAGCGAATAAGACACAAAATGCATTGGACCGATCGTAAATCACTTGAATGAGTCGGAAGGAGAAACCAATGCCAATGATAAATAAATAAATAAGCTATCATATCAATAATGTGCCATACAATTTCCGGTTTAGCACCTATGGCTGCAAAGCACCCTGTTGCGTCTCGAAGCGAGCTCCGCACTCAATAAAAATCCGGAGAAGAATAATAAGAATAACTTGCCACAACATTCTAAATGGAATGCCACTTTATCCTGCGGGTGCTCTGCCGCACAGCACACCGGCGCCTTCGGTCACTTCCGCGGGAAAGTGAAGGTATTTTTCTTAAATGAGTAGGCCTGCCATGCTCGGCAGGTGGCCCTTTATACGGCATTACATTAGCGCGCTTCTGCACGTGCCTTGTGGGCATTAATGGCCTCCAATAGCTATTATACTCACTTACTGTACGGTGTGTGACAGCCACAGCACAGAGTGGCTCTTACAATAGAAAAATTGCGTTAATTGAATGAGCTCTGCAAAGTGACCCTGGCAAGAGTAGCAGGGGACAATAGCCGGAATGCTTTTCAGGGTCGCCATGTCTTAGTGAGTTCACTTCTGAATTCCCTTCGGAATGTGTGGGGGCGGGGCTATCGATGTGTTCATAACCGTCAAGGATTCAGGGTGGGCAGGCATAGGCCCATATTACAGAACAGCCAGCAAATGTGTGTGCATTACTGTCCAGATATGCGCCCAAGTGTACTAAAAAAAAGTAGTGGAACTGTGGCCCGGACTGGGAGCCAAGGGCAGTACATTATTCAAGGGTTGCAGCCATGCTGCTTGATAGCCAATTGAGCTGAAACAGATTTCAGGTTAGCTGTAACGCTATTCGGTGGTAAAGTGAAGAAATGTGCTTTAACTTCAGAAAGGACGGTTCCAGAATGCTGAAAATAGTTGCAAAAAGTAGTGTAACTGTTAGGAGTACAAAATTAAAGTAGCGGAGCTACGCTCCCCACCGTTCCCGCTCACTTCGACCACTGGTGCAATTGGGGCATTAGAGAAAGGGGTGGCACACAGCTGTGCAGTCCTAATCCCTGCCTCTCGCCCCCACTCCCTCCCCGACCCCCAGACCCTCAATGTTCAGGCGCAAAGGTATTCCCTCATTTGCCTGAGGGAATGGCCTGTGCAAATGGAAGCATTCAAAAGCTTGAGGGCGAAAGGAACCCAGAAGAAGCGACTGCTGCCCCTTCCTCTGCAGTCAACAATACGGCACGGGAGGGAGGTGGAGGGATTGCACTTAAGCACACAGAAAATATGTCTTTGGAAAAACACATTGTTAGTGAAAAGGTTCAGTCGAGAACGTTGAATAGTACTTTTCAATACATGTAATAACTACTTTATTTTCGCTTTTCAGTGGCATGCTTTTACGCTATAAAATACAATTTAAAACATGTGTTGATTATATATTAAAAACAAGTTATTTTCAGTCCGTCACCATGAGCCAGTATTGCCATCTGGTGGTCGCTACGCAAATGTCACTTGTTTATTGTGTATTTTTAGTAGAGCACTTTAGTATATTTCTTTTGAAAAGCAGGTCCCGTGGGACTCAATTAGGGGGAGATTTTCGCGAGAACAACGAGGGGGTCTTGCAAACCGCACGCATGCGCAGCTTCCCTTTCCCCAATGACACCCCAGGGGTGCTCGCCGCCTTATCGCGTGCCCTAAAACAAGCTGTTTTACAGAGGCTTTTTATGCTTTCCTAGGTCTTTTTTTTATTTTTCATTCGCCTCTGTTCAGTGTGAAATGTACACTTTGATCGATGAATGTCACGTGCAGCCTTAAATGCGCCGATAATACCATCATATGCCTGGTATAGTCATCATATGCCAAGATATAACCTAACTCGCAAGCGGTGCCATCAAATGCCAACTGCAATGCTGAAGTCATAATAAAGCCTCTATATATCTGGTAAGTCACCACGTTAGCTATCTCCCTAGGAAAATGATGCCATCATATTCCAAATTCAGGCCTCAAATGCCACAATAATAGTCATATCATATGCATGCATGCCAACAATATGGCATTCATGCCCACTCAGGAGGGCGTACATAGCTGATAACGGCCCGCCAGCCTGCCTGTGGAAACAGAGAAATTGATA
The DNA here is from genome assembly GCF_040938575.1 of Ambystoma mexicanum. Classification (NCBI taxonomy): domain Eukaryota; kingdom Metazoa; phylum Chordata; class Amphibia; order Caudata; family Ambystomatidae; genus Ambystoma; species Ambystoma mexicanum. The sequence goes on from NC_090931.1 coordinate 777,713,149, forward strand.
TGAGGCCGGGAAGCCCAAAAGGAAACACACCAACACAGGTTACAAAGGACATACAAAGCGCTTTATTTCAAAGTTACAAAGTTACCAAAGTCAATTGACACGCGAATAGCTATTCGGCCCTCTGACTAACACGCGAACCTTCAACGTTAGGTTCGCACTGAAAGTGGGAGAGACCGATTATCGGGATGCTTGGGTTTTTATACATTTTGTACTGCATTGGCCAGCCCTCTTGCAAGTTAACCATTCTTGGAACCATGGCTAGGGTTCGTAGCCAGGTCGAACACACAATTTCCATATATTAGATCAGTTCCGCTGATACGGTTACATATTTACACATAGGTTAAAGAGAGGACAGGGTCTTAGTTCATGACCCTAACAAGAAGCCTGCGGACATTTTATTCATTCACGTGTGCGGAGGTCACCATCGCCGAAGTCTTACTCGAAATGTCATTCGGCCTCCATTTTGTGATTCAGGGTGACTTCCATACTGCAAGAGTACCTAAAATGGCGGCTAGATCCAAGATGGCGGCTTACACGATACATTAAGGTCAAGACCTTGCCGCGGAACCTATGTACATAGTATTCTTTAGACAGCTTGGCGTAGGCCAACATACATTTAAACAATGCGATTGGGGTCACAATATTATATCGATTTCCACAGACCCTCCTTTTGGCCTATGCCAAGTGCTAAAACATTATTTCCTAATACTTTTGAAAATACTTGAAGGCATTAGCATCCATAGGTTCCGCATCATTGTCTGAAATGTCAATAGCCATAAAGTTGTTCATAAGAACTTCTTGCGACATGAATTCTTTAGATGCTGTCTTCGGGGTGTATATTCTACGCCCTATTGCGCTCATAACTTGGGCACAACATCCCCCTATCATTCCGCATATACTCGGGAGGCATTGAAAACAGCAGCAAAGAAATAACAGAGTCCCAAAAATACCTAAAATAACAGAAAGCACCTTCCACCCCCAAGATCGTAGAGAATCCCAAAACCAAGTACTAAGGCTCCAGTCTCCTACAGGGATATGGACTTCAGAACTAAGAGTGTGTAAATTCTGAATTGCTTTGAATATTGTTGGTGAAGAATCTGGTACGAAAACACAGCAAGCGGACCCCACTAATTTACATACTCCACCTCGTTCAGCTAAAATGACATCTAATGCCATTCGATTTTGAAGTGCTACCAATCTTATCGCCTTTTGCTCTAAGGTCATATTGTAAAGTATGTCCGTGGTCCGGTTGATCGTTTTCTCCAACACCCTCGCTAATCCCCTAATGTTTTCTGAATTTGCTATTTGTCCCCAGAAGGGGACTACTGATTTGGCTATATCCCCAAACACTTGTCCAGGGGTATCTCCATCATTATCCCTTCGCGGGCGAGCCTTAGATACCTCTAAGGTACTGGCTATAAATACACCTGGTAACAATATCCCTAAATAACAGGTCCCCTGCCAATCCTTGGGCAACCAGGGAAAAGCTAAACTACCACAAACAAAATAAACGGGTCCCCCTACATACAAAGGCCTATTTTCCCCAGTCAAATTTACAATATTTATACAAGGCTCGAAATCTCCCATTGGCCTAGTGCCGTTTCTTTGTACACAGAAAGGGACAGAATCAGGACTATGATTTACAGAATAAGAAGGAGGCATGGCATCCTTATTGCCTATCGGAGCCATCTTGAAAGAAACTAGATTTTGAAAAGGAAAAGAAAGTTTATCAGACGGCCTAATAGAAGCGATATTAGGTCTACTCCTATTTGCGAAAAGCGAGCATCCCAGGGGAGTCAATTCACGTTTTTCAAATTCATTCAAATTAGTCCCATCGAAGTTCCCTGAGATGCTATCATTCCATCGGCCAAAAAAGAGTGCTCTAAGAAAGGCATAGCAGGAAGTTGTTAGAGGTAAGGGATGTATATACCATCCGAGTCCCTTGTTCCCATGTTGTGGTAAGTGAGTGCAGATCCAACAATTACTCCTATTAAAAATAGCATGCGTAGCATTCATCACTATCATCAGAGTGTTATTATAATATTTCTGTCTATGCCGAGAGTCCCTAGGGGACAGAGTGTGAAGGTGTACAGAGGGAGTCAAAACAGTTGGTACGATTTTGGTCGGTAACAGAGGCTTCAAAGGATAAATTTCTTCAAAATACCAAAGTCCCACGGCAGCAGTTGCAAAACTAACAATAATCAAAACAAGAACACAACAGTACGTTTTCAGGGCCCAGGCACATTGTCCATTGTTCGAATTGGTCACCTCCTTATCTAATAGTTCAATACGAGGAGCAGCGGTGAAGGCGGCAGGCATCATGGTTATCCCGATCGATGGCCCCAATGTTCGTTGCTGGCGGCACTTCGGCCGCGCGACTTCTTAGTCCTTCCCAACCCTGGCCAACAGAACCCTCCTTTTCTTTGTTCCAAAAAAAAGGGAAGACGATAGTATTTCAATCACTCCTTTTTCTTCCAGATGCACGATACTCGTGCGGCGATTTTATTTTCGTGGTCGAAGGTTGTACCTGATGGTACCCAAGTTTGTTGAATCCAAAAGCAGAGTATCGTCGCTCCCTGAGGGGAGCGTCGTATCAGTGGCGACGGAAGTCGCAGAGCTCGAAACAAGATTTTCCGGAAGTGATTGATCAAGGGAGTGCGGAGACAAAATGGACGGCTCCCCGAGCTCCTCAGGCTCGGAGAACTTCTCCGACGCACTCACAGCGCTGCCTGCTACTCCGAGATCAGAGATCGTAGCATCAGCGAGGGGTTCTGTTTCTTCTGTAACGTGTGGCGTCGGGTGAGGGATCTTCTTCACATGCGTTGCATGTACCCAGTTCTTCTTTCCTGCCACCCGTACTGCCGTCCTGGTAACCAATAAAACCTGGTAGGGTCCCCGCCAGCGAGGCGCGAGACAGGAAGACCTTTCGTAGGCCTTCACCAGGACCCAGCTGCCGGGCAATATATCGTGTCCTGGGCCCGTAAACCGTACAGGTAAGGCGGCATTCACCTGGTGGTAAATGAAATACAGATTTTTAGTCAATTGATTACAATAATCTATGAGCAATACATTCTCCACATCCCTCAGGGCTTTAGGTTTAGGGAGACCCCAAATATTAGCAGGCCTTCCCATTACTACCTCGAATGGAGAGAGCCCAGTCCTAGTCTGGGGTGTGGTGCGCATAGCTAACAACACAATAGGTAAAGCATCTGGCCATTTTAATTTAGTGTCGGCACATGTTTTTGCAAGTTTGTTTTTCAAAATACCGTTGTGTCTTTCTACCAACCCCGCACTTTGAGGGTGCCTAGCTGAATGAAAACGTTTCTCTATCCCTAAGGCAACACATATCTGCAACATTACGGCTGCGATGAAGTGGGGGCCATTGTCCGACCAAATTATCCTCGGGAGCCCAAATCGAGGAAAATAGTCTTTTACCAAGATCTTTGCGGTGGTCATGGCGGTAGCATCTTTGATGGGGAAACCCTCGACCCATTTGCTAAAAGCACAAATGATGACAAGAACATATTTCAAGTTATTACATCGCTCCATTTCAATAAAATCAAGGTGAATGGTTTCAAAGGGGACAGAGGGGGGCCCGAAACTTCCCCTTGGAGTCACTGTCCCTTTACCCACATTGTGCTGTAGGCAAATCATACAATTCTGAACATATCTTTTTGCAGTTTTCAAAATTTTATCATTCACCCAAACCTGCTGTAATATCTTCGCAATTTGCTGGGCACACACATGTGTTGGACCGTGTGCCATCGTGACCATTGCTAATACATAAGAATCAGGAAGCAACCATTTCCCGTCAGATGCGTCCACCCAACACCCTTCGTCATCCAATTTCCCCATGCCTTCAGCCCATTTCCTAGATTCTTCAACAGAGGCATCAGTCTGAATATCTCGCACAGACCCAATGCCTTCATCTATTATACAACCATCTCTCACTTCCCTCGAGGTATACATGTCTGTGCTAAGGTCTGTGGCTGTTTGTCTAGCTATCGAATCTGCAAAGGCATTTCCTCTGCCCACATCGTCTATGACCTTGCGATGTGCTGCACATTTCATGATCGCTAGTTGTTCAGGGAGTGAGAGCGCTAAAAGTAGTTGTACTATTAAGGGGCCATGCTGAATCTTGGTCCCGTGTGAGGTCAGAAACCCTCTTTCCGACCACAGTTTTCTGAAGTTGTGAGCCACCCCAAAGGCGTACTGACTATCCGTATAAATGTTAACTCTATGCCCTTGGGAGAGCTCACAAGCGCGGGTCAACGCTATAATCTCTGCGGCCTGCGCGGAGTTATGCGGAATCCTTTTAGTTTCTACGATCTTGTTCAAAGTAGTAACTGCATAAGCAGCTGTAGATGTGCCATTCGGAAGTTTAAAACAGGAGCCATCACAAAACAGCTCCCCTTCCGCATTCTCCAAAGGAGCATCTGAGAGGTCTATTCTGCCCTTTGTTTCTTGTTCGGTGGCATACAGACAGTCATGTGATCCGTCATCGCCGCAAGCAGTAGTTTGCGAGAGAGGCAAAAGTTCAGCCGGATTGAGAACACAACACCTTTTAATTTGGATATGAGGAGCAAATAGAACTAATTCGTACCTGGTCAACCGGGCAGAAGTAAGGTGTTGTGTTTGAGTTTTATTCAATAGAATATCGACAGAGTGAGGCACCATCAAAATTAAATCGTGGCCTAGGACCATCCCCTCACTCTGTTTTACAGACGCAGCGGCAGCAGCAACAGCGCGCAGACATCGCGGCAAAGCGCATGCAACAGGATCGAGGGCGGAGGAATAATAGCCGCACGGCCTATTCTTCCCTCCATGTTCCTGCGCTAACAAAGACAAAGCACATCCATTACATTCATGCACAAACAACACAAAGGCCTTATCGTAATTTGGTGTACCCAGAACCGGTGCTGAACACAGCGCGGCTTTGAGAAGCTCAAATGATTGTTGATGTTCCGATTCCCATGGCAGTGGCAGAGAAATGCCCTTCTTCGTCAAAGCCAACATCGGTTTTACCACTAGGGCAAAGTTCGGGATCCACAATCTACAGTAGGACGCCATCCCTATCAGGGCTCTGACTTCCTTCTGTGTTTTTGGGACAGACATGCCAGAAATGTGTTTTATTCGTTCAGGTGTCAATCTTCTCCCCTCCTTTGACAGGAGGTAGCCTAAATAGGCAACCTCCTGGCAACAATATTGAAATTTCTTAAGTGAAGCTTTGTGACCATTTTCAGCTAAATGAACAAGCAACAATATAGTGCCTTCTTTACAAGCTTTCTCAAAGTCTGCAGCCAGGAGCAGATCGTCTACATATTGAAGCAGCGTGCAAGTAGGTGGCAATTCAAGGGTGTCGAGCTGCTCTTTTAAGGCTCTACTATAAATACTAGGACTTTCAGTATACCCTTGAGGTGCCCTTGTGAATGTAAACGAGCGTCCCCCCAAGGTAAATGCAAACAAATACCTGCTCTCCTCATGTATCGGAATACTAAAGAAGGCGTTTTTCAGATCTACGACACTAAAGTGTGTAGCCGTAGCAGGGATCATTGTTAAGATCGTTGTTACATCAGGCACGATTGGAAATTGTGGGGCTACCACCTGGTTAATAGCACGAAGATCTATTATAAACCGGTACGGAATTGCATTGTCGCCTTTCTTATATACCGGCAAGATCGGACTATTACATAAGCTACCTGTAATCTCTTCGATCACTCCACGATGTACAAAATCGGAGACAATGCATTTCAGAGCGCGCTCACCTTCAATAGAAATTTTATATTGCGGAATGCGCGGTAGCTTAACCCCATGTTTCAATATTATCTTAACAGGGTCGATGCGCAATATCCCGACATCATTGTCGTCCATTGCCCACAAAGATTCTGGGACAAGGTCAAATTCAGGAGGTAGAGGTCGGGTCAAGTATTGGGAGTTAAAGGGTTGCTGTGATGAAACTGTTAATCTTATTCCGTCAGGGGAACAATGAATCACTGCATTCAGTTTCTTCAACAAATTCAACCCCAGCAAATTTTCCCCACAGTTTGAAGTAAGAAGAAAAGGGCACTGGTCTGTAAAAGGACCCAAAGAAACGGATACCGGCGCAGAAACCGGACAAACAGTTGGTATACCAGAGAACCCTATAGAGACGTTTGTTTGCCCTGACAGTGGGATGTTTGGAACCCTCGAATGGTCGATGGAGCACTTTTGTGCTCCAGTGTCGATCAAGAACTGATGTTTCCTATTCCCCACCAATAATTCAACATAGGGGCCCTTCTGAATAACGGGAATAGGTAAAGGTTCCAAACGCTGCTTCGGGCAATCCTAATAAGGCAAGACTTCATCAAAGGGAAGTTCCTCAGAAAGATAGGCGGCGGAAGGGTGATCAAATATATTTCTCGAGTCCATACTCGGAGTCTGATTTTCCCGTGAAAAAGGTTGCTGGGGATCTTGTAGAAGCTGACCCCTATCAGGGCCCCCTGCTCCAGGGCGGCCCCGTGGTCGCCTACCCATTCCTCCGAATGTGCCTCCTGACCTCTGACGGAGGGCAGGGCACTGTGCTCGCCAGTGACCTTCCTGGCGGCAATAAGCACACTGATTAATATTTATAGAATTTGGAGGAGTATTTCCTCTTGGAATGTACTGACCTCTAGTTTGTGTCGTACCTCCTCTGGGGTTTCTGACAATTTGCTGCAACAATACCTTAGTCTTTAGGTCACCCCTTCTTTTTTCGATTTTCTCTTTTTCATTATTAACCCGATTCTCGTAATACTGAGCCATATGCAAGACCTCTGACTGAGATTTTGCCTGCCAAGCGCTCTCTGAGGACATAATTTGTGACTGGATGTCGGGTAACAATCCACGCACAAATTTGTCCACAAACAACCTCTTCCCCGACTCTGTACGTAAATCCTGTCCACTGAAGTCGGAGAACACCTGTTCGAATCTATTAAAGAATTCAGTAGTACCTTCAGTTTTCCCTTGGACGCAGGCCATAAGCTTGTCCCAAATAATCCTTTTTTCTGGAATTATAGTTTTTAATTTGGTGACTATTCTATCGGGTAAAGTGAGTATTACCTGGGGTGGTTTCTCACCAGCAGGTCGTTCCCCATCTATTCTAACCAGATTTACCCAGGTTTCCCTTAACCCCGGCACATCATCTATTGTTCGTACCTGTTTCCATACATCAACAGGTAAAAGCACTGGAAACAATAAATCCATGTCACTTAAGGTGAACACAGAAGATTGCAAAATGGATTCTATTTCTTTATAAAATCCTGTCGGGTTCTTCCTGATATCAGGAACTGATTGTTTAATCGTGTTCACTTCCTTTCGAGAGAACGGGACGTGAACAAACTGTGATACGTAATGTGCAGGGATATCCACCGCGGCAGTACCAGCCGCCGCGTTGGCGGGGATTTCTACTTTTGGGACAAGGGTCGGAGGGACCTCTCTCATAGGCAACTGAGATATAGGGACCTCCGACCGCTTACTAAGTAATAAGGCCAAATCGAGCGCTAAAGCAGCTGTAGAAGTGTCGGGCGAAAAAGCTCTTTTACAAATACCTAATAACTCTGTGGGGCAACCAACCTTCTTCCTTATACATTCCTCCTGTAAATGCTGTACCATCACTTGGATTACCTTCCTTTGCATCTCTACCGTGTATTGACTATATGTGTCATATACCTCATCTGGCGATATCGATGAATCCGAGATCCACCGAATCGCATCTCTGGTACAAATCCGTACTTCCTCAGGTGCTGATCTTCGGCACGAAAGGAACCGTTTCTGCACATATATCCTATCGTCTTCATCATCCTCGTTTTGTGACCTTTCAAAGTCCCTTCTAAACTCAAACAACCTATCAACATGTCCATATACCTTCTGCTCTGTATCCCTCGACAGTGCCAAAGCGTTCAGATCTCTCACCCCTTGTGGGAGATCCGAAGTCTGCAATCTACCCCACATTACACCTAAATGAATCCCCAGTCCTTCAATAAAAATGTTTTTCTCGGGAAAATCGTGCAAATTAGATAATGTCGAAAGTACATCAGTTTGATCACCTTTTTCCATGCAATGTTTAGCCCAAGCAAATAGTTCCTGTTTCCTGCCCGCAGGAACAGTACTACGAGTCACAATTTTCGACCCTGCACCGGGATCTGATTTAGTGAACACGGGACTCCCCGGAATCGGAGGTGTAAGTGAACCTAGCAAGGGTGCAGGGGAAAGAGGTAATGTAGACAGAGGAGCGACAACCAAAGAACTAGGGGCAGTAGGCTGCGCAGGAGGAGTAGGAATAGCAATAGGAGCAATAGCAGGAATGGGCAAAGTGGCCACAACAGGAGCATACGGAGGTGGCGCTGAAGAATCAGTCCTCCGTTCGTTTAATATTTTCTCAATAAACTCCTCGGAAACATGGAAATCTTTAGAGGGGTAAATTTTCTGGACCCCGAGCGAGAAAGCTCTATCCATTTTCTGGGTTTCTTCTAATCGTTTTTCCTTGTCATACAACAATGCCTTCTCGGCATTCGTTTTATGACGTCGTGCATATTTATCCCTACTTTTAAGCTGCTGTAATGCTTCCTTTTTCCAATTTTGTAACACATCAAAGGCTGCTGGCCTAGCCTTCTTCTTGAGCAAGATCGACTCTAAGTATTCAATACGGGGGATCTCAAAGCTACCATTGATTGGCCACTGAAATTCGGAGGCATTTCTGGTCTGTCTGTGCCAAATGTCATTAAATACAATACTACCAATGCCATACTTACAGTACATAGTACACGCCGGCGACCCCTCCTGTGGTGCCGGACGGCTAAATTCCAAAGATTGTCGATCGCTGCGGAACAGAGCCCTAAAGCAGCTAGACAATTTCCCAGGCATTTCTCAAAGAATTGGTGTTACCTGGTCCAATAATTGTGTCTGCAGATACAATACGCCAAATTCAAATTGTCAGGGTTAAATTAAGAGCCGGGTCACGACTACACCTGACCAAACCTAAGGAGGACCGTACGGTTTACAAAGGACTTCAACTAACGAATTTTACCTGCGTTCGGTGGTTTCGGCAAATCTGCCCGCCTCGGAATTGGACCCTCGTCAAGATGCCGTGTCAGACCGCACGACTATCGCCCAAGGATCGGATCGTGCAGCGCTGCCGAGGTATCACGTCTCGATCGGTCGGGCCCGCAGAATCACACCGTCCGATCCCGATTCGATAGTCTGCGTCAACCTTCGATGATCCGGCATCAATCTTGAGGGTCCCTATTCGGGCGCCAACTGTGGAAACAGAGAAATTGATATGAGGCCGGGAAGCCCAAAAGGAAACACACCAACACAGGTTACAAAGGACATACAAAGCGCTTTATTTCAAAGTTACAAAGTTACCAAAGTCAATTGACACGCGAATAGCTATTCGGCCCTCTGACTAACACGCGAACCTTCAACGTTAGGTTCGCACTGAAAGTGGGAGAGACCGATTATCGGGATGCTTGGGTTTTTATACATTTCGTACTGCATTGGCCAGCCCTCTTGCAAGTTAACCATTCTTGGAACCATGGCTAGGGTTCGTAGCCAGGTCGAACACACAATTTCCATATATTAGATCAGTTCCGCTGATACGGTTACATATTTACACATAGGTTAAAGAGAGGACAGGGTCTTAGTTCATGACCCTAACAAGTAGCCTGCGGACATTTTATTCATTCACGTGTGCGGAGGTCACCATCGCCGAAGTCTTACTCGAAATGTCATTCGGCCTCCATTTTGTGATTCAGGGTGACTTCCATACTGCAAGAGTACCTAAAATGGCGGCTAGATCCAAGATGGCGGCTTACACGATACATTAAGGTCAAGACCTTGCCGCGGAACCTATGTACATAGTATTCTTTAGACAGCTTGGCGTAGGCCAACATACATTTAAACAATGCGATTGGGGTCACAATATTATATCGATTTCCACATGCCAACCTGCCAGCCCACCAGCCCGCCAGCCCGCCAGCCCGCCAGCCAGCCAGCCTGAGCCAAGGCAGGCCCGAGCGAAGTGAGGGCCTCAGCTCGGGTTGTGGGCCATTACCGGCCAATGCCGCCCTCCCGAGCGGACATGAAAGGCATTCGCACTCCAGGCTTCATCTGGGGTGCAAATGGCCTTCATTATTTTTCCTCAGGAGATTAACGTTGCTTGCGCAGCCGAACTCCCCAGAAAAAAAATTAAAAGATTGCCGCCACCATATGGAAAAGGGATTAGGTCCCTTTTTCATGTCTATGGTGGCAGCCGGGAGACGGGAGGAACCACCGGACCAGAGAGCAGAGCTCCGGTCCTGAAGGTAAGTGGGGATGGAGGGATGGGGTGGCTAAGGGGATCGGGGGATTTTTGGTGGATGGTGGGTTGGAGCGGTAACAGGGAGAGGCTCCCTGTTGCCTCCCCACATTAACAAAACAAATAAATGGCGCCACTCAGGGAAGGGCCTCAGGTGGCTGCGACATCTGGCAGGGAATGTGTATTCTCGCCCGCACCTCCAGCCACCTGATTGACTGAGTACCCTTCCCCAGGTGAGAAAATCCATTCCATTCGAGAGATGCTAGTCCAGCCCTGGTTTTAACTTTGCATTCTATGACTTGTAGCCCTGGATTTTTACAGCATGAATCCAGAACTACAAGTCCCAGAATGCAAAGAAAAACTAAGACTGGACAAGTGTCTACCAAATGGATAATGTTGGCATATATGCATATGACTGGTATAGCCTCCATATGTAAACTGGACTTCATAATTACATTGTTGTCAATGATTTAGTGCTTGCTGTCTGTTCACTAATACTGCAAAGGGTTTACTAATAAAATCCAAAAACAATGGCATTTACACTTTGTGCTAGACTCATGCCATTTCCCTCAAGTCAGCTGAGGGCAGCACTACTTATAAATCCCCATGTCCTGATTATTGTCCAGCGTTCATTTGTAAACATGATGTTTGATCTTTAATGTGTGTAAGCATTTGGAAGTGTTCAGAAACATAGATTGTGGTTCCAGTTTTTTAACAGATGTAATTGAGGAGAGCCTAAATGCCATTGGCCGATCTCCCTACTGGATACGGATTTAAAGTTGATTGAAAGACTTTTACACGAGAAACGTATGAACTGGGTTAAATAATTCAATCCAATATAGGAAGTGCAGTGTGTTTTTTAGCAGGTGGCTTGGTACAGTCGAGCAGGAGCTGAAGCTGCCCATAGTTGCCAACAACTACAGGATCAGGGATGAGACCTGTCTTTCTGGCATTCATGGACCTTTTGATTGCCTTCAACTGTGCCAACCGTGCTTTGTTATAGGAAAGTCTTCAAGTGAAATGTCGACAACCCCCTAATCTGAAGATCTTGAAAGAACTTGAGGAGAATCATCTCCGGTTCCGGAAGCACCTCAAGACCTTCCTAATTGCTTCTGCCTTCGTTCCGCCTCTCCCCTGCTGATCTGCTCTCTCTTGGCACTGTGCACCTGGCCACCCTCTGTCCTCTGGGCCCAGGTAACTGCTCACCCTCCCACACTGCCTCCGGACCACCCCTTGCACTGGCGTCTGTATCTGTACCCATAACCCCCCCCCCTTTTTTCTTCCTGCACTTATCAAACCTACCCTGCCGGCTGCCTTAAACCCAGCACTTGCCAATTGCTGGCTGCACTACCACGGTTTGTTGCCTTTATTATTTATTATTATTTATCTGTTTCTCCTTTGCTCTGCACTTTCCACTTCTCCCCACTTCCATGCACTTTTCCCCTCCCCCTCTCACATGCACTTGCGCATTCTCAATATCACTGGGCCTCGTAAGATCATTGTTTTGTTTTCCCCTGTTCCCCTCCCTTGCCTTGTCGCGCTCTGAAATACTTGTGTACGAGCGCAATAGAAATAAAATATCAATATCAATATCAATATCAACATCACTAGGAAATTTAGAGTGAGATATGGCTTTAAAGGTAACTTGTCCCCACATTTTCCTTCTTTGTGTGGGCTTCATCAAGTGGTGGGTTCTCACTCCCTTGTCGTTCAATTTGAATATTAACAAATGTTATGAATATCTCACCAATATCGGTGAGGTTCCTGCAATTGCTGATCGCTTCTACGCTGATCACGCAGTATTTGTATCTCACATGTCGAAGCTCTCCAGATCTCGGTTGATCAAAGTACAGAGTTTATGGATTCCAGAGGCCTTTCTGTAAACACAAGTAAGTCTAAACTAAGAGAGACAACATACCCATTAACAAGCAAGGGTGAAAGAAAGGATTGGGTTCAGACTTGCGATTATCTGGGGACTACATATGATGGTTTGCTAAAACAGTATCACAATGGGCATAGTTGATAAAGACAAAGCTTTCAAGGTTTGCACCGTTCCGCTTTGCAAAGGTTCTCAGCCGCCATCCAATTAAACCAATACGAATTTCTTATCAGGCAAATGCTGTTAAGCCCATGGAGTGTGGTGCTGACATTTGGGGTATTGCAAGTATGATATGATAGGTTATTTATAACTCGCTTAATACCCAGAGGTTGCTAAGCGCAGACCCGGGGATCGAACCTCGACCTGCGTTGCTCAGCTTTGTCTTGCTTCCAAGGCGAGCACGTTGCCCTTGAGCTATCCCCCAGAGGCAAGTAGGAGTTCACTGTCTAACATCGAGAATGCTTTTCTTAGGACACTTTAAGGACTTCTGCATTCAGCCATTTTTGCTTTGGTGCTTTGTTTGGTTCCATACCTTCGCTGCACTCACCAGGAACATTTTAAAAGATCTTTTGCATGGCTATGTACAGTCTACAATCCCTTGGTTGAGTTTTCCAAGTTAGGCCTGATTAGCTCCTGTCGCTAAGCATGCACGTTTCTGGCAGTGTTGTGCTGCTTTGATCTATCTCTCTGATAAGTTTGTTTGTATTGCTTTTGCAAGTGTGATTTACTGCTTTAGCTGCTTTTATGGCTACATGATTGTATCCAAAACAAAGTGAAATTTAAGCATGAATTTGAATGTGTGCCTGAGTTAAAGAGTAACATTAACACGTGTGGCATCCCTTTACTTTGCATGCTGCATTGGGAGGCCAGTCTCAGACGCCATCCAGCTAAACAATCAACAAAGACCTATTTTCTGACCTTTTTTGTGTCAAAATAATATCACTTACTGTGCCCCGTGCCCCAGGCAAGGTCATCCCTACCCCACCCTCTCCCGTTTGTTGCGTTCTTAATCGGGGGAAGGGGGGGTTAACCCCCTTTATTACGCATTTACCCACCCACCACCCCTTCCCAGCATGAAACACACTCACTACACGCCTGCACACACGCGCGCACACACACGCACAGACCCACACACAAACTTACCCGACACTCCCGCAACGACTCCTCTTCCGGGTTGCGCCATGCCTGTCAGCCCATGCGCGCACTCGTGTCCGGCGGGGGCATGACAGTTTGATTTAGAAAGACCGATCGGTGCAGTCACAGAGCGGTCTTTCTAAAGCAATCTTGTTTGTCATTGTTTTTTGAAAACAAGGTTTTCACTTGGGACCATTTTGCATACCCAAAATGCAGCAATCAGAGGCTGCGAACTGGAGGTGAACTTCCAAGATTAGCTACTGGGCGAAGCTGTGTCGTGTGTCACATTTTTGTCAAAATGGTCTACTCTACTCTCACATTTCAGGTAAAAGTGCTTTTCATGCATTGTTTACCCTCCCAAATCCCTCCATAGCATTAATTGTGTTTGCTAAACACATCACAATGTTCCAATGATGGGTGCATATGATTGTACTGCAGTGTAATACTCATTGAGGGCCAAACATGTCTGTATTCTTTAGTGTTTTTTAACTTGGTTTAGTAAAGACAAGCATAAAATAGCACTGGCCTATTAAAGAAAGACAATTTTCTGGAGCAGAAATGCATGCTATTCAGCTAATTTGCATGACCAAAATGCATTGCCCATTGGTCCTGACCTGTAGTGAACTTCCGAGGATGCCTACTGGGTAGAACTGTGGCAAGCTTATTAGTGCAAATGGCTTATTATATTCTCTGCCTATGTATAAAGTTAACATTATAATGCAACGTGGCGATGGGGAGAGGAGCGACTAATCCTAATTGTGATGAAATTACTACTTTTCATTTGCAGTGCATGTATGACTAGTTGTTGAAACTCTTACTCAGCCCCACACCAGCAGTGATCTCAATCAAAAAGGTGATAGCGACAAAACATGAATTGCACACTTCATTCAAATATTAGGGTACAATGGGCATAGGGCTGGCTATTATCTTAAAGAGGGATGTGAGCTAGCAAAGAAGCATCCAAACAACAAGAGACCTGGGCAACCCAAATAAAGGAAATGCCCAAACAAATAGAAGGCTTTCATTAAACAAAAAATACAAACATAGCATTAAAACACTACAGTCCACCCTTGTAAAGGAATACACAGAATACCTAATGGAAAGGGACACTCTGGGTATGAAGACAGGGGCCTGCAAGCAAAGTTATGCTAAGATATAGGGTGTTAGGCAGAAACCTGTGCAGTTCCCTCTGGGACCACTGCAAAAGATTTAAGACTACAGGTGTTTGGCAGTAAACCCACTTGGTAGCAGTCTGTATCACACAGATTCACTTGGTAGCTGTGGCTGAGCAGTCAGACTTCCCTCAAGAAGAGTTAGGCAGTATACAGAGTATTCACAATAGGTCAAAAGAACACAGTAGAACAAGTAAACACTGACCAGAGCTTGGTGTAAAAGAGATATAATTATTTATTTAAAACCACATCTAGAAAAATACACACTAATAGTAAGCAATTCAAAAACACGGTCACTAAAAGATATACACTCCCTGAAAAGAATATTAGACAATACTTTAGTAAAGCCCCACTTATTTCCAGACAGTGGTGAGCGCCTAACGCAGATGGCACTCTAATAATTCATTTTAAAAGGGAGAGAAAAGCAGAGTATAAACTGAAACAGATCCCAACACTTTTTTAAGACCACAACAAGAGAGGAAGGCAAAGTAAAACCATGAGTTTAGAGTTCAGTAGGCCGGATCCACTTTAAGAGGATCAAAGCGAAATGTGTCCAAGGTCACACGGTTGCAGTGCACAAGAGTCTTGCAAAGGTTCAAAAAAAGTTGGACCAAAAGAAAGGGACCAGTTAGAGGGTCAAGGCGGCCAGCCCAGTCCAGAAGGTTAAGGGGTTATTATTACCTTGTAGCAATCTTTAGAAAGGGAGGCCTGGCGGACACGGTACCTTAAAGTGGTGAGAATACTCCAGTGGGGGCAGTTGTTCCTGGCAGCGGATGCAAGTCAGTGCTTCGTCCGGGGGAAGAGGGGATCTCATCAGGGAGGAAGACAGGAGTCCGTTGCACTGCCAGGGAAGAAACCAGCCGCGGAGTTCTCAGGTAAAATGAGCGGTCCTTTTATTCGCGGTCCAGTAGTAAGTGGCTATCCGGTTGCCGGGGTGCTTGGCACGGGCAATTCGACCACAAGACGGCCTGGGATGCGAAGAGAAGAAGGTAAACTGGTTGTGCCCACCAGTCAGGGGAAGAAGCCTCTCCAGCCGGGAGATCTTCTCTGTCGTCGGGAAGTGGTGAGTCGGTTCCGCAGGGCTCCACCGGTGGTGTCGTCGTGGTAGGTCGGCTCAGCTTCTCCCTCGTCGGATTCTCAGGTCCTGTGGGGACTTCTGAAGTTCCAGACCCCAAAGCCCTGCTTGTATGCAGCACACCCCCATTCACTCAGCCTAGCTGTCAATCAAACATGCAAAGTGGTGAGCCGGCCGGCTCACCACTTGGGCCAATCACACAATAGTGCGACTTGAGTTACCAAGTTAACTCAGTCCAGGGTGCCTAAACCCTCTCCCACATCCCCTGTGGTACCCAGACAGAGTGGCACCACTTTTGGAGGCTTCTGTGGAGAAGCCCGCCAAAAAGTGGAACAAAGGGCTCGACTTGGGTTGGAGTCACAGAAGAGAACACAAACGCCATTTTAGAATCGAGTCCTGGCAAAAAATACCAACCGGCGAATTAATATTAAATAAATAAACCAGCGGTATGTTCGAGGCTATGAGAATTAAATAATTAAAGTTGGTAGCCTCGAACAATGGGAAAATCCCATAGGGATATATTTGCGGTCGAATATAAAAAGTAGTATGCACTGCCACCTCGATCAGGGGGGATGGAGACGTGCCCCCTCGACTAAAAGACCCCGGGGCAATCGAATTGCCCCGACCAGTACGTCCACAATATGATGGTTTGTACTGGTTTCTGTTAATAATTTGGGACTAGTAAAGCCAATGGTGACTTTACATGCCCTGGGAGACAGTAGTCAGTCCCAGGGTATGGAGTCTATGGTGGGGTGTCACTATGACACCCCTGTGTTACTGCACGGAGGGTGCTGTGTAACACACATGTTAAAAACACATGAGACCCTATGGAGTAAAGGACCCCATAGCCCATAAAACACATTAACAGTCAAAGGAACACCACAAATCATGTCCAAGAGTGGGAGAAAAAGAGTCTCACTCTTGGCAGGAGAAAAAAAACAAACTCCAGAAATCCAGCAAAGCTGCTGGGGGACTCACTAGGTTAGGAAATTCAGCCTAAAGAGAGAATTCTCCCTAACACTCGCCCCCGCCCCCCAGACTAAGGGACAGGAGGATTTAATCCACTCTTGGATGAATCTCATACCTCTAGTCGATGACATACATCCTAGAGAGACCATCAGCATTTTGGTGGTGATACCTTGACCTATGTTCTATGGTCAAATCAAAGGTTTTCCTTTGTAAGCTATATGACCTACAAACCCTTTGAGGAACATCAGTCTTTTTAAAGTTATAGGGGATCTGGTTGACCAGTCCCTCAGAAGTTGTTACAACTTCTGAACCTGTGTTAGGCTTTTTCAAGGGGTCCTTATAAAGGATTCCCTTAGATCTGGAGGGGCCTCCAGAGGTCCTCACCACCTCTCTGTTGGGAGAAGGTTGGGTTTTAGCCCTCTTGGTTTGAGGGGATGGAGATAAGCAAGGTACATGCTTCTCCTTCCTCTTAGATCTACCTTTACCTAATTTAGGAGTTTCCCCCTTAAGTCTAGGAATTGGGTTGGAGTCTTCTGTGGAAGGTCCAACAGTCTGAAGGTTTTTGGCCTTAGACTTTTATTTTCTGGTTTTCCACCAGCACTGAGAATTACCAGTTCTCTTAGGCCTAGTTAGGGTTCCTGTAGGTCTATCCACCTCTTCCTCAGAAGCAGGGGGAGTCACAGACTCTATAACTGGGGGAACAATGATGGAGCTTGGTTGGGGCTCCCATTTCCCTAACATGTTAGCCTGAAATTTGCCTGGGTCAGAGGTCAACTTACCAACACCGGGGCTTGTAGTGGGGTTCTCAGTAGAGGTTCCCACAGGCTTAGAGTGGTTCCTTAAGGTGGCCTCTCTAGTCAATTTGGTTTGGTGCTGGGTCTCCATACTGGGAGGCCTGGGGGTACTGGATACTACTCCTAGAGTTCTTAGATCATTCCCCAACAGGACTCTCCCAGGCACCTCAGTCTGAACACTGACAGGAATCAACACTGTCATGTCATTACACTGAATGAGGGCTGGTAGAATTGGAACCATTTGGACAGGGCCTCCAGACATCTTAGTGGGACCTTTGGGTGCCTTAGCAACATCCTCAGAACTGAAAAAGCTTTCATCCACTACTGTTCTGCTGGCCCCAGAGTCTCGCCTGGCAGAAGTATCCTGGCCATTGACAAGAACACTGTCCATATAATAAACTTTAGAGTTTTCTGGTATGGAGTTGTACACACTCCTATTCTGATCACTAACCAGACCCATGGACTCTACTGTTACACTTGCTTGAAGACACAAAGGTTCTTCAGCAAAGACTTCAAAGTGAGCACTAGCCATTTGGACTTCCTCCTCAGGAGTGAAGGCTAAGGGGACTGTGCTGATCCCTGTAGGTTTACCCTTACATCTGGGATCTCCTTTGATGTGGTCAGTTGCCCCACAGAGATAGCATGTTCCAAATGCTCTCTGGAAGGGTGGCTTGGCCTGACCTCCTTCTGGTTTGTGACCAGAAGGTACACTAGCCTGTGGTGGTTTACCCTGGGGCTTACCCTGGTTATTTTGTTGTTTGGGGCCCTCTTTGGAATTGGAATTATTAGAATTCTCTTTGGAGTCCTTTTTTGGCTGTTTTCCCTCATCCTTTTTCTGAGTAGCCCCAGAATCCTTGTGAGTGGCCCTATTGGCAACCCACAAGTCAGCAGCTTTAGCAACCTTCCTGGAATCTAATTCCTTTGAATCAGCCAAGTGCTGTCTGAGCTCAGGAGAGCAGGCATCATAAATTGACTCCAACATTACAAGATTCTTCATTCCTTCATAAGTGTTAACTCTGTAACCCTTAATCCATCCCTCTAAGTTTTTCAAACTTTCACTCACCCAGGTAGCCCCAGGGGTACCATCATGCTTTGTGAGGGTCCTAAACCTCTTAAGGTACTGGGAAGGGGTCTTCCCAAATCTAGCTATCAAAGCTAGTTTCACACATTAATAATCCTTCTTATCCACCTCCCCCAACTCCATTACCACATCAGTTGCAACAGGGGGAAGCCTAGAGAACAACCAGGGAAGTAACTCATTCCCTGTGATGTCCTGGAGCCCATGATTATACTCAAACATTTTTAACCAATCCAACACATCCAACTTAGGTTCATACATACCCACTAATTCCTTAGGCATCTGGGGTCTTTTGGGACTGGAACTCCTAGAGGAACCAGAGGAGAGAGAAGCATTTTCCACAGACAACTTTTTCATTTCTAGTTCATGATTAAGCTCTATTTCTCTGAGTCTTAACTCAGCTTGCTTCTGCTCAGCCTGGGCATTCATTCTCCTGAACTCTAGCTCTTAGTTTCTTTCAGATTGAGCCAAAACACATTTGTACTCTAATTCGAGCTTCATTTTTTCAAGTTCAAAATAAGCAGGGTTACATGTAGGACCTGGTATAGGCCCAGTAGGCACAGTAGGTAAGGCAGACAGAGGCTCAGAGTGGCTAACTTCATTAGGTTCACTTTCCTCTTCTGACTCATTGTCAAGACTTTGATTTAGATCATTACCATCACTGCTTTCTACATTTGCTGAGGGCGGGGGGGTAGATTCCTCTGTACCACCCAGACTTTGGTTTTCTAACAATCTTTCTATAAGTTCCATTTTCTTACCCTTCTCAGAGAGATTCTTATGGAGAGATTCTTATGTCTACACAATACTTTTAAGCAATCAGCAGTTTTGGCAGACAATGATTCTAGGGTATAACTCTCCATAGCACACATAGTTAGAAAATCAGCTTTTTAGTGCTACGCTCTGTGGTTAGTTGTCCTAAAGTGTTCAAAAAGCACTCCAAAGTGTATACTCAATACAAATCCCACCGCTGTACACCAGTGTTAGGCAGAAACCTGTGCAGTTCCCTCTGGGACCACTGAAAAAGATTTAAGACTACAGGTGTTTGGCAATAAACCCACTTGGTAGCAGTCTGTACCACACAGATTCACTTGGTAGCTGTGGCTGAGCAGTCAGACTTCCCTCAAGAAGAGTTAGGCAGTATACAGAGTATTCACAATAGGTCAAAAGAACACAGTAGAACAAGTAAACACTGACCAGAGCTTGGTGTAAAAGAGATATAATTATTTATTTAAAACCACATCTAGAAAAACACACAGGCACTAACAGTGAGCAATTCAAAAACACGGTCACTAAAAGATATACACTCCCTTAAAAGAATATTAGACAATTCTTTTGTAAAGCCCCACTTATTTCCTGACAGCGGTGAGCGCTTAACGCAGATGGCACTCTAATAATTTGTTTTAAAAGGGAGAGAAAAGCAGAGTATAACCTGAAACAGATCCTAACACTTTTTTAAGAACACAACAAGAGAGGAAGGCAAAGTAAAACCATGAGTTTAGAGTTCAGTCGGCCGGATCCACTTTAAGAGGATCAAAACGAAATGTGTCCAAGGTCACACAGTTGCAGTGCACAAGAGTCTTGCAAAGGTTCAAAAAGAGTTGGACCAAAAGAAAGGGACCAGTTAGAGGGTCAAGGCGGCCAGCCCAGTCCAGAAGGTTAAGGGGTTATTATTACCTTGTAGCAATCTTTAGAAAGGGAGGCCTGTCGGACACGGTACCTTAAAGTGGTGAGAATACTCCAGCGGGGGCAGTTGTTCCTGGCAGCGGATGCAAGTCGGTGCTTCGTCCGGGGAAGAGGGGATCTCATCGGGGAGGAAGACAGGAGTCCGTTGCACTGCCAGGGAAGAAACCAGCCGCGGAGTTCTTAGGTAAAAGGAGCGGTCCTTTTATTTGTGGTCCAGTGGTAAGTGGCAATCCGGTTGCTGGGGTGCTTGGCACGGGCAATTCGACCACAAGACAACCTGGGATGCGAAGAGAAGAAGGTAAACTGGTTGGGCCCACCAGTCAGGGGAAGAAGCCTCTCCAGCCGGGAGATCTTCTCTGTCGTCGGGAAGTGGTGAGTCGGTTCCGCAGGGCTCCACCGGTGGTGTCGTCGTGGTAGGTAGGCTCAGCTTCTCCCTCGTCGGATTCTCAGGTCCTGTGGAGACTTCTGAAGTTCCAGTCCCCAAAGCCCTGCTTTTATGCAACACACCCCCATTCACTCAGCCTAGCTGTCAATCAAACATGCTAAGTGGTGAGCCGGCCGGCTCACCACTTGGGCCAATCACACAAGAGTGCGACTTGAGTTACCAAGGTAACTCAGTCCAGGGTGCCTAAACCCCCTCCCACACCCCCTGTGGTACCCAGACAGAGTGGCACCACTTTTGGAGGCTTCTGTGGAGAAGCCCGCCAAAAAGTGGAACAAAGGGCTTGACTTGGGTTGGAGTCACAGAAGAGAACACAAACGCCATTTTAGAATCGAGTCCTGGCATAAAAATACCAACCGGCGAATTAATATTAAATAAGTAAACCGGCGGTATGTTCGAGGCTATGAGAATTAAATAATTAAAGTTGGTAACCTCGAACAATGAGAAAATCCCATAGGGATATATTCGCGGTCGAATATAAAAAGTAGTATCCACTGCCACCAGCCAAAACTCGATCAGGGGGGACGGAGACGTGTCCCCTCGACTAACAGACCCCAGGGCAATCGAATTGCCCCAACAGTAGTCAGTCCCAGGGTATGGAGTCTATGGTGGGGTGTCACTATGACACACATATTAAAAACACATGAGACCCTATGGAGTAAAGGACCCCATAGCCCATAAAACACATTAACAGTCAAAGGAACACCATAAATCATGTCCAAGAGTGGGAGAAAAAGAGCCTCACTCTTGGCAGGAGAAAAAAAACAAACTCCAGAAATCCAGCAAAGCTGCTGGGGGACTCACTGGGTTAGGAAATTCAGCCTAAAGAGACAATTCTCCTTAACATAGGGCCTCATTACGACCCGGGCGGTAAGTGAATAATGATACTGGTAAAGAATTACCGGCATCGCTTACCGCTGCGCACGATTATGATACGCCAACCGCACGTGACCCATCATGCCAGAAATACCGGCATGGCGTAAACAGGGGAACATCACAAGTTAGGCGGACATGCAAATAACGCCCTACTGAAGCCCAAAAAGTACATTACCGGCATGGAGCGAATACCGGCATTGCGGACCACCCGTAAACGGCCATGTGCAGTGTTCCCAACTGCCACAGGTGCACACAATCAGCACAGGTGGAGGCAATACAGACTGGGCCAGCACAAAAGGAGCACACCCCACCCCTTCCCACACCCAGTCACACATCAAAATGATTCCAATACTACTAGCAATGCTGGGGCTGGAGGACATAATTGCAGTGGAACTGCTGCAACAACAACAACATCAACAACAATAACAACAACAACAACAACAGGCAGCACAGAGGAGACGCAGGAGGAGAAGGAGGGTGAGGGAGACCCAGCATGCCCCACCAGTGCAGCCAGTGGCACCACGCAGGCATCCCCCAATCTCTCGCATTAGAGCCAGTCCATTCGACCTAACCCCTGAGCAGATCCACACCCTGTACCATCTGGACCGGGACACCATCACCACCATTGTGGACATATACATGACGACATTGTCAGCCTGATTGAAACATGTACCACCATCGCACCCCTACTGAAGGTAGTGTCTGTGCTCCACTTCCTGGCCACAGGCACCTACCAGCACACAGTGGGGCACATGCATGGCATATCACAACCATTATTCTCACGTACGCTGAACCAAGTGCTTGATGCCCTCCTGAAGCACACATGCGACCACATTTACTTACAGGAGATCTGAAACACCAAAGTTGGTTTCCATTCACTGGCCGGCATCCCTGGTTGCATTGGCGCCATCGACTGCACCCATGTGGAATTGGTTGTCCCACATGCCATGGAGGTAGCCTACCGCAACCGTAAGTTATACCACTCCATCAACGTGCAAATGGTATGTGACTCAAACAAGACCATCACACATTGTTGTGCCCGATTCCCCGGATCAACCCATGATTCAATGGGCATGGGGAACCGCACGATACCACGCTACATGGAGCGACATGCAGGGCAGAGATCCTGGTTTCTCGGTGAGTTGCATATTAGGCTCATGGAAATGCGATATGGGTAGGTGATTGAGGGAGAGATGCATATGTCACCTGGCTGTGATGGGGAGGGGAGATGCATACTTCACCTGGCTGAGATGGGGGGGAGAGAGGGAGAGATGCATACTTCACCTGGCTGAGATGGGGGGGAGAGATGCATACTTCACCTGGCTGAGATGGGGGGGAGATGCATACTTCACCTGGCTGAGATGGGGGGGTGCATACTTCACCTGGCTGAGATAGGGGGGAGATATGCATACTTCACCTGGCTGAGATGGGGGGGAGATGCATACTTCACCTGGCTGAGATGGGGGGAGGGAGAGATGCATACTTCACCTGGCTGCGAGTGCCTGAGTGCCTGAGAGAATGGACCATGCTCATACCCCAAAGGAGGCCAGACCGGACCTGAAACCTGACCACATAATCCAAGATGTAAGCAGCCCGACCATGTAAATGATGCAGTGTCACAACCATACCATACCCATCTACATGTGCACTGTACTCAATCAGACCGTATCCCCCGCAACACAATGCAGCTACAAGCAATTAGTATGGCCAATACACAGCACCAAATAACTTCAACAGAAAGGACTGTCCCCCATTACTGCATACAAAGGAGTCACATGAGGGCCAAATACATTAATACACCACTACACTGACACAGAGGTCCAACAAAACTACATGTCACCATTTGTTGTGCATAGTGAGATCATCATGAGGCTGACATCAACGATGACAGGATGAAAGCATATAAATGACTGCACATCTGCCAGATCATGGAAACAACCGGCGTGGACTAACACAGTGCATGAGCACTCACAAGGAACAGGACCCCTCTGCGCCCACTAGACAATGGCACGCACACCTGTCTATAAGAGGAATACACACATAGCAGTCACATCGTGTGTCTCCATTCATGCATGGAAATGTGGTTGCAATCCGGAAATAAATGCATGCTATGGTGTCATTGATACAGGTCCCATATGATGTGATTACTTACACATATACATTGTTGCCCACATGCAGGTGATGCAGGCTATCCCTTGAAGAGGTGGCTCCTTACCCCAGTCCGAAACCCACAGAACAGGCAAGAGGAGGACTACAATCGTGCGCATACAAGTACCCGTGTGGTGATTGAGCAGACATTTGGCCTCTTGAAGGCACGGTTTCGCTGCCTGAGCAGGCCTGGTGGGGCACTCCTGTACCTCCATGAGAAGGAGGCCAAGATCATCATGGCATGTGTCATGCTACACAATATGTGCATCAGACGGAATGTGCCTCTGCCCCCTGACGCTGAACTGCAACCACCTGACGATGAGGATGAGGAGGGTGGAGATGGGGCTGCACTTCAGGGAGGCAGCGATGCACAGGAGGGACGTGCCATGTGTCAGACTCTGATCAACCAATGTTTCTAGCACACATGGACGGGGAGTGTGACATGGAGGTGGCACTCAGGGCACCGGGTGTGTCAGGGATGTCCGCACATCTGAATTATGATTTCCCAAAAGGTGTATTAAAGAAATATAACAAAGTGCACAAGCCCTCCACCCCACACACCATCTCCCCCCCTCAACTCCCCCACACACCCTCGTCCCCCACCCACCCACAACTCCCCAACATACCCTATCCCGCCTCCCAGTCCCTGCTTGACTTCCCCACACATGGTGTGCAGTAGCGTGCACCATTAGTCCACATGGCACCAGTATGCCTGGCTGTACCTACAGCCGTCCCTCTCTTCCAGCACCAGGTGCACCCCTGTCCAATCTGTGCAGGTTCTGGCCCGACCTACGCACTGGGCTGGTCCTGGTTGAGCTTGCATTGGAAGATGTCCCAGGTTGGTCTGGCAACTGTGGTGGACGCATGGCCTGCATTGCTGCCACCATTTCAGAGAGGACCTGCCGCACTGCTGCCAATTCGGCCCAAATGCCCTTCGAGGTGGTCTCGATTGCTGTTTTCAGTGATGCAGCACATTCCCTAATGTCATCCCTTGCCCGGCCACATTCCGATATATGCTGTGTGAACAGCCCTGCCAGCTCCTTCCGGCGCTTCTGAATAGCCCTGATCCCCTCTTGGCTGGTTGGAACTGTGGTAGATGTGTGAGGGGGTTCCAACATGCTTTGTTCCTCATGCACAGTGGTGTGTGGCTGGAACTTTCGGGCCATGAATCACCAGGAGACAGCCGGTTCATGCTGCTGTTGTGCAAGCTGCATGGGGAGAGTTGTGGTGAATGCAGGGGGACTGTGGCAGTAGTTGCACGATGCAGCTGGGCATCTGCCTCACCTTCCGACACGGCTGCTGTGGCAGCTGTCTCACCCACTGTGCTGCTGGCAGCCGATGCAGTGCCTTCTGCCACTGGCTCCTGGGTGCTGGTGGCTGGTGTGGGTGCTGTTGTGGGGGCCGTAGTGCACATTGGTGCTGTGGCCTATGGGGTTTTCTTGACCTTCCGCAGTGGTGCAGGTTGGCCTCGACCCCTTGAAGTCGAGGGGCGGTGTTCTCCCTCCTCGCCCCTGGCCTTCTTTTGTGGTGTGGCATCATC
The DNA here is from genome assembly GCF_040938575.1 of Ambystoma mexicanum. Lineage (NCBI taxonomy): Eukaryota > Metazoa > Chordata > Amphibia > Caudata > Ambystomatidae > Ambystoma > Ambystoma mexicanum. The sequence goes on from NC_090931.1 coordinate 777,738,251, forward strand.
CTCCCTAGTGTCCTCGTCACCGCTGTCTGAATGCGTGCCTGTGGGGGACCAACAGAGAGAGAGGGTTAGTGATGGGTCTACAGGCATCAGGCATGCATTGGGGTGGCTGCATTCATGTGGAATGGCAGTTGATTAACATTGTGGGAGTGACATACAGGTTTCTTGGCTTTTGGGTGGGTGATGCATGGAAGCGTCTGGGTTGAAACACATATGGGGTGCATTATGCATGTGGCCAAGGTGATGCTGTGCACTGCCTGTAGGCAGTCTTGTACATATGTGTCTGGTGGACCTTGCTCTACATCAGGTGGACATCATCGTGTTGGTATTAGCATTGTTTCATTTGGTACACCTACCTGCATCGGCCGATGACAGGGCTCCTCGCTCCATATCCCCCACTCCCTCAATTGCCTCCGTCCCTATGGTGCTGGCGCAGATCTCCTCCCATGGTTGCAACTTGATGTGGGAGTCCGACCCTCCGCCTGTCGCCATCCCCAGGTTGCGGTTGGCAGAGGATGCTCCACACGCGTAAACGCAGATCGTCCCAGCGCTTACGGACATCTTTGGGAGTGCGGGGTGTGGTGCCAACGGCACTTTTTTTCTGGGCAACCTCCGCCCATCTCTGTTTCTTGCGCTGCACTGCAGGGTGGGACATGTCAGAGGAGAAGACAACATCTGCATGTTCCTTCAGCATCTCCGCCAGCATGGTCAACTCCTCTCGGGAGAAGCGCTCCTTGCGCAGGCGATCTGTGCCTTTTTTAACAGCTTTCGGCATGGTGAGATGCAGCAGGTTGTGGTGGAGGTGTGGTAGAGTTCTGGGGGTCAAATGGCTCCTGGATGTGGTGGATGGCAATGGATTGTGTTTTTAAAGATAGCCGCCGTGCTCTTTCCCGTTCCTGTGCGATGACGCTACTTCCGGTTCTGCTTATTAGCAGTGACCGCTAATAGCAGTTACCGCCATTAGAGGTGACCGCTATTAGCAGTCACCGCTAATGCCGGTGGCTTGGATGCCGGTGGAGCTATTTGCACTTCGAACGATGCACGAAAGGGAGATTTTTCGCCCTTTTACGGCATGGCGGTGGGGTCATTACCGTCATGGCGCAAAGCTTGTGCCTGCGTACTCGTAATAGGCCGCTTTTAGCGGTCTATTACCAGCACGGACACGGTAGTTGCTCCATGCCGGTAATGACCGGTACTTACCGCCCGGGTCGTAATGAGGCCCATAGTGTGGGATCTTAAATTGTTACTAGGACTCTTAAAACCAGGGTTCCATGTGTTAATATCCCTGCAAAAATATCGGCATACAAAAATATTGCCATATTTTTGCGGCGATATTAAGGCATGGAACCTGCGGGGGATACCCCCGCAGCCCCTGTATTATTTTAAAGGGAGCAGGGGACACCCCCGCACCACCAGCTCGCAAAAAACCCCCCAAATATTATCGGCAATAAAAATATTGCTTATGGCCGTTCCTGACGACCATATGCACGGCGATATTTTTGTTGGGGATAATATTACGTGATACCAAAACCAGGCCATGGGGACAGAACACCTGTGGATAACTTAAATCTTTCTTTCTGGCTCAAGGGGGTAGATCCAGCAATGGAAGCTCTCTCTGAGGCATGAATTCGGCATTGAGTCGGTGAGTGTACCTGCTGGATCCCACATGATGTGCAGTTCAGCAGTGACAACAGCTTGAGGCTTGATAAAGCTGGGAGATGGCAGGCAATGTTGGGTTGGTAGTGCTTTGGTCGTCAAACGGTCTCAAACTCGGAGGAAGCATCACCCCTGCTCTGGAATCCTGTGGATCTGAGCCTTAGACTGTCATAAGTAGCTACTGTGGGGGCCTTGCAGCAATTCCAAAGGGTTTAAAAGGCTTGCAGAAGCTTGATAATATAGGGGGGCCCAGGGAGAGCTATACTTGATTTCTGAGTTGATGTGAGGCCTTGTACAGGGTCTCAGAGGTTAAGGTAAGTCTTGTTTCTGCCCTTCCCTGCCATGAAGGCTTCCAGAGAGCGCTTGCAGGGATACCACTTCCAGTGCAGAGTCCTGGTTAAATGTGTCTCATCAGCAGGCAGCTCTTGTCCAACAGCAAATCACTTTAAAAGGTCCCCTGAAGAGGGTTAGGGGAGGCTCTTGCTCCCACCTTGGAAGTATTTATTATCTTCACCTCTATGGCAGAGGGCTCTGGGTAGACTGTACCTCAGTAAAGTTCAGGCAGTCTGTAAGTGTTCAATACTGGTAACTGCAACGCGACAGCAGTCTTTGCCTGGTGATGTCAGTCCGAGTGCTTTGTCAGAAGGAAGTGGCAATGGGAAACATGAAGGGTAAGTGACCTAGGAAATTCTAATATGTTGGGATCCTGCTCCAGGATGTAACATCTCGGTTGGCCAAAACTAACTCCTTCCCCACCCCTGTGTCTGTGTCAATAACGTGACTCCAGTAATTACGACAATTGGTTCCCCCTTATGCTTTGGGGGTACATCCTGTTCTCTTGGGAAGGTGACAAGCTGTATGAGAGAGAACAAAGGTGCTTCTAGGTTGGACCCACTGCTCTGTTTTGGGTGAAAGTCAACCTTAACAGTGGTACACAAAACTCTGACAGTGAAATGAGTCACAAGAAACCAGGTTGACAATAAAATGGCATCACAAGCGATTGGCCAACATAACTGTATACTCCCATAAGCCACCATATCCAACCAGACATGGCTTTATGTGTATGCGTTAATCAAACTGCCCCAATGCCTTGGGAATGCAAAGATAGCAAGTGATCAAATCATTTGGAGGGCACTTTCCTGAAGTAGTCAGGAATGTCCCCTCCAATGTGTAGACTGGCACCCCTTTTGTAGTAGATCTGGCAACCAAAACAGTTTTACACTTTTTAATGAACAAATCGGCTGTGCCAATAAAGTGTCACTCTCGTGCAGCTAAAGATTAATTAAGTTTAATCTGACTGTCAGTCAGGAATGCACCCGTTGCTCTGTGGCTGCCATGTTGCCAAAAAAATGGCTGTTGCTGGGATGCCTGTAGAAAGGGTTAAAATGGGAGAAAACATGTTCACTATGATTTTTAGCATGGAACATATATGAAAGTAAGACCTGATTAGCAAAGCTCACTTTCCAAGATAGAATTACTAGCATATTTATGTGTTACATAAAAAAAAGGAATGCACCCTTGCAGACGCCATTCCATCACAGTAAGTCAGTGATCTTCCCTGTAGAAGGCTATGGTAAAATGAGTAGACCCTGCCCACACCTAACCCACACCTCCAGTCACACAAGTAGTCCAGGAAGACAAACCTGGAATTCTGCTCCCCCGCAGTCCAGAGGTCTCATGCAGTAGCCTAGTCTCAAACTGCCTTGGCAGCCACTACTGGACCAGTGGTGCTGTCTATCAGCGCAAACTGGTAAGTCATTTCAATTACCATCTGAGGAGGACAAACAACGGCTAAGCAACAGTAACATGGAGGATTAGAAGGTGTGTGACACATGCATTAAGTATTCTGTACATAAGAGCGTCATTTAGACATATAGCTCTATTTTGTCACCAGAAACAGCTTTTTCATCGGCAAGCATTAACACTATTTGGCCTGAAAATATCCAGAGACACAGACGATGCAGCTGCGTGAGGCATTATTCCAAATCCTTTTGGCACAAGGTGTTTCCTTTACATTCAAGAGGAGTCAGTATTCCTGAATATGCTTGTGCCATACACATTATATGCAGGCATCTTGGACGGAAAGTTAGTTCATTTGTGCTGAGGCTCAAACCTTTCGCCGGCCGTTAGTGAACAAGTGGTTAGGAGAATCCTGTTAGACGCTCCTCTGCACACCAGAACACTGCTAACATCTCCACAACACCTTCCCCGGGTTCCACAACACCTTCCCCAGCTTCCCACACTACTCCCTCCAGGTTTCGAGACTCACGTGATGTGGTTACCCCAAAGGACCGAAAGCTCTGTACCGGGTACAATGTACGTGCTCGGTTGCAGCCCTTCCTGCATTGGCGGTTGCCATGGAGAGCATACAGCAGAAGGGGCGGCGGTACGCTTCCGCATCGATCATTCATCCGCTCACGTGATTCAGAGCGGCGTTTCCCACGTGACGATGGAGGGCGTCACATGACTGGGAAGTGCACAGTATATAACGCTTGATGCACGGAGCATTCACCGCTTCTCAGCTGTCTTTCGACTCTGTTTGGCGCTATGTTTGAATTTGCTCTGTTGGTTTACCTTGACTTTGGATCATTCACCTGGACTCCTTTGGATTATCCTTTTGTACCTTTGCTTGGAACTGTTTACTCATTGCTGAACCTCGACCCGTCCCTCACCTGCCTTCGGATCATCCCTTGATATTTTGTTGGACTTCTATAACATTGCCCTTTGGGAACTCACGCTACGCCTCCAGCGCTAATCTCAGGTGGGCTGTCCTGTGTCCACGTGTGACTCCGGTCCCTGTTGTTCTGGGGACTGCCTCTCATCTGAGTCTTGAACCTCCCTCACTAGGTGTCCCGGGTTTTCCAACCACCGCATAGGTACGATTATTCAGATCCTCTGATTCTTGTATTATATTGTATTTGCCTGGTACTTAACCCCGTTCTTTCTGCAGCAGCATTGGTGTTCCAGAGGTTCAGTGGATACGGGAAGTAACATCTCCCACCTGTGGCTCCAAAGGTCGCACAGCGGGGTTCTTTTGGTTCCCCTGTGCGTCACTTGGGGACGGAGGTCTCAACGGTCTACACGACACTCAAGTCAGAACAAATCCACTGGGAAGCAGGCAGCGGCCTGAGGTCTGGGGTTGTGGGTTTCATCCTACCCATGATCTCTTATCGCTCATTTTCTTCTACCGTTATTAACAATAACTTTGTGCATTACGAACAGCTGTTTGCGTTTTCATTAGAACCTACTTAATTTTGGGGAAGTGATTAACAAAGAAAACCTGGAAGCACCGATATTATGCCTTCCTAACATCAAACAATATCATTTGTTTGCTTGAACATTTTTTCTGGTTCAGCTGTTTAGCCACATATGAAAGAAGGAATCTGTTGCAGAGAGTCACTTCATATTAAATGCTATTTTTAGGAGTGTGAGCACCATACGGCATGTACCTTAAAACCTGACACACAGATCTGGGCGGGGCATCCGAAGCCAAAGGGAACTGCGTATGGATCCAGAATGTCCTCATCAGAGGAAACTCGAAAATGTATGTTAGTTTGGTCCCTTCTGGGCAACTAATGTTTATAGGAACACTGGGTAACTCAGGCACTGCCATGTGTCAGATGTGCTGCCTGCCATGTCTCTATGGTCCTTCCACCAGTCTCTGCATTGGCTCCCAGTGGCTGCGAGGATTAAGTGGCCCTCTTCCCGCTCCCACCTGCAAGGCTAAAAACCTGGGGTCACCTTCGACTCCTCACTCTCCTTCTCTCCTCACATCTCTGACGTCTCTAAGAAGTCACACTACCAGCTGCACCTCCTCAGAGGTATTCTTCCTTTCCTCTCCTTCCCCCAGAAGCTCACTGTCTCTAGTGCCCTGGTTCTCTCCAGGCTGGACTACTGTAACAGCCTCCTTCCAAATCTGCCTGCCTCTACTCTCCGCCCTCTGCAACTCATCCAGAACAGGAATGCAAGACTTGTCCTTGGCCTCAAGCCCCTGGATCGAATCTCTCCAGGACTGATCTCTGCACTGGCTCCCAGTGGCTGCGAGGATTAAGTTCAAAACCCTCTGCATTGTCCACAAGGCCTTCTGGGGCCTGAGGCCACAATACCTTCAACTCTCTCTTCCTAAATATCTTCCTTCTCAAGCTCTTCGCTCATCCGCCTCCAACTCCCTCAGGGTCAGTCGCTTCGCCAAGCAACGAGTTTGTGGTAGATTTCTCTCTTCGTCAGGGGCCTCCCTCTGGAACAGCCTTCCTGCCTCCCTTAAACTTGAGGAAAACCATAACCGGTTCCGGAAGCACCTCAAAACCTTCCTCTTTGCTGCTGCTTTCTCTCCCCCTCTCCCCTGCTGAATTCCTGGCTGATACTGCACTGGTTACCTGGCCACCCTTCTGATATCGGGATCGGGCCCCACAAGTTGCACACCTGCACTGCCTCCCCGGCAACCCCTGCACCTGGGGACTGTTTTCTGTATCCCTACAGTCCCCCTACCAGCACTTACGTATGCACTTACCTTGCACTTGCCACCTCTGGCCGTTTACTATCTTATTTATTCTACTATCCCATGTACTGCACTTTCCCCCCCTCCCTTCCCCCTCGCACTTTTCCCTTTCCCCTTTCCCATGCACTTGCGCAATCTGAATGAGACTGGGCCTAGTAAGATAGTTGTCTGTCTTCCCCTGTTCCCCCTCCCTTGCCTCATCGCACCTTGAAACACTTGTGTATAGGCGTGTTATAAATGCCATATCATATCATATCACCTTTGAAGGTTCAGTCACCACTAGACAGCCAATGCTCTTTTTCTTAGGTATTGTGCACTCTGCATTTCCCGCCATTAATAATAATAATAATGGTTTGAGTAATACAAAAATATCTTCAATGTCATGTGCTTAATGTTTTCGAGCAATGCCTTCAGCTGCGCAATAGCACCCCTCACTCATTCTGGCTGTGGGTTGATAATGATCAAATCTGGAGAATCGTGCGTACGGGCCATGTTGGCATTCATGAGGCCATAGATGGTCATTTTCCGCCTCAACTCATGCTTTTGTGCAGTGTGATCCGTCATATGTGACCAAAGCTCATAGGCAGACTGGTGAAGTCACATAGCGCCCCCACATGCGCCCCTCCGCCACAGGATCAGTGCTCTCATCTTTTCATTTTACAACCCCACTGGCTGCTGGTGTACAGGCTTACCCTTGGTCCATGCATAGAAATATATGTTGTTCTATTGTCCTTTTATTTTGTGTGTGTAATTTCTGTGCATCATGCAAGAATAAGTACAATCCCGTAACAAGCTATTTGGCCATTTTTTCAAAGTGGTCTGTCAGATCCTCTAATTTAAATTTGAGATTTTGTAAATGTCTGGACAATAGATAATTCATGCAACACTGCCCAAGTGTATATCCAGATTCTGCTACTGCTTTTTCTGATTTCCCCCGGCTCCTGTGGCTCAGGTGTGGCCTGCCGTGGCTCTTGCGTGGCTGGCCGCTCAGGGCTTGGATTTTAATGGACATATCCACAAATTCCTCACTGCCGAATCGCTGGTTCCACTTGTCGCCCAATTCGAGGCTCTTACTGTGGTGGAGGGGCATTGCCACAGCAACACATGTCTGCCAGGAGGGTGCAGCAATGGCACAGCAGAGTTGCATCTGCTTGTCAGGTGGTCACCAGCATTCAAGAAAACAAAACAAGTAGAGCGCTGACGGAGAACTCCAGGCCTGGCTCCTAGCGCTGCTCCCTTTTTGAGCTTCCCTGTAATGGACCCCCGATTTTACAGCTTTTAACCTATTTAGTGCATACACATAAAATCATAACGTTCAGTCAAACAGTATTCTTTAATTATAGGCCATTTCTGGTCGTAACAGTGAACATTTGTTAAAAGATCTAGACCACTGACAGACAGGTTTGAAATCAGCTCACAAGCCTGATCCCTTTTGTCAAAGTCCCTGGCCATCCACGTGCATTACCATTGCTCTGGTTATGAAGCCTTTGCATTATGTGATGAGTGCCATCCTGGAGATGGCATTCAGTGCCTGCCCTGCCAGATAACAGATAGCTGGACAGGTGATCTATCGCTAAAACATTAGAATGAGCAGTGAAGCTTGCGTGTACCGCCACTCCATCGAAGGCGTAGGGATGTGGCGACAGTTTTCTTTTAAGCGTATCAACAATGGTGAAAGAACAAATACATGTGTTGGAGGTATCTCACTAAGATGCGGTGCATCGTATCGCTGCAAATGCACAAAGCTCTCCAGCCAATATTACAAATGTCATGTGGGGTTATGTACCCGTTCCACGGGCAGCACCGGGGGGGTAATGGCCCGGGGCCCCAGTTAACAGCCTGAGTGAAGTGAGGGCTGGTAGCGTGGCCCCGGGGCTTTAACCCCCAGTTTTGCCTGTGGTGCGGGTACTTAAGGCCATTAGCACACGTCCCAAATGCAGGGACGGGGCTAATTTACAGTATTTGCCCACCATGAATGGGACGCCCTGTGGCATGCCCATTGCAGAAGGAAAATACTACCAAGATGGAGGCCATGGAAAGGGAAGGTGGCCTCCAGGAGCCAGGAGGAAGGAGCGGCTACAGCCGCAGCCAAAATCAGCTAAGTGGGGGGTGGGATGGGTGATTTATTTTTTTAAAGGTGATGGAGGTGTGGGGGAAATGGTGGCAGGGGAACCAGCCATCATGCAGAATGGAACACAGGCTTTCATCGCCAATTCAAGCCTGCACTCCTAGCCCTCTGGTTGTCTGGCTCCCCCTGCCAGGGTGCTAATGACAAGTACTGCACAGTTGCGAGTTTTCCCATTAAAAGGGTCGGGATATTTCATGAATTCAGATAAACGGAAGGATCTGTTCTGCCCTAAAATGTCAATGTGAAACCGACTTTCTCATTACATTTCACACGGTGGCCTACAATAAAAAATATGATGGGACGAAGTGACTTCTGCTCTGCAGGTGTACAAGGATGAGTAGTGGTTAAACGGATCTAAACAATAAAAGAGTCTTCAATCACAATTCTAGAAAAATATATACTTTAATTATGCAAATCAATTGCACACTTAATAATCAAAAACGATAAAAAACCACCCCTGCAAAGGAAGACAGAGAAATGTGACTATAATGATGAGGCACTTAAGGTGCTTAGCAGGGTGGAAAAACATGCAAAGAATTCAAAAGGATACAATGTTTTAAATTAATTTTTTTATTTATTTAAGTTCATATGGTTGACGTCAATCTTTCACACTACACACTAAGATGCAGGGCACCGTATCGCTGCAGGGGCACACTGCTCATCAGCCAATATTACAAATGTCAATGTGGGGTTATGTACCCGTTCTACGAGCAATACCGGGGGAATGGCCCGGGGACCCAGTTAACAGCCCGAGTGAAGTGAGGGCTGTTAACATGGGCCCGTGGCATAAGCCCCCAGTGTTGCCTGTGGTGCGGGTACATAAGGCCATTAGCACCCGTCCCAAATGCTGGGTTGGGCTAATTTAAAGTATTTTCCCACCATGAATGGGGTGCCTTGAGGCGTCCTGATCGAAGAAGGAAAATACTATTCCAGATGGCAACCATGGAAAGCGAAGTGGGGCAACATAAGGAGCCCCATTTCCCGTTGCATTGTGGCCTCTGGGAGCGAGGAGGAAGGAGCGGCAGAGGCTGCAGCCAAAATCAGCTAAGTGGGGGGAGGGAAGGATGACATTTTTTTTTAAAAGGTGACGGAGGGTGGGGGTTAAATGGCGACGTGGGAACCCGCCATCATGCGGCATAGAAGACATGCTTTCATCGCCGATTCAAGCCTGTGCTACTAACTACCTAATTGGCTGGCTCCCCCTGCCAGGGTACTAATGACAGTACTGCACAATTGCACGTTTTCACATTAAAAGGTTCGGGATATTTCATTAATTCGGATAAACAGAAGGTTCTGTTCTGCCCTAAAATGTCAATGTGAAACCGATGTTCTCAATACAATTCACACGGTGGCCTACAATAAAAAATATGGTGGGACGAAGTGACTTCTGCTCTGCAGGTGTACAAGGATGAGTAGTGGTTAAACGGATCTAAACAATAAAAGAGTCTTCAATCACAATTCTAGAAAAATATATACTTTAATTATGCAAATCAATTGCACACTTAATAATCAAAAACGATAAAAAACCACCCCTGCAAAGGAAGACAGAGAAATGTGACTATAATGATGAGGCACTTAAGGTGCTTAGCAGGGTGGAAAAACAGGCAAAGAATTCAAAAGGATACAATGTTTTAAATTAATTTTTTTATTTATTTAAGTTCATATGGTTGACGTCAATCTTTCACACTACACACTAAGATGCAGGGCACCGTATCGCTGCAGGGGCACACTGCTCATCAGCCAATATTACAAATGTCAATGTGGGGTTATGTACCCGTTCCACGAGCAATACCGGGGGAATGGCCCGGGGACCAAGTTAACAGCCCGAGTGAAGTGAGGGCTGTTAACATGGGCCCGGGGCATAAGCCCCCAGTGTTGCCTATGGTGCGGGTACATAAGGCCATTAGCACCCGTCCCAAATGCTGGGTTGGGCTAATTTAAAGTATTTTCCCACCATGAATGGGGTGCCTTGAGGCGTCCTGATCGAAAAAAGGAAAATACTATTCCAGATGGCAACCATGGAAAGCGAAGTGGGGCAACATAAGGAGCCCCATTTCCCTTTGCATGTTGGCCTCTGGGAGCGAGGAGGAAGGAGCGGCAGAGGCTTCAGCCAAAATCAGCTAAGTGGGGGAGGGAAGGATGACATTTTTTTTAAAAAGGTGACGGAGGGTGGGGGTTAAATGGCGACGTGGGAACCTGCCATCATGCGGCATAGAAGACATGCTTTTATCGCCGATTCAAGCCTGTGCTACTAACTACCTAATTGGCTGGCTCCCCCTGCCAGGGTACTAATGACAGTACTGCTGTAAGAGGATTCAATTCAACACTACAGCTAAGTCAATGCCTAGTCTGGGATACTGAATGGAAACCCTTATTGATATATCTTTATGTCCAGTTCATGCGTTCTGGATGACTACCCCTATATAACACCCCTCTCTAGGAATCCCCCTGACCCCACTGAGCCAAGAAGTAGTTCTGTTTTGCAATTTAAAAGGTTTATTTGAAAAAAATTAAACAATGTATAGATATAACACACTTTGATAATAAATTAATAATTGGATATCACACTTAATCTGATATGATAAAGATTAACAACGGAGAATCTGGCACTAGCACACTTCTTTATAATCACTAAGGAGTTGACATGAAATGGATAAGGTAGCACACTGGTAAATAGGGACAGAAGAATAATGTGATAGAGAATGCTTTATAGAGTTCAAATGGATGCAATGTTGAATGAAATGCAGTACAGAAAATCACTTGATAGGATTTCAGCAAAAGACAATGTAATCACTTTCTTGGACAATTCACCCCCCCTTTTATGCAATGCAAGGAAATGGAAGGGAGGCACACAGTTCTCAGAAATGCAATCAAATGTGATTCAGTTCACCCCAGCAAGCTTACACTACAGAAGTTGGAAACACAGGCCCAAAATGCTTTTACATGTGCTGGCAATGAAGTGAAAAAAATATGCTAAAATGCTTTTAATTCCCTCTAGAGGTTTAGGGTAAGTGGTATATGCTTTGAATAAGTTCAGGATCACTTTATCAATGCTCTATAATGGTTGTCAGGTTGCAAACGAATTTTTTCTTTAACGGAAGGCAAGCAGCAGCAGATTTTTACACGTGGAGAAACTTGCAAATCGCGGCAAAATTCGCGGGTGCGCCGGGCGCGATTACAGAGGAACTACAAGGACTATCACTATCCTTTTGGGGTCATAGGAAAGCCTAGGATCTCAGCTTCCAGATGAAAGTTACTGCAAGTCTCTAAGACAAACGGTCGCGGAGATATGAGCGATTTTGTGGAGGTCGTTTTTCAGATTTGAAATTTTAAAGTTCAAAGTGACAAATGACAGTTTTGCAAAACGACAAGGTACAACTTCTAGGAGACAGTTCTGGTTAGATTAAAATAGATTGAATTATATTATTTTAACTAACAGGTTGGTTCTGCACAGTCTGCTAGGTACTCACAATATCTTTTAAAATATGCCTCGCCACGGATCTGGTCAGGTTTTGGACTGGACCCCGGTCTCTGTCTTGGCGCTTCACAGTGATCTGGGTCAGCTCTGCTCTGCTGGTCTGGTCTGGGTCTCTGCTCTCTCTCTGGATTCTGGAGATTGATGGATTTGAAGTCTGGATCTTTCTGCACAGCTTTCTCTAGAGATTGATGGAGGTAAAGTATGGATTTTCCCGGCAGAGCTTCCAGCTGCAAATGGATTTGAAGGTCCCTATCTGTCCTGTCTGTCTGCTTTTATCTGTTTTTAAAATGGGTGTGTGTGCAGCATCACTAGGCTCTACCCCTCTCCACTTGTCATTGGCCAAGCTTTCATTTCTCCCCTGATTGGGGGAATGAAATGAAGTGTCATCATGATGAGGTCTGTTTATGATACAGAGAACCCACCCCTGTCAACTTTACACACAATCTATATTTGCTCAAAAAACATATTTGCACAGGTACACATTTGTTTAAAATTACATGCACCCTTCACATATCACAGGAGGTATCCCCTGTTCAAACTCTACTCTTCCTGGGGGCTTGCATTCAGAAATGGCACATATTTCACTTTTTAACTGATTTTGCAATGTCGGACATTAACCCAAATTTACACACATGTGCGCAAGGAGTATGGACATTAGTTGATGAAGTGTCAGATTTTTCACATGCACACATTTTGAGTAATATCCTCTTTTCCGCTAAAACCCCCCTGAACATACCACCGGGTCCTAACACGTCTTAAAATGTGGGCAGAAAAATCACAAGAATTATGGTATCATTTAAATAATTTTCACAAGTCCGTACTATGAGTTATTCATCTTTTTAGGAGTTATGTTCTGGCCCCAAAGGGGTGTGGTTTCCCCCCAGCACAAGGTTGAATTTCTGGTTTTTCCAGTTCTGCCAAGCCAGCTTGCTCTCACAGGCAGTGCCCCTCCCCTGTCCTTCCAGGAGGAAGCTCCATTTACGACATCTGCAATAAACCATCTGCCTGGGTGAAGGGGGTTGCATTGTTCAGAGCTCCTGTATTCTGTGGGGGCTCCCCTTAATTCAATTATCAGAGAGATGGCATATCCTTAGTGTGGCCAGCAAAAGGCAGATAGGCCTGGGAACACAGCTGTGACTCAAGTTTCACTCCTGATGGGGGTAGTTGCCAGGCAAAATTGGAATCTCTTTAAGCCAGTTTTTAGCTACATGTCATTTCTGTTCCCCAGTTTCTGTATTCAAATAAAACTAAACATTTTTACATATGCAGCTAGAATGCTGATTCTAAGTTTAAAACTATGACATTTAAACAATTGCAACCTATGTGACACTCAGAAATAGGTCACTCATTTCTTTTAAACATTTAGATTTTTTAGTGTCTTTCAGTCCAAATTTACTTAAACTGCTGAAATCCACAGCTCAGCCAGTCTTGTTATAAACCTTCAAGTCACTTCAGAATATAACTTTACATTGGATCCACCTCTCAGTAAGTCTTTCTTTGGCTTGCTTTGGGTTCATTTATTCAGTTTTCTACAAAAAAAAATAAAATCTGGTGTTGTTTTAAAACGCCGGCTTTTTGATAGTGGTGAGTACTGGTACTGCACCCCTTTTTGGGATTTAAGAAAATGAATTCCCAACAGTTATGGGTTTGCTTTTGGCAATCAGCATTGCCATTCCCAATGGTTTCAGACTACTCTGTGGGTAGTCCACTGGTGGTTTTAGGCAGTGTCCTTCTGTGCCCATAACATTGGCAAAAATGAGTGGCAGCCTATTCTTCATGCATTTCCCTGGGCATTTTCTGGGAAGCTCTGGCCATCATGATGTTTTCCATGTCAGTACTGCACAGTTTTGAGGTAGGGCTTGGATGCGTGGATAAAAACATCCCACAAGCCCCCCTCTTGCGATGGCCATTCTATTTCACTAATGGGACTCGCAAGACCTGGGATGTTTCCTCATCTTCTTCCAATAGATGGCACAGTTCAGCATCTTTTTCTCTATCCGGTCGGATCGATCGGTTCTCCTCGCCGGTCCTGATGGGAAGATTGGGCGGTACCCCGGGCCCGTTGCGTCTCTGCTCCCGGTCTCCGGATCGTCCTCCTTGTCCCGTCTCCAGGTTTTCTTTCTCCTAGGACGACAAAGGAAGAGCGGCAATACCTATTCATAGACATTTTTCCACCACTGTTGAGATAGTGGGGCAGCATATGCATTTCATCATAACGAAACATTACATTCTTATTTTGAAAAAAAAACAGTATAACTAAGAGACAGTTTCATGCAAATCACAATATTTTAGAGACTAGATGTGGTATGTTTTATGATTGGAACTGAATTAGTCTGAGACAGTACCCTCTAGGATTCCAGAGGATTCCTCCAGTTGTTGCAGAGTGTGCCTGGGATGGCAACATTTCAACTGGTTTATGTGGACCCACTTGTCTTCCCCCGCTGCCAAAGGACCTTTGGGGATGTGGATTTTGTAGGCCACAGGGGAGATTTTGTCTATAATCTCAAAGGGTTCCTTCCATGTAGGCAAAAATTTGCGCTGCTTGGCCTGGTTCCTTTGGAAATTGTATAGATAGACCCGGTCCCCCACCTGATATTCCTTCCTGGAAGTCTTCAGGTCATAGTGGGTCTTCATGCTATCAGCCGATCTTTCTAGATTCCGCTGAGCGTAAGCAAAAGCATGTTGGAGGTGTTTCCTTAAATTCTCCACATACTCATGAGTAGTGGAGGCATTTATCAGTGTCTGCTCTTGGGTCCTGTAGAGCAAATGCTGAGGAAGCACCATCTTGCGTCCAGTCATCAACTCAAATGGTGACATTTTGGTTGCAGATGAAGGGGTAGATCTGATGGCCATTAGGACCAGAGGTAATCGGATATCCCAACTTGGCCCAGAATCTGCCACAAACTTCTTTAATATGCTCACAATGGTTCGGTTATATCTCTCTACTGCCCCAGACGAAGCTGGCCGGTAAGCAATATGCAACTTCCTTTTGACCCCCAGTATCTCCCACATCTTTGTCATTACTTCACTGGTGAAGTGGCTACCCCTGTCTGACTCAATCCTTTGAGGTAGACCGAAACGGGAAAAGATGTGGTTGATCATCAGGGCAGCTGCTGTTTCTGCCTTGCAATTTGGGGCTGGGAGACATTCCACCCACTTGGTAAACAAGCATGTCACAGTCAACATGTACTTATTCCCCCTAGCAGAGCGAATCACGGGGCCTACAAAGTCGATTTGTAAATCTGACCATGGCAGTGTCATCCCCCTCTTTTGGAGAGGCGCACGGTGCGTGAGGGATGATGGCTGAAATTGTGCACACACAAGACACCCCTTCAAGTATTGGTCGAGGTCCTGCCCCATGTGTGGCCAGTATGCAACCTCTCTTAAGATTTCCAATGTTGTGTGAAACCCCCTATGACCGGCGGTGGCCGCATCATGGGCGTGACTTAACATCAGGCTTCGGAATGAGGTAGGAACCACCCACTGATCGTGGCCCGCTTTGGATTTCCTTACCAGCAAACCGTCTTGGATTCGGAACATTTTTGGACATTTCATCAACACTCTTAGGTCCTCTTTCCCAATGTAATCGGTATCCGTCAGGGGAAAGTTCTCAGGGTCCTCAAGGTGTTGGTAAAACTTATCAATAATTGGATCCCCCTTCTGAGCTGTAATCAAATCAGCATCAGGGGTCTCCTTACTCCATTGTGTAATTGAAAGGTCGTTGTGAGCATTTGTCTGGGACCTAGTGATAGCAGTGACCTGGATTTCCCCCAACAGGGACTCAATCTCAATTAGATCCCCTTGGATGGCCCCGGTTTTGGCCAGCTGATCAGCTAAGTCATTTCCAGTTTTGTCTTGTCCCTCTACTTTGGAATGACCCTTGATCTTTTTCCAATAGATGGTCATCTCTTTCGAGGTGACCAGATCATCAATGTTTTGGATCAACTTCCCATGTTTCAAGGGTTTGTTGTTAGCACATAACATGCCTCTGGTTTTCCAATTAACCAGGTGCTCCACGAACCCGTTCCGTACATAATCCGAATCTGTGATTATGACCAGTTCGCGGAGTTGATGCTGGACAGCAGTGAGGATGGCCTGATGCACAGCCATCAATTCTGCCACCTGACTACTTCGGTGACCAATTTTGTATCCAGCGGAGGGTTCTGGGAACTCCTTCACCCATGCATTCCCTACGCCAGCCACCAGTTCTTTCTCCCCGTCGTTGTCAACATGGTAAGAGCATCCATCCACATACACAGTGGGCATTCCCTCACACTTGTCCTCTTCAAAGACTTTGTGTGGGGAATTACGGTATGCCTCCGTGTTGTCCTTGATTTTTAGACTTTCGTCCTCGAGACAGTTTTCTCTGGCACAATCATGCAAGTCAGCCAGACCTTGTGCGAGGGGACTCTTCTTGTTTTGGCCATATCTGACCTCCACAGGAAAGCCTTGCATTGACAGAATCCAGGAAGTAATTCGGGAATTACTCACATTTCCGGCCCGGATTCTATCACTTTGGAGATATTGCAGAGGCTGGTGTGGAGTCTCCACTATGATGTGTTCCCCATGGATAAACGGGCGGTAATTCTTCAATGCCCACACCGTTGCCAGGAGTGCCTTCTCACAATCGTTGAATTTTTCCTCCACAGAGGATAAAGTTTTGCTCGCATAGGAGATTACTTTATTGACCTTGTCATGCTTTTGGTATAATACTGCCGTCAAGCACGTATTAGAGAACCCCGTCTCCAGGAAGAACTCCTTGTTTCTGACAGGGTAAGCTAGGCAAGGCGCTTGTGAGAGGCTTCTTTTGAGTTGTTTTACTGCCTCGGCTTGTTCTGGACCCCATTCCCACTTGACCCCCCCCTTCAGGAGATGAATCAGGGGTCTGGTGATCTCTGCGTAGCCCTCAATGAACTTTCTGCTGTAATTAGTCAGTCCAAGGAGGCTCCTTAGTTCCCGCAGAGTTGTGGGGTCTTTCAGTTTCTGAAGTGCTTCCACTTTCTTTTCCTGGGGACAGAGACCCTGAGGAGTAATCTCATGCCCCAAGAAATTAACACGGGTTCTACACCACTGTGCTTTCTGACATATTGGATCTCCGCTATGTGTTCCTCCACAGATGAACTTTTGATGAGGACATCATCTACATAAGCCAGGTTACCCCTCGCACCCAGGTTGGGCATGGCCTTATGTAGGAAAATGTTGAACTCATTACCGGAGTTAAGGTATCCGAAGGGAGTCCGGGTCCATGTATACTGCTGGCCCCCAAAGGTAAAAGCCAGCTTGTATTGGTCCTCCCTACTGACAGGCACAGTCCAGTATCCATTGGTCAGGTCTATTGCAGTGAATACCTGTGACCCCTGGATCTGGGCCAGCCCTTGGTCAATGTAGGGCAGAGGCCATCGGGAAGTATGGACCCGTTTGTTGAGCTCCCTGAGGTCGGCGCAGAGTCTCCACTGGCCGTTTGGCTTTAATATTCCCAGCACCGGATTATTGAAGGTGCTGTGGACTGGACGGATTATTCCCCGGGACTCAAGGTTCTTAATTATTTCAGTAAGGGACTCCATTGATGCGAGAGGCAAGCGATATTGCTTCACAAACACTGGAGTCATGCCAGGGTCCATGGGGATTGTTGTCGTGTGGATGTCAGTGCGACCACAGTCATATGAGTCTACCGCAAAGAGATCTTGGAAATCCAAGAAAACTTGTTTCAACTTTTGCTTTTGTTCCAGAGTCACACAGGCATCAGCTAGGTTGACTCTCTCTTCCACCATCTGCCTGAAGCCTGGAAAGACTTCTGGTTTGGCTATTTCAGCGGCCTCCTCCAGCTGGGTGGAGAAGTCCCTGGTCAGAGTGCTGATTTGGACCGGAGGCTTCAGGTGGGAAAGGCAGCCCTCATGGACCTGGAAAATCACCTCATCCCTCCTGAAGTCACAAGTCACATCTTCCTTACCATAAGGGCAAGAAGTGTACACCAGGAAGTTCCCCCCATGCCGGGTAAAAATCCTGTCTGGTGTTGTATTGTCATCACTGTCACTGTCAAAGCAGTCCTTGGGGATTGGCCCTAACAGTTCATTACCTAGATCTATGGAAAAATGTCGGTCATCAACCGCCATTCCAATAATGGTGCCTGCGGCTAGAGTAATACTCTTTAAGTCGCTGTTATCCACCTCTATTGGAATGGTGTCATGTTCTATGTTGACTAATGGTGTTGGGTTTACCCCCAACCCTTGCTGTTGGAGAGAAGCGTTTAGATGTATGTAAGCATCAGGGTTTTTCAAATGTTGTCCTATTTTAACTTTCACTTCCAGGGAGAATTGTCGGGTCCTTTCTAGGATGGTGACTTCCTCTTTAATCTGAATTTCAACTGCATAAGGTAGCAATTGAGCTGACCTAAATGCTTTTTCTGGATCATCAAAGCCCATGGGATTATCCGCTAATCGGGACCAGGCTTTGAAGTTTATTAGGTCCAAACTAATGGCAAAGCGATTGAGAATGTCACTGCCTAAGTAAAAGGCGGCAGGGACGTCTCGCACGACCCAACAATTATGGACTATGCTCTTGTTGCCAATGGAGATTTTGAGCATACACCTGCTTGGCAGGAGATGTTTGGAATTAGGTGCTTCCAGGTCCATTTCCCATTTGTCTATCAGTTTGAATGTGGGAATGGCTGGATCTTTTGGGAGTTGGCGGAACATGGCTTCGCTGATGAAGCTCTTCCCGTTGTTCACACACACTCGAGCGAGAACATAGTCCTTCCCATCATTTAATTGGACAGGGATGAACAACTGCTCTCCAATTTGCTGAATATCAGCCAGGCTCTGAGCTGATTTCACATCTTTCTGGACTATAGGAGTGGGAGTTTCTGATTGTGGATTAGTAAAGAATCTCAGAGTGTTTCCTTCCAGCGTGGAGTGCCACTTTAGACTGGAAGGAAGGTTGATTTTCAGAAATAGAGAGGACCCCCCATCACCAGTCTGTTGTCCTACTGCTATTACTGTCACGTCTGGAATTTGGCTATTCTGGAAGTGAAATTCTACTTGGTCAGGTTTTTGTTCAACCATGTGGCAGGTGCCGTTTAAACTAACATGGTTGACACTCTGTTTTAATTTTATTGGTCGGCTAGTCTGGGTCCAGAGGACCTTGTTTACACAATCTATTAGGAGTGACAACCTTCTCAGGAGGTCATTCCCCAGTAAACAAGGGGTGCCCTCTGGAGTCACTACTATGACCGGGTGTTTCACCTTGTGTCGCCCGATCTTAATGTCCAAGTATGCAGTCCCCTCAACGGGAATTTCCTTCCCGTCAAAGTTCTGGAGTTGTCCAGGAAGAGAGGTGAGAGGAATTTGGTAATTCTCTCCCCTTCCTGCATTCAGTTCATCAAAGGCCCTTCTGGATAGAAGGGTAGCTTGAGATCCAGTGTCCACCAGTGCCAAAATTGTACCCTGTCACTGTACTTGTACCGGGGCATAGTATCTTCCCTCCTTCTCCTCAAGGGGGCACAGATAATGTACATTTTTGGACAACTGGTGGGCTAATTTTCTGGTTTTGGACATTGCAAGAGAAGAAATTTGGGCAGAATTCTTTGGAGGGCCTTGGGAATCTGAAAGAAAAATTTGGCAACTGGAGATCAGAGCCATTGTGGGTTCCCCTGGCTCTGGTTCTGGGCCACCCCCCCCCCTTTTGGAGGCAGTCACCAGGATGGGTTTGAACCAGGGGATTTTCTTGCTGTTGGTTCTGGGATGAGATGGTGGGCGGCGGTACCTCAGTCTCCACATCTCCCCAGTCTGGATTTGCATCCCTAGGGACCCATTTTTCTTTGGGAGGAGTTCCCCCCTCTCTGAAGGAGAAGATCCTTTTCCCAGGATCCTCTGAGGATCCCTCTCCCTCAAATTGGAAGATCTGTACCTCCTCCTCAAACTGAGTCTGTTTGGGTCTTTTGTTTCTCCTACCCCCCTCTGCTCCTTAGGAGGCAGACTTTCAGGGGCAAGAGATTTTGTTTCCGGTTCCTGGGTTTCCAGGGGCTGTTTACAAGTGAGGAAGGAAGCTTCCTCCAAGGCTTTACACCCCCCTTCCCCTTGTGCCTCCTCCCTGGGAACCGGTGAGTTATCGGGGTGCTGCCCCCGTCATTGTTCTGGGGTACCAGGTCCAGAGTTTGGGGCATTTCTGCGGTGGCACGCTCATCTGAGGGTTCTGTTGAGCCCTCAGTATGTGACCCAGATCCCGCGCCGGATTTTGGACCTGGCGCTCTAACTGGGAAACCCGCTCAGGCTGATACGGGGCCCTGTTTTCTCCCCTGGGCTGATCCCGGGACGGGTAGCTATCCCTTCTTTGGTAGTACCCCTGGTTGGGAAGATTTGGGTACCCCTCCACCCTTGGCCTCCCGGATTAGGTTGTCTGGGCTCAGGGAATTGGGGAAAGAAGGATGGATGATTTTGGGGTTGGAAGTTGGGTGGATACCTGGGGAAAATGTTCTGCCCAGGATTTGGAGAATTTCTGCCCTCCGGTGGGAAGTTAGGAGGGAAGTTCCCTGGGCTAGGTGCTTGGCTGGATCCCCCCCCTTGGGCTGGAGGAGTCCACACATAACCCAGGATGGGTCGACTTCCCTTGTAACGGGGACTTACATAATCAGGAGAGCGAGGGACCCCATTTGTGGGGCTGCCTCCCTGGCTCCCTGTCTGTGACTGGCCCGAGGACCTTCTGGGCCTAGCATTATTAAGTGCAGGTAGGTTTTTAGGCCCCCCCATCTCCAAATCCAAAACGGGGGTGACCTTTACCTCTGCCACCTTGGCAGCAGCAGGGGTGCTGTTAGTTTTGGGGTTTTTGGGCTGGTTTTTGTTTTCCACCGGTTTCTGCACCTCGTAGATGCGGGTGGCTTGTTCAATGACCCATTCTAAAGATCTTTTCTCATGAAAATCTCTCACGAGCTGGGTCATTATGTATTTGGGCAAGGCATGGAAAAAAGTATTAACAAATTCTCTGCTGTCTGTGAGCACCCTTCTTGTGGTCTGCGCAAAGGCACGCTTCAGTTCTTGCACGAATTCTTGTGGGGCCTGATCCTCCCCACATTGTAAATTGTAGGCTGCCTTGCGAGCCTCTTGAGGTTTTCTGTGAACAGAAAAATGTTTCAAGATGGCCGCCTTATAGGTGGACCATCTTAAATGATTTTGGTCCTCCAGCCCCGCAAAGAAACTGGAGTATTCTGGTGAGAATGTCCATTTGACGTACTGGATGCAGCTACCGCTGTCCTTCAAATGGAAAGTCTCCAGCATTTGCTCATAGAGCTCCAAGTGTTCCCATACGGAATACTTGGCGTTCTTATGATAGGGCGTGATAACACTCCTTATTGCCTTTATTTGCTTCAATGGGTCCTTAAGCAAGGCCCTTTTTGCCTTATTGGCCTTTTTGGTTCGGGTAACCCTGTTCCATTCATCTTCTGACTCAGAGGCACTGCTCCCAGAGGTTCCCGTCTGTTCTTCCAGGTTTTCCCGGATTCTGCGAGCCTGGGAATGGCTGGCAGAATGTGGGGACCTGGTCTCTTGTGTCCTGTACCGCTCAGAGGAGTCTTCAGATCCCTCCTTGCTGCCAGGATTTGATGGGTACCCCCCCCCACTGACCTAACTGGGCAGAGGTTTTCAGGATGCCCTTAATGGGCCTACTCTCCTGGGGTTCCCCACTAAATTGCACTGTGCTTGGGTGCCCATACCCGGATGCCCGCCCCTCCATTCCTGGGTGGTACTGGCCTATGAGCCCCATGCTTCTGGCTGGATAGTAATCTGCCATCCCTGTGTCCCTGTGCTCATGTGTGCCAGGGGACATGGGGGTGGCAGAGTCCAGGGACTGAGAGAGATAAAGGCCTCTGGTACTAGGGCTCCTGAGGTTATGCTCAGGAGTTTTCCTTTCCCAGCGAACTTGGTCCCTATCCGCCCCTGCTCCCTGTTGCAATGCAAGAGCCTGCGCCTTCAGTTCCTCAGTTAAGGCCTTACTAGACTCTATCAGTCTCTCCTGCATCGCTACCTGTTGTTGGAGACTATCATTGTGCTGGCAGAGAGCCTCATTCTCTCTCTGTGTTTCCTGATTGGTCCTGGAGCACTGGGCCAGTCTTTGCTGCAGGAGGGTTACCTCCTGAGCTGTGTCCCTATTGGCCTGCTCCTGTCTTGCCAGAGCATCCTCCACCCTCCTGGTGTGCTCTAGCAAGTCCTGGTGTTCTTTTTGGAGGTCACCCAGTCCCTGGTGGGCCAGGTGATTTTCTTCCAATTTCCTTTTTAAGTGGCAGACTTCCTGGCCTAAGGTATCCCTTTCCTGACTAAGAGCCTGCATCTGTGCCGCCAGGTCGTCCCTTTGCCTTTGGAAGGCACCAGCTTTCTGGCGCTCCTGGTCAAATTCTGCCTGGGTATCCAGGTCTTTCAAAATCAGCTTGTTGCTCTCTGCCTTCACTCTATCTAGATGACTTTGCAGGGTGGCTACCTGCTCCGTGCATGCCCTGTTAAAGTCTAATTGTTGCTCCAGCTTTTTCTGGCTCTGCAGCAGGGAGTCCAAACCTTCTTGGTACTCCTTCTGCAAGGCCAGACTTACATAATCAGGAGAGCGAGGGACCCCATTTGTGGGGCTGCCTCCCTGGCTCCCTGTCTGTGACTGGCCCGAGGACCTTCTGGGCCTAGCATTATTAGGTGCAGGTAGGTTTTTAGGCCCCCCCCATCTCCAAATCCAAAACGGGGGTGACCTTTACCTCTGCCACCTTGGCAGCAGCAGGGGTGCTGTTAGTTTTGGGGTTTTTGGGCTGGTTTTTGTTTTCCACCGGTTTCTGCACCTCATAGATGCGGGTGGCTTGTTCAATGACCCATTCTAAAGATCTTTTCTCATGAAAATCTCTCACGAGCTGGGTCATTATGTATTTGGGCAAGGCATGGAAAAAAGTATTAACAAATTCTCTGCTGTCTGTGCGCACCCTTCTAGTGGTCTGCGCAAAGGCACGCTTCAGTTCTTGCATGAATTCTTGTGGGGCCTGATCCTCCCCACATTGTAAATTGTAGGCTGCCTTGCGAGCCTCTTGAGGATTTCTGTGAACAGAAAAATGTCTACTAAGGTCGTCATTCTAGAGATTGGTCTCTGTCCTGACTTACAGAAATTAGTATTTTATTTTTGCAAAACAGACCTTTTTCTTAGAGCGTTCCTTTGAGGAGTGCTTTACAGCGTAACACAGCGTGTGCTCCGACCGGATATGTGTATCTGGTCAGCTGGCACGCTGTATTAATCTGCACAAGTGATAGATCTAATCCAAACGTCCGGCACGAGCCCCCAATTTGTAAGAGGATTCAATTCAACACTACAGCTAAGTCAATGCCTAGTCTGGGATACTGAATGGAAACCCTTATTGATATATCTTTATGTCCAGTTCATGCGTTCTGGATGACTACCCCTATATAACACCCCTCTCTAGGAATCCCCCTGACCCCACTGAGCCAAGAAGTAGTTCTGTTTTGCAATTTAAAAGGTTTATTTGAAAAAAATTAAACAATGTATAGATATATCACACTTTGATAATAAATTAATAATTGGATATCACACTTAATCTGATATGATAAAGATTAACAACGGAGAATCTGGCACTAGCACACTTCTTTATAATCACTAAGGAGTTGACATGAAATGGATAAGGTAGCACACTGGTAAATAGGGACAGAAGAATAATGTGATAGAGAATGCTTTATAGAGTTCAAATGGATGCAATGTTGAATGAAATGCAGTACAGAAAATCACTTGATAGGATTTCAGCAAAAGACAATGTAATCACTTTCTTGGACAATTCACCCCCCCCCCTTTTATGCAATGCAAGGAAATGGAAGGGAGGCACACAGTTCTCAGAAATGCAATCAAATGTGATTCAGTTCACCCCAGCAAGCTTACACTACAGAAGTTGGAAACACAGGCCCAAAGTGCTTTTACATGTGCTGGCAATGAAGTGAAAAAAATATGCTAAAATGCTTTTAATTCCCTCTAGAGGTTTAGGGTAAGTGGTATATGCTTTGAATAAGTTCAGGATCACTTTAGCAATGCTCTATAATGGTTGTCAGGTTGAAAACGAATTTTTTCTTTAACGGAAGGCAAGCAGCAGCAGATTTTTACACGTGGAGAAACTTGCAAATCGCGGCAAAATTCGCGGGTGCGCCGGGCGCGATTACAGAGGAAATACAAGGACTATCACTATCGTGTTGGGGTCCTAGGAAAGCCTAGGATCTCAGCTTCCAGATGAAAGTTACTGCAAGTCTCTAAGACAAACCGTCGCGGAGATATGAGCGATTTTGTGGAGGTCGTTTTTCAGATTTGAAATTTTAAAGTTCAAAGTGACAAATGACAGTTTTGCAAAACGACAAGGTACAACTTCTAGGAGACAGTTCTGGTTAGATTAAAATAGATTGAATTATATTATTTTAACTAACAGGTTGGTTCTGCACAGTCTGCTAGGTACTCACAATATCTTTTAAAATATGCCTCGCCACGGATCTGGTCAGGTTTTGGACTGGACCCCGGTCTCTGTCTCGGCGCTTCACAGTGATCTGGGTCAGCTCTGCTCTGCTGGTCTGGGTCTCTGCTCTCTCTCTGGATTCTGGAGATTGATGGATTTGAAGTCTGGATCTTTCTGCACAGCTTTCTCTAGAGATTGATGGAGGTAAAGTATGGATTTTCCCGGCAGAGCTTCCAGCTGCAAATGGATTTGAAGGTCCCTATCTGTCCTGTCTGTCTGCTTTTATCTGTTTTTAAAATGGGTGTGTGTGCAGCATCACTAGGCTCTACCCCTCTCCACTTGTCATTGGCCAAGCTTTCATGTCTCCCCTGATTGGGGGAATGAAATGAAGTGTCATCATGATGAGGTCTGTTTATGATACAGAGAACTCACCCCTGTCAACTTTACACACAATCTATATTTGCTCAAAAAACATATTTGCACAGGTACACATTTGTTTAAAATTACATGCACCCTTCACATATCACAGGAGGTATCCCCTGTTCAAACTCTGCTCTTCCTGGGGGCTTGCATTCAGAAATGGCACATATTTCACTTTTTAACTGATTTTGCAATGTCGGACATTAACCCAAATGTACACACATGTGCGCAAGGAGTATGGACATTAGTTGATGAAGTGTCAGATTTTTCACATGCACACATTTTGAGTAATATCCTCTTTTCCGCTAAAACCCCCCTGAACATACCACCGGGTCCTAACACGTCTTAAAATGTGGGCAGAAAAATCACAAGAATTATGGTATCATTTAAATAATTTTCACAAGTCCGTACTATGAGTTATTCATCTTTTTAGAGTTATGTTCTGGCCCCAAAGGGGTGTGGTTTCCCCCCAGCACAAGGTTGAATTTCTGGTTTTTCCAGTTCTGCCAAGCCAGCTTGCTCTCACAGGCAGTGCCCCTCCCCTGTCCTTCCAGGAGGAAGCTCCATTTACGACATCTGCAATAAACCATCTGCCTGGGTGAAGGGGGTTGCATTGTTCAGAGCTCCTGTATTCTGTGGGGGCTCCCCTTAATTCAATTATCAGAGAGATGGCATATCCTTAGTGTGGCCAGCAAAAGGCAGATAGGCCTGGGAACACAGCTGTGACTCAAGTTTCACTCCTGATGGGGGTAGTTGCCAGGCAAAATTGGAATCTCTTTAAGCCAGTTTTTAGCTACATGTCATTTCTGTTCCCCAGTTTCTGCATTCAAATAAAACTAAACATTTTTACATATGCAGCTAGAATGCTGATTCTAAGTTTAAAACTATGACATTTAAACAATTGCAACCTATGTGACACTCAGAAATAGGTCACTCATTTCTTTTAAACATTTAGATTTTTTAGTGTCTTTCAGTCCAAATTTACTTAAACTGCTGAAATCCACAGCTCAGCCAGTCTTGTTATAAACCTTCAAGTCACTTCAGAATATAACTTTACATTGGATCCACCTCTCAGTAAGTCTTTCTTTGGCTTGCTTTGGGTTCATTTATTCAGTTTTCTACAAAAAAAAATAAAATCTGGTGTTGTTTTAAAATGCCGGCTTTTTGATAGTGGTGAGTACTGGTACTGCACCCCTTTTTGGGATTTAAGAAAATTAATTCCCAACAGTTATGGGTTTGCTTTTGGCAATCAGCATTGCCATTCCCAATGGTTTCAGACTACTGTGTGGGTAGTCCACTGGTGGTTTTAGGCAGTGTCCTTCTGTGCCCATAACATCGGCAAAAATGAGTGGCAGCCTATTCTTCATGCATTTCCCTGGGCATTTTCTGGGAAGCTCTGGCCATCATGATGTTTTCCATGTCAGTACTGCACAGTTTTGAGGTAGGGCTTGGATGCGTGGATAAAAACATCCCACACTGCACAATTGCACGTTTTCACATTAAAAGGTTCAGGATATTTCATTAATTCAGATAAACAGAAGGTTCTGTTCTGCCCTAAAATGTCAATGTGAAACCGATGTTCTCAATACAATTCACACGGTGGCCTACAATAAAAAAATATGATGGGACAAAGTGACTTCTGCTCTGCAGGTGTACAAGGATAAGTAGCGGTTAAATGGATCAAAACAATAAAAGAGTCTTCAATCAAAGTTCTATAAAAGTATATACTTTAGTTACGCAAATCAATTGCACACTTAACAATCAAAAACACAATAAAAAACTCACCCCTGCAAAGGAAGACAGAGAAATTAGAATGACGCAGCACTTATGGTTCTTAGCAGGGTGGAAAAACATGCAAAGAATTCAAAAGGATATGCTTTTTTATTTTATTTTTTATTTATTTAAGTGCATATGGTTGATGTCACCCTTTCACACTACAAAATTAAAATAAAGAAAACAGTACATTAATAAAAAGACGTTCTATTACACACATGATATAAGAAAAACATAGTGCAAATCCATTTCAGAATAGGACAATAAGATAATTCACTAATTGATAAACGATATTCTATATCAGTTCCTGTTCCGACTAAAAACCTCACTATAAAATAGAGTAATATAAAATGTACAATTTATGTAAAGCCAGAGATAGACAATTTTCCTTTCACAATCTGCCAGATATGAAATGTCACAGAAGTTATAACCAATGATTCTGCAGCATAGATAGCACTCCAAAATTGATCTGACTCAAAGTCGCGAAATTTAAAATAGCCCTTGTTATAGACTGGGCGTAGGATGGTGACATTGAGTAAGTACGTGGCAGGATGTTTCAACATTTTTATTGAAATATCTGCCTAGTCACTGGTCTCTAGGTATGTTCCTCCATGGACCAGTGTTCCCCAATACAGGCAAAATGTCGAATCTTAAGTGGAGTATAAAGTGTATGAGCTCAGGTGATCGAAGTTTGGTTAAATAACTATGAGGGATCTTAGTAAACTGGCCTTGCTGTACGTAATGAAGGTATTTATGTCGCTCGGTCAGATGGCCCAGGGATTGCATGTGATCTAAATGTCTGGTTTTCTTTTCAGATCCTGACTGATTGAAGTCAGCAGCTGTTTCTGGTAGACCTCTCATTGCTATGTTGATACAATGATTAAATTCCTCAATCTCCATAACCTTAAACTAGGTGCTACTTCTTTTCCTTTTGAGCGTGTTCCAGACTAAGGCTCAAAAGGGAGCATTTTGGTGGGTGGTCAAGTCTAATCTTGGCCCAAAATCTGCAGATCTAGGTCCTATCTAATCACCATCATTGGTACTGCACCTGGTAATCCGAGGAGGTTGCGAAGGATCTTGGCTTCCAATTTCTTAAGCCAATGAACTGCTTTTGCTGGGAAAATTTCAACGGCATACAAGATTCCCAGTGTTACTGAAGTCTTGTAGGCCTTAACTTTTGCCTCAATGGAAGAGCCAGCTAAATTGTCAATGACCCTCCTAATTGCCAACCATTTCATCCAGGCGTTGGATATGGTTGTATCATCCATGTTTCACTCTAACATTTATCCCCAAATATTTATATTCTTTCAGCTGCTCTATCATAGTGGGGCCCAATCGCCAAATAAATGCTGGGCTACCATAGGCTCTTTTCCCTACCGTCATGATCTTAGTCTTGTTAGTGTTAAACCGGAGACCATTTGCTCCAGCATATTGGAGTAAGGTACCCAGGGAACGTTGAAATCCAACTACTGTGCGTTTGAATAAAACAGTGTTGTCCACATATGTCTAACAGTAGATGGCCTTGCTGCCAAAACAAGAAGGGAAGCTGTTGGTAGGTTCAGCATTTTTACGAAATCTGATACATACAGATTATAAAGCAGGGGGACAAAAAAACATCCTTGCATTAATCCTCTGTTAGTGGGGAATGGCCCAGTAAGGTTTCCCTATTGTGAGAGTTGGACCCTTACATATGTATTGCCATAGAGCATTTTAAGGAAATACAAAATAGATGGCTATATGCCCCATCTCCTAAATTCATTCCAAAGCATGGGCTGACTAACAAAATCAAATGCCGAACTGTAGTCTACAAAACAAATATAAAGGGTAGAGTTAGGGCCCTGTAAAATGTCTGAGATTAAAGTGAATAAAACCCACATAGAGTGCATTGGGGTACAATTTTTCATGAAATCAATCTGGGTCATATGTAGGAGCCCTTCACTTTCTGTCCACGCGACAGTAGATTTAATAGGAGCTTTGAGAATAACTTTGCACTGCATTCTAGCACCCCTAGAAGTCTATAGTTTGTCGGGGATTCTGCCAGGCCTTTCTTATGTATGGGGATCAGAATTGATTGTTGCCAGGAATGTGGTATTCTTCCAGTCTCATATACATGTAAAAATAAAGATTTTAATATTTGTGCCCAGTACTCGGTCATTCTTGATAATACTCTACACATCCCATCTGGACCAACTGTGGATGAGTTTTTTCCCCAATAGACCTCCTCAATAAAGGAACCTAATGCCGCTTCATAGATACCACAGATTTCCGCTACCCAAGGTCCCGCTCTGTATGAGCGGAGCATTTGCCAAAGTTTCTTGGTCTCCCCTGATTTTATTAAGTGGTTAACAAAACTCCAACCCACATTTGCTTCATTGAATCGGTAGTTACGCAACCATCTTTTGTATTGGGGGCGGACATTTTCTTCCTCTGGGCTAGCTTACTGGCCTTCTGGGTAGTACCACATCTTTTTAATTTACGCAATGCAGCATTTAGTTCTCTCTTCTTTATAACGCTATGGCTCTGTCATATTGTTGTCCGTGCTTTCCCAAATACCTATAATTGAAAATGTGCCTGGGAGGTCCTAGCCATTTCACAACCCTGCCCAGATCCCTTTCAGACAACTTCAGCAAGTCCACTCCAGAGGCACTCATAGCAGCCAGTTTAGCATCAAAGTTAGCATAAGTTGTAACAGTCCAATGAAACCTGTGGCCCTGCAGATCGACCGTCGGGTTCCTTTGCAGTATTTCCTAGACCGGCTGCAGTTTCACATTTAAATCGAGTTCTAGCATGGCATGATCACTCTTATTAACCGGGGATATGATACATTTAGCCAGATGGTCCGATACAGTGCCATTTACAAATTTAAAATCCATATGGCTGCTGTAAAGACCATTTGTCCATGTGTTTTTGGAATCTCCAATCACTGGGTTTAGTAAACAAAGATCACATTCTACCAACACCTCCCTCCATTTGTGGCCCTCAATGGTATTTTTTTGCCTCTCGTGGTCCTTGTGTGTCCTTATTATGTTTTCTCTACAATCTGTATTGAAATCCCCAAAACTATGATTCCGCCCTTAGGATGTCAGATTTGCCATGTACGAATTGTGTCACTCAAGCTGTTTTGTAGTGCAGAGGTTATGTTCCCTCCCGGTGGATCATACAGTGTAATGACCAGGATAATACCTTTATCAAAGGGAGAATTCCTCAGTACAGCACCTAGTGAATTATTATTGTGAGGGCTTATTGTGGGCAATTCTATCAGATCATAAACCGATATGGCTCAGATACAATGGCTATCCTTCGGACGGCCCGCCTTGGGGACGGCGATAAACGAAACACCAGAGAGTAGCCATCCAGGGCAAAACAGGGAGTCAGACACGTTTTCTGAAGAACAAACATCTGTGCATTCAATAATTTGTCTACAGCGTAGTTGCTGTTCAATAAGGACTGATGGCCATGTGAATTCCATCAAATCACATGAAAGATATTTCTTGTCTCTAAACAATCTTGTCGTTGGGGCATTTCCATCACCCTTGACCATTGCCATGGGATCCGCTGAATTTCCTGTTTAGTTTAATCATTCATATCTGTAATTGTAAGGTAATTGTTCTTCGGATTCCTTGACCTTTGTTTTTTTTTATTTTTTTTTTTATTTTTTTTATTTTTGTTTATGACTCAATGCGTCTTTACAAAATGTTCATACAGATTCCTTGACCTTTGACTATTGCTCAAGTACCTATTATCCGAGGGATGGAAAACATAAAGTTCAAAACCCAAATCCCAGAAAGCTCCGGCATTGTTACAAATGTGCTCCACCACCACAGGGGAGACAAAAGAGGCTAGCACGCAATTCGTAACACTGTGCATGGGGGCATCTCCAACCCATCAATGTCCTTGGTAGTGACTGTGCATAAATCAGGGGTTAGGTTACACAGTTGTAATAGCCATGTCCGATTTAAGAAGGGATTATGACCGTTGGGTTTGTCTCTACAAACTGAATATACTTAGCACTTGCACACCATGCCGAGTCGATTGTGGCTCGAAAATAGTCTTGCCTATGGATTTGGTGAGATTCCGCATAATGTGACAAAGTCTCTTGACCGACATTACTGCGTGGTCCCCTACGCGTAGTCTGCCAGTGCTCGGAGTTGGTAGCACCGCTCTGTGGTTGCTTACACACTGATTGCCGCTGGCCCTCTGGGTGTGCTCCCTTGGCTAGTGCGAGTCGATTTACAAAACCCACTCATCTTTGTCCTGAGTATCAGATGAAGTTGTCACCGAATGAGGCTGTAATGCTTATCCTTAGGTCTGTGCAATAGATCTTGCCGGACCATGCCATCACCAGTTTTATTAGTGATGGTGTAAAAACCAGTAGCTGAAGGCAACATGCCCTTAGTAGGATGGCCCGTCCCCGATTTCTTGTTTGCTTTTTTGGTATTTCCTGCATGTGTGGCAGGCCAAGTGGCTTTTTGCCGCTGGGATCTTTCCTTCTTGAACTTGGGGGTGGAGGGAGGGCAACAGGTGACTGTTGAGCATGGAAGTTCCAAGCACAGGGCTTCCAATGCACACCCCCTTGTGGAAGCGATGACGTTAACAGCACCCTGCTGGTCTACAACTATATTCGGGGGCCTTCCCCTGCCACCTTTGTCGATTCCATCACATTGGTCAATTGCCTGTAAGAAGCGTACTTCTGCGTGAGATGTTGCCATGTTAGCCGAACTGGTATGATTTATGCTCATAATCTTAGATGCCGTTTTCCCGATAGGAGAACTGTTTTTCAAAATGTAATATCGACTGCTTTTGCCAGAATCGTATTAATTTCCAGCTGTTCAGCCGCTACATTAATGCACAGATGAAAAAGGGCTTCCAATTTGGATTCGATCAAGTTCAGCGCTGGCATATGGCACCATGTCGACCTTTCCAGGGGGAGCATATGAGGTAGTGTTTGGGTTATATACCTATGTTTCTTCTTCTGGATCACTGTCGCTAAAGGAGGTCTCGATCACAGAGCCGATGTTGTCGAGATCTGGAGATGGCGATAGGTTAGTGCCAATGATCTTCTTATAGCTCGAGTTGATAGGTCCTAAGGAGTTGCGTTTGAAATTCAGACAGAGTTTTAATAGTATTCCATTATTGTCTATAGAGGGGGAAGTATTAAGCGAGTTGGCATTAGAGAAAGAGATTGTTCCCCGGGGATGAATTTCCCCAGATTCCCCAATTACTACAACAGTGTCACCTGGAATCCCATCCACATTAGTTTCCACCTGTTTATCCAGATAGCCAGTAATCTTCGGTTGGGTCCCATTTCCCTTGTTGCTTTTTTCCCTTTTGTCTTTTTTTGTGCACGGAAAAAGCATTTTGTTGCGCATGCTCTGTGCTCTCTCTTCCCCATCTGGTTGACCATACTGCGTAGCCCGTAGCAATGTTGTTTATATGTATTCATGAGATGTTGCGACCGCAGTATGTAATGTTTGGGACCCAGGAAGGAATAATGATTTTCCCAATAGACATGTTAGGGAGAGGCACATAAGAGAGAGCAGCGTACCTTTACAATGTCTGCCGTTTCCAACCCTTCTTCACTGAGATGGGCCAGATGTAGTAGAGCTCACGCTCTTGCCGATTGCTAATCTGCCATTCTGCACTCTGCCAAAAGTGTGCACGCAAATGCGTGTGCTCGATCTTTTTATGCTGCTTCCTGGCAATGGGGCGGAACTTCCTCCAAGCCAACCAATGGAAAGAATGGATGTAATAGCTGGTATTTTATGCAGAGATTTGAAATGGGGATCGGACCAGCGCTGCCAAAACAGGCCAATCTGCACTATCCCAATCTGCACTCCGCCAAATGCGTGCGCGCAAATGCATGTGCTCAATCTTTTTATGGTGCTTCCTGGAAATGGGGCGTGACTTCCTCCAAGCCGACCAATGGAATGAATGGATGTCGTAGCCACGCTGCTGACACAGGCCAATCTGCACTTTGCCAATGTGAACTCTGCCAAATGTGCACGCGCAAATGCGTGCGCTCAATCTTTTTATGGTGCTTCCTGGCAATGTGGCGGGACTTTTTCTAAGCCGACCAATGGAATGAATGGATGTCGTAGCCAGTATTTCACGCAGAGTTTAGATAGGGGGATCGGACCAGCACTGCCAACACAGGCCAATCTGCACTCTGACAATCTGCACTACACCAAATGCTTTGTAGGCAAAAGGTGTAAAATAGATTTAATCAGACTGTAGGGCCACAAAAGGTGTACCATGAGTACGGGTTCTTTTCAGAGTACCTGATCTCAATCTGAGCTGGTTTGATGGTGTCAAACCTGGCTACATACTGTTGTGCTTGTGGGTCAAAATGGGTTCAGAGGCGGTGAGACACTTTGATCCCAGGCAGCAAGTCAGTGTTGAGTTAGGTTTGAGAGGGTGCGTCGTGCAGTTTGAGGCAGGATCAAGTGATGCAATCTGAATTGATTACCAGGAGTGGTTCAACGATAGAGCGTGGTGGTCGATTATGAGCACAGCTAGATCAGGTTGCCAAGTGACACGATGTTCCAGCAGTACGAGTCAAGCTGTGATGTTCTGGTGGTTCGATGCAGCCATTTGTAGTTGTCTGCACAGGGTGCTGGTGCTGAAGTCAGAAAGGTGAAGAGGCATTGCTGGGGTGATGCTAAGTCTAGCCGGTTTCATGTGGTTGGCACAGTGGTTAAAAAATCGAGTGGCTGGCAAAGACAGTACTGGTGCATCTTTCTGGTTCGAATGCAGCATGCAAGCTCAAATGTGGCTCGTTCGTTTTGATGCCATGAAGAAAATGATCCTAGCTTTTTCTGGCCCTCAGGATGCTGTGAGACCCTCAGCAGGGGGCTCTTGGACAGGGGAGTCCTTTCAGGTCCTGCACTGCCAGCCTAGGGAGGTATACAGGCAGAGTGGCAGGTCCTTGTCCTCAGCATAAGTCATCCCAACCTTGCCCTAGGAGTGGGTAGGAAGCAGAGCATATTCCACGGTACTACAATTTGCGGAAGATGCTGATGATCTGTCGAAACGGTTGGAACATTAGGGATATCCACGTAGGTCAGTCAAGAATGCACGAAAAAGAGCAAGCAATACCCCACGGGAAGTCTGTCTCACGAAACAAACAAAAGCGATCCAAGCCAGGATGACCCGTGTAACAATATATATTCCAATTAGCAATACAATTAAGAAAAGTATCCTGAAACATTGGCCTCTGGTTAGCACACCAGACTTCAACCCACCAAGACCAAGGTTTGCTTTCAAGAAAACAAGAAATTTGAAAGAAATGCTAGTGCATACCTCTGAAGAGCGGACTGAAAACAGGGCAAAACAGACCAACCTGTGGGGGTTTCTGCCCGTGGTGGGTCATTTCAAATGCGGGCAATGCTCAGTGTGTTCCCTCACCAAGAATATGAAAACCATTGCTCTTAAAAATATAAAGTGGGACATCAAAGAATTTACCAACTGTAAGACCACTTTGGTAGTGTATGGAATAAAATGCCTGTGAAACCTTCTACATATAGGCAAGACAAAGAGAAAAGTTTGCCAACGGATCTGCGAGCACAGATCCTGCTTGCAAAAAGAAATTGGCAGACAAGCCTTTGCTAGAACACTATGTAAATGAAAAACACACCCATACAGATCTACAGTGGTTTGTGATACAGACTGTGAAAGCCACAAAAAGAGGGGGCAACAGAGATCTGGCACTCAAAAAGCTAGAACAAAAATGGATCCAAAAGCTAGACAGTGTAAAAGATGGCCTTGACAACGGTATTGAATGGAGCCTGTTGCTTTGAATACAAACAAGAAGGCAACCATCTGATGAACAACAGCTGCCATGCAATATGCCAGATGGATAACCATGGATAGATGAGTGGTCTACATATGGGATCTTGTGCGACACTAAGTAGACAATGAGACTAATTTCCAAATTAAGCCTTAGGCAGATATATATTGTCTCAAAAAGTATGTTTCAGCATCATCTAGACAGATGACCTGTTCTGACATTAACCAAAATGCGAAACATGCGGATTTATGTGATAGTTTCACTATGTGTTAAACAATGAAAATCATGAGCAAAAGTGTTTACCCTGTATTGGCTTTGCCTTGCTGTGTTTTTTGCTTCTATCTCCCTTTGAATTGTCAGC
Source organism: Ambystoma mexicanum (assembly GCF_040938575.1). Lineage (NCBI taxonomy): Eukaryota > Metazoa > Chordata > Amphibia > Caudata > Ambystomatidae > Ambystoma > Ambystoma mexicanum. The sequence continues at coordinate 777,772,811 of NC_090931.1, forward strand.
ACGACGACCATCAGTGTTGAATTAGTTTTGAAATAACATAAGGAAGGTGCATGTTATTAGCATGATAAACCAATGTACTGTGGAATGCATTCCATGAGCACACCTGATGAAATGGCATTATGTAGGAGACGGTGGACTATATATTAAAAACCTGTGGTCACAAGAAACTGCATAAAAAGCTTTTGCAAATAGGGGAGTTAGATCCCAATTGTCCCTCATGATATGGTCCTGTGGCTCACTGTGATAGAGAAATACACCTTTAATAAGCAACCTAAAAGAAACTGTGGTAGTAATGACAGTAAGACACAAAAGGTAGTCTATATCTAAGAAATCTGTGTTGAGTAAAAGAATCACAAGAATACAATAAAATAAAAATAAAGAATACAGACAATCATTTGTGTATTTCACAATGGCATATGTAAACAATAGGCATCCAGTTAGTAAAAAACACTAAACTGGACCTGTAGTAAACCAATGTGAACACGGTCATTAAAATATTACACACAACGTTACATCGTGGTGTGATTTGCAACATCGAATATATGACAGAGGCACATATCGATAAGAGAGGTATTAAATGTGACAATCACATAACCTGCCGTAGAACTGATTGCTCCAGCTATGTTTTGAAACCAAGGGAAACACAGTCCCCTTTCTATGCCCATGGTAGATTCACTGCCGATGGGACCCGGCGTATTTAAAAACACATGATGCAGATGTTCCATACATTTGTTACAGAAAGTCATGATTCTATTAAAGACTCGGAGGCGAAAGATTATGCTCAAACTTCTCTTTACTCACTCGAGCAGCATCAATAAAACAATCATGAAAAACAATAATCAATAAACTACAAATCCCAACAAAAACCAACACATTTGTAGTCCGTTTTTCATAGGTTGTTATGAACACGTGACTTAATTCCCCAATCACGATCACTTCTCCTCTATAATATGCTCTGATTCCATAGTGCTTCCTCTTTCTTTCGCTGAACTAATTCAAACTTGCGCCCCAACCGGTAGACGACTTAACTCTCCCTTATATCCTTCTCAAGGTATCGTTTTCTGTTACGTCCCTGAAACAAATATAAACTATTACCAATCTCATTAGGAATGGGTGGGCAATCGCATAACAATAACATTATCATACCAAATACAACATTGCATTCTTTTTCAAATATCACATTTATCTACTTCTATAGCAGCAATTGAAATTGGGTGGAATGATCTTTCGCCTCTGAGTCTTTAATAGAATCATGACTTTCTGTAACGAATGTATGGAAAATCTGTATTCTATGTCAAGATTCGGAGGCTCAGATTATGCTTGTTTAAAGCTTACTTACCACCAACGACGCTACTTGCTCCACTGGTCTAAAATAAAAATTCTTAAACGTCTCCTCATTAGACCAGTCTGCCGCCTTCAGAATATCTTTCAGACGGGCTGCTGCCATAAAAGCAGATGATGCCGTAGCACCTCATGTGGAATGTGCCCCGAACTGACTTACGTCTACACCTGCTTCAGCCATACACCACCTGACCCATCTAGACAAAGTGGCTGATGCTACTGCTCTAAAAGGTTTTCTCATAGCTATCAGCAATTGCTACTCACCCACAGGTCTCACTCTATTTGTTCTTTCTTCATACACTTTCAAGCATCTAACTGGAAACAGTTTAGGTTTCCCCGGAAAAGCCACATGCTCGACCAAATTAATGTTTGTCTTTGTTCTCTTTTCTAAATAAAATACTAACCCTGATGGTGAACAGGATTTCCTATTTACTTCTAAAGCCTTCATATCGGAAACTCTCTTACAGGAAATCAGGCATAATAGGGTAGTTAACGTAGCCCACAAAGCTTTCCTAGATAAAAACTCATTATCTGGCCAAGTCTCAAACATCTTTAATACTATACTCACATCCCATAAATCAGAATATCTAGGTGCAGGTGGTCTCATGCATCTGATGCCTTTCAGAAGCCTACATACCAGAGGATGTTCGCCTACCGGCTTACTCTCAATGTACACATGACCTGCCGAAATCGCTGATCTATAATTATTAATGGTCCTGTAAGCCTTCACCTGCGCCGCCTGCGCTGCCAAGAAATTCACTATATGAACTACATCTGTACGTACGGGATCAAACTTTCTCTCCATACACCAATCACTCCATTTACTCCATGCCACTCTATTGGCCTTCCCTGTAGCCGGTGCCCATGATTCTCTAATAAATTCTTGAGCTGTCCCTGAAAGCCCTGGCTTAGACCAATTTTTCCTGAAATCGCCCAAGCTATGAGACTCAAGTTCCCTGACCTCACCAATGGGTGAATATCTCCTGCTGGGTTTAACAATATATCCTCTCTGTCTGGTAACCGAATTGGAGCCTCGTAAGACAACTCCAGAAGATCCAGAAACCAAGCCTGACATCTCCAGTCTGGTGTTATTAAAATCACAGTGGCTTGTTGTCGCCTGACTTGTGCCACTGTGCGCGCTATCATGGCGAAAGGAGGGAAAGCGTATTCTCTTGCTGGTCCCCAAACCTGGAGAAATGCATCTGTCGCTGTCGCTTCCGGATCTGGTCTCCAGCTGTAAAACCTGGAGATCTTCCTGTTCAGTCTGGAGGCGAACAGATCTGTCTGACACGGACCCCTGTGATGCATTATCTCCTGAAACACTTAGTCGTCCAGCCGCCAATCGCTGGAGTCCCTCAAGTATCTCGAATTCCAATCTGCTACCAGATTGAGATCCCCTCGCAGATGCTCCGCTCTCACGCTTATTGCCTTCTGGAGACATATCTGCCAAAACTCTTTGGCCATCTCCGTCAGCCTCTTCGATCTCGTTCCGCCCAGTCGATTTATATATCTGACCGCCGAAACATTGTCCATCTTCAACAGAATGGCAGCTTTCACTCCTTCCCGGGTCTAACACCGAACTGCGAAGGAGGCCGCCAGAAGTTCCAGGCAATTGATGTGGAGACCCAGCTCTTCGCTCGATCACCTCCCTCCTGTCGATTGGTCTCCACATCTGGCTCCCCATCCCCATCGGCTGGCGTCGGACTCTATCACCAGGTCCGGGGATGAGCCAAATATTGCCCTGCCATTCCATGCCTCCATGTGGTAGTACCACCATTCCAGTTCCAATCTCGCTTCCCGTGTTACCCTCACTTTCTGTTTGTAAGATAGACCTCTCCTGAGATGATCTATCTTCAGCCTCTGCAACTCTCTGTAATGCAGAGACCCTGAATTGATGATGACAGACGGCCTACCAGTCTCGCTATTTCCCTCAATGAAACCTCTTGCTTCGTCATCATACTCTTGATCTCTTTCTTTACTGAGTTCAATTTGTCCAACTGAAGCTTGAGAACACCCTTTGTCGTCTCTAAGCTGAACCCCAGGAATTCCATTTCCTGCGCTGGCTCTAGTTCCGACTTCTCCCAGTTTATCAAAAATCCCAGCTGTTGTAGCAAACCCATAGTTATCCGAACCTATTCTACTAGAATCTCCTTGTCCTGACACATTAGATAGATATCATCCAGGTAAATGATCAGCCTGATCCCTTGCTCTTTCAGGTATGCTACCACAGGTCTCAATAGCTTGGTGAAACACCATGGCGCTGAAGCCGACCCAAATGGAAGGCATTTGAACTCCCACTTCTGTCCTTTCCATAGAAACTGCAAAAGTTTTGTCTGCTCTGTCTGAATTGGAATCGTTAAGTATGCACCTCTGAGATCTATCCTTGTCAACCAATCTCCCAGCTGGAGAACATCTCTTAAAAGATGAATCCCTTCCATCTTGAAGTGCTTGTACACTAGGAAGTAATTCAAACCCCTGAGGTTTATCACTGGCCTTACCTTGCTTTTCCTTTTCACTAAAAACAAATTGCTTACGAAACCTCCCGGACCATTTGAGGCTGGGCCTATTGTGTTCTTTACCCTGAGTAACTCTAGCTCCTTGTCTAGAAGTTCCTTGTATTCTCTGCTGAAGTTTATCTGCCTCGGCAACACCTCCTGATATGGCTCTTACCAAAATTCCAACTGAAAACATTGCACAGTCTGCCTTATCCATGCATCTGAGGACAACTCCTCCCATTTTTCAACATGCAACTTCACTCTCCCTCCTACTGGAGGAATACTCACATCCAACCTTCCTGTGCATTCTACAACTCTCACCTGAATTATTCTGGTGCTGGTGTCTGCCATTGTTCCTCCAACCTTTACCTCTGCCTCTTCCCCTTGAAGGGAACAAGGGGTTGGATCTCCGATCTTCCTGTTTACAAGAAGCTCTGTCTCTATAGGGGCCTCTATACTGGCCACGGCTGGACGAGCGGCCCTTTCCTCCTCCAGCCCGGTCGAAAACCTTTTCGGCTGAATATTTTCTTCAGAGAAGATTGGGCCCTATCCATTGAGACATACGTACTGGCGAATTTCGCCGTGTCCTTAGTGAACAGGTCCCCAAACTGCTTGCCTTTTTCTGCCATTGCCTGCTCCGATGTTGCCATCTCACCCAGCCTGGTATCCAGTTTCATTAGGATGGACCTTCTCCTCTCTGTGGCTAACGCCGTATTAGCGTTCCCTAGCAGACAGAGGGTCCTCTGAGCCCAGCCAGCTACAATGTCCGGGTCCATGGGCTCTTTCTTGGCCTTAGCCTCTTCCGCCATCTGCCAGATTCTCGTAATTGGCCCTAGCATGTCCAGAAACATATCCTGGCAGGTCCTCCAGGACCTATCGATGTCCCTCTTCACATCCCTGCCATATCTGCCCAGGAACGTAAGGATTCTGTCATTGATTTCAGGGGTCTCCGCTACCCCGTCCGGAACCCTCCATCTCGGGCACTCCGCTTTCAGTTTAGCTCTTGCCTGCTTGCTCAGCGGCACCCTCAACCGTCTTCGGATGTACTCCACAATCTTCTCCGGAGGGTCCCACTCATTGGACCTTGGATGCACAAGGTTGTCAGGATCGAACTCGTCTCTGAGAGGTTCCTCCTCTTCCCTCCTGCCTCTTTTACTCTTAGGCTGACTTCCATCCTCTTCTGAGGTGGTCTGAGATTCTGATGAGGCGAATTCCTCAGATCTAGAACTGCTCCTGCAATAGTCGTCATCAGACTTGCTTGAGTTTGTGGCTTGCCTCTCACGAGACCTCCCTTTCCTTTTCGCCGGGCTGGATCTGCAGAGTGAACCCAGGAGTGTCTGGGCGCTACGGTCCTGCAGGTTTTATGTTTGCTTCCCCCTTTCTTCCTGTGTGCCTTGCCTTGCGACAAGGCAGCCAGGCCTCGCAAAATGCCCCTCTCTCCGCGGGGCCTCTCGGCACTCTCCATTCTCTGGACTGCCTTACACATGCGCAGGCCGCTGATGTGAGGACCTTCAGATTCGTCTGAGTAATCACTCATATTAATAGTGCCTTAATAGATTTATTTGCAGTTTACCTGGCTGCCCCCGTCAAAATGTATATATTGTATATTGTAGCTTAGCGACTCTCGGTATCAATTAGCAGTTTTGCCTGGGACTGAGCCCGTCGATGATATCTTTCACAATCTCTTAATGCCTCCTCCCCAGCAAGCAGAACAATGAGGGGTCTGTATGAATTTACCTGGTTGAACCAGTCTTGTAGGCTTCAAATTAAATGTCTTCTTGCCTGTGGTACCTTTTTACGCCACCAGATGGCGCCTGCAGCTTGCAGAAACAAGCTGCTGCTCTTCTGCCGAAGCTACAGCAACACAACACTGTCAAAGATAGCTTTGTATAATGTAAATTCCCTGGAAGGCTCCCCCATACACAAACGACCTGCTTTCCACAAGAACGTAAATTCGTAATGGCGCCGGAACCCAAAAAGTCCTGTTGCACCGTTGCGAACTTCCGTGATCACAGTGCCTCCTAACGAGGCAAAGCCGACGCCGAAACGAAAAGTTCTGTTGCGTCTTCCCCTGCGGATATGCTCCGCCAGTCAACACCACGTGCCGCGTACCAACATGCTTCTCTATGCGCGCGCGCCTACTAAAGCGGAATCATAAATATAATCATTGTCAATCCAACAACAACCACAGAAAGTAAACATATATCACTTATCTCAGGCTGCTCGAGCAGCAAAGAAAGAGGAAAGACTATGGAATCAGAGCATATTATAGAGGAGAAGTGATCGTGATTGGGGAATGAAGTCACCTGTTCATAACAACCTATGAAAAACAGACTACAAATGTGTTGGTTTTTGTTGGGATTTGAAGTTTATTATTCTTTTTCATGATTGTTGTTTTATTGATGCTGCTCGAGTGAGTAAAGAGAAGTTTGAGCATAATCTGAGCCTCTGAGTCTTGACATAGAATCAGGAGAGATGCAAAGGGCTTTTTTCTCGCGTTTGGCATCCACAAAATGGAACCACGCCATTCATTGAAACGGTAAGAGAAATAGCCCAATGTTTGGACATCTTACAAAACGGCGGCAATTGCTGCCTCTTTAAGCATTCACTCTAACACTACACAACGAGAGCATGTCTGGGGAGGATAGTTCAGCGGCAACGTGCTCGCCTTGGTAAAAAGACAACACGGAGCAACACAGGTTCGTTTCCCGGGTCCGCGCTTACAAACCTCTCGGTAATTAAGCGAGTTATAAATAACCTATCATATCATATTATTTAGCTAATATGCACGAATGGGCACACCATCGGTGCATTTTGCCGTTTCATTTATTCTTGCTAATGTGAATTCTAACTGTAAATGGACTCCATGGACAAAAGTGGGGGTCAGTTCAGAGAACATTCCTCAGCCACGGCACAAAGATATGCAGAGACCACCATATTATGCTGAAATGAACTATGCCACACATGGTGAATAAATTGGCACACTAACAGCTAGATTTGTACCTGACAAGCCCATCCCATGCAGGATTATATGTGCCTGTGATTGAGTGAATCCAGGTACACCAGCTCTCCATCCAGGAGACCTGTATACCGCTAGAGGAAACCAAACAGATGACCACAGTGCATACAAGATTGAGGTACATGGCCCAACATGTGTTTTTTGACACAAATTGTCATCTGTGTTGCACAGGATGTATTAACATATACGCCGGGGAAATAATTCTCTTAATAAATATATCCCCTTGATGTGATTAATTTCGCAGGGAGAAACAGCTGTCTGAGAAAGTGGCTGACAAATGAGAAGTCTGTACCTGTATTGTCTACTGAACAAGTTCAGTAGAAAAGGCCCCTAAGTTGTTAGATGCACAGTAAATATGAAGGAATAGAAATACGGGCCATAATACCTGTGATGTTTTATTACATTTTTTAGATTGTCCGAATGAATGTGAGGTCAGAAGATTGAGGACCCTTGAAACAAACAGCTATTTTCTGTCCTGACGAAGGCCTCGTGAAATGTTCAGGGGAACCTACTTGGGATAGGGTCCGCCTTCAGATTGATAGGCCAAAATCCTGTGCGTCGACACACCTTTTCAAACATCCTTTGGTAAAAAGGTATTGGGATAATGGATATTAGGTATTGCTCAGAGATTAACAAGGGCAGGGAAGAGATTGAAACATAGGACAGTAGAAGTGTTTGTTCCCTATAAGAACATATATGAGTGGATGTTTTGTACTGATATATACTGTCCATGATTGTAAGAACCTAGAGGGAAGAATATTGAGTGTGCTTTCTCTTCCAATTCTTTTGATGCTCTGACTGAAGGAGTTCTGAAATTAATTGAACATCTGTAATTATTGTTCGATAGTCAACCAAGGAACCCGTGGTACAGGAAATGTGCCATCTTTGTATACTAACCCGTGAAGAATGTAAACAATTGATGTATGTGATTATGAAATATATGATGTGATATATGCTTTTAGCAATGAAACATTTTCTATAAAAGAAGCATTTATGAAATTAATAAATAATTGATATTTTGCTACATAAAAAACATCAAGGTATGGGATTGGGTTTGGCCTGTTGATATGAGTGTCAGCAGATACTATCTCATGTTGGTCTAAAGCACTAAAACAAAGAAGAAGGAGGTAGTCTGTGATTCCTGTATATGATTTTGTATTGACCCTATTATAGCACAGACCCCCAATAATAAAAAACGTAGGGTTTGACCTATTGAATACACAACACTTTACAGTGGCATAAGATTGTTCAACATCTAAAAATGCTGATTGACTATGCTTTTTTGCAGGAACCTAAACCCCTTTATGGAACCACTTAGAAACCCCAATGTCTGGGTTAAATTCTATAATGCACCATATACTTCACACAAATGAAGGGTACCTATTCTAACGACAAAAACGATGCCTTGTACATGTGAAACCGTAACATCAGACTCAGAATATTTATATGTATTAACATATACATCAGTTTACACTTATTGATTCGCGTTGAACCTACTAGGAACGGTCTTTCCCATAGATGGGATAAGAGGTCCTATGAATGACTCGCAGGTCACTTGATGCAGGTCTGTAAGACTAGGGATAACAACTCCCTGGGCTATTACTCGCTATGGACTACTGGCGAGAGACCCCTGAATGAATGCATTGCTGAGGGCATTAATTTGTCCTCCACTGGCAGGATCCTTCCATCTTTGATCCCACATACTCATCATTCTGATCCCAGTATTAGGGAGTCCAAGAGACACAAGAGACAGGCTATAAGGCATCTTAGGGGCTTGGATATATCTGATTGTGAATATCACAGACCTAGGATTAAGGAGGTTACTAGACATAGGAATCTGGTCAAAGTACTTAAATGTGATCTTTATCGACACAATAACCAGTTCATGATGAAGACACTTCTTTAATCTGATAGTAGACACATTTTGGCTTGTATAAATAAAATACAGGATTCCCCCTATGACTCTAGAGGAGAATCCATAAAAGAAAGCATCTGGGTCTCGTATTATGCTAATACATTTGGTACATTTCCACTTATAGCTGTTGGCCCATGTGTGAGGCACCCTGCCCTTGGGAAACAGTGAATATAGTATGGCCCATATATAAACTTGAAAATCTGGTCCTGATGGCCTTCCACCTTTTCTTTTAAAATAGGACCCAGAATTCTGGGATGGTTTCCTTAAGCACACTTTTGACGAGATACATGCTACCAACAAGGTTCCCTTGTATTGGAATGTATTGGAATGAGTCTATTGTGATTCCCATGTACAAAAAGGAAATTCATGGACCCTAGGAATTATAGGCCCATTGCTCTTACCGACTCCACCAGCAAAAAATGTTCTATTCTACTTTTAAGGGATCTTAACATCTCCCAGAATCAAAATACTACTCTTTCACGCTTTCAGGGGGGCTTTCATCAACATCAAGAAATTAGCACACCCTTCAATGCCACATTGCTAAAATATCTATTGCAAAAAGCCAAAGCTACCTAGGGTATGGAAATCTATATGGCCTCGCTGGACTTGTCATCAGCTTTTGACTGCGTAGTCCGTGAATGTCTGTGGGCCAAATTAACAAGGCTCCCATGAAAATTATTCAGCTGATTGCCTAGCTCCATCGTGACTCAAAACTTTGAGTATGCTTTAGTAAGGATGGTGTAGTAACTGGTCATATATTGGTTAAGTTGGGGCTTAAGCAGGGCAGTACCCTGGCTCCAACCCTCTTCAATGCATACCTTAGTGATATTGAGGAGATTTGGCACGTCCAGGGCCTGATTCTTGTTAGGTTGGGCCATCTTGACATTCATAGGTTGTGTTTTGCTGATGACATTGGGCCTCATTACACGGTAGGCGGTAAGGGTTTACTGGTACCGCTAAGGGCACCGGTACCGGTAAACCCTTACCGCCTTACTACGAGATCCCTTTGTGAGACCCGCCCTTAACGGCTGGTTTTACCAGCCGTTAAGGAACGGGCCCGCTAAGGGACCTTGGTGCTAATTACGGTACCGCAATTTGCGGTACCGTAATTAGCGTCTTCCCCATTCCCATTGAGCCCTATGGGGGCAAAAATGGGAATCGGGAAGTGCCTTGGTGAATGGGGAATTACCGCCCCCGCTCACCTTGGAGTAGGGCGGTAATTCCGCCATCCACCAAGGCGGACACGGTAAAATCCCGGCGGCAACCATGGCGCTAATAGCGCCATGGTTACCGCCTACCATGTAATGAGGCCCATTGTCATCTTTGACAGAACAGTTCAAGGTCTTCAACATAAGCTCAATATTTTTATGAGTCCGCCCAGTCTAACAATCTAGTGGTGAATGTGACAAATACAAGATGGTAGTTTCTCGTGTGGAAGAAAGTCTGTGGTCAAGTGGTGGGTATTGGGCACTGGACAGGTGGAGAGGGTGGCCTCTATCCGTTACTTGGGGTCTAACTTGACTTATGCATCCTCAGTCAAGTTGTAGAAAGAATTACTTAAGGCCAAATTATATCCATTGAGATCCAAAATGAAATGCATATTTTGGAGACTTTGTGGCTTTTCACTTTTACCACCAGTCAAATTCTATCTGGGCAAGGTAGAACCAGTCCTGTTACATGGCATCTGTTGATGTCCAACCACTTCTTGATAGCCTGCAAGCACTTATGCGGAAGAACTTATTGGTCCTAGCATCATCAGTCCCTAATGTGATAATTCGCCATCAACTAGATCTCATTTCTCTCGATGCTCGCTATCAATGGAAACAACTCTAGATATAGTACAAGTTCTTGAGACAGCCAGTACGTTCTCTATTTTTGGATTTTCAATTCATGACTGAAAAGGGAACAGTTCCCTCCATGAGTAAATTTAGGACATGTTTGAGGGAACTATTGGAAGAAATTGGCTCCTCAGACATGGAACTTAGTTTGAATCAAGAACAAGTAAAATTCAAACTATTGCAGGACGATTGGAGGCGGACCATTGAGGCTTTGTTCAAGTATTCACTCTCCGGAGAATATGCTAAATTCCCCCAAAAAAGGGGAGACCTACTTATATACCTGAAGTGTTTTCCTTGCCAAAAGACCCGGCAGATTTTTCTATGTTTCAAACTCAATCAATTCTACTCTAAAGAGTGAAGTGGGCACTGGTCTACGCCTACTCATGGTACGGGGACCCCCCTAAATGGGTGTTTCTGTAAATTTCACAAGGTCACTAAAACTCTTATGCACTGGATATTAGATTGTGAAGCACTCAGTAGAATCAGACAGACTGCTTTTATTAAGGTACAGGAGTTTATTTCTTCTGAGTATTCTAAAGAACTGTTTTGGTGTAGACTGATGTGGGGAAGTAATATCTCTTTGATTATTGCGCTTGTTCGTTTTCCGATTGGAATCGATTTTAATTGGTAACTGCAATTATTTCTTTTTTTCTTTTTATGGACTTTGAAAATGAATTTTTGGGTTTGACATCTGTATTTAATTTTAATTTCTTTGTACAAATCAAGATTGGTTTTATTCCTTTTATGCGTATTATCAGATGTTTTGTATTTTGTGGAAGTTTTCTTGTAAACCAAAACACAATAAAGAGAAAAATATATATATATATATATATATATATATATATATATATTAATAATGTGCAGGCCTAACTTTAACAGTCATTCTTCTCAAAGTGTATCCACCGGTGGGAGATAAGTCTAACTTTCTTCTTTACATTTCTAAAGGCACCTCATATTTTACATATATAACAGTCAATAGTGGGGACTTAATTTTAACCTCACAATCATCTCCTCCTTAGACAGACCAACCCAGACATGTGCTACACCAACACACTCAGTAAAAGCTCTTGTTAGAACTTAAACAATAACTTTATATGACAGGGGTTTGGTGGGAAAAGCACTCCAGAGAAGTAGATGATACATATTACTCTCTGCCACATGCCCAATACCCCAGGCTAGACCTTTGATTCACATGCAAGAAGTGGTTTTCAAACTTGACTATCTGTTCCATCCATCCGATAGTGCAGTCAGACCACGCACCATGCCCTAATGGTGCTCAGGTTACCTCCTACACCTAGAACACCCCGAAGAAGGTGCTCAATTTGGCCAAGCTCCAAGATGAGGATATCAAGCTAGCCATTTTGCAAGCCATCTAATGTTTTTGGTCTCTTAAGCATATTTATATTGTTGGGGGCACAAGGGGATTAGGTATCGCAATAATGACTGGTGACCAAAGCATAAATGTACAGTTTGTTCAGTTGTACAGTTATACAAAGCCCCTCCAGATGAGGTGAAAACCACTCCTCTGGCCGCCAGTCTTGAAGGGGGAACCTTCCAATCCTGATGGAACTATATTTAGAAATCTGGAATACTCCACAATAAAGAGGTTCAAGCTACACACTTGGCTCTCCCCAAAGGGAGGCCTGTTGGTCTATCAATAGATATGAACAAAATGTTTAGAAAAGAACTGGACCCCACAGTTTTTTTTAGGTTTTCCCGAAGGCCGTAACAATAGAGAAACTCCCACATACATTTCACTATGAAACTGTAGGGTTGTTTTTTCAAACAAAGATAAAGAACCACTCACCTGTGTCCCGTATAGACACATATAATTACTTAGTACCGACATCAATATTCTGTCAAAATGTTCATTAATTCACCGGTAAAGATTCCTACATAGGTTAGATCACTGAAACCGAATGGGTTTCATTCAGGAGAGGCATTCAACAGACAATATTTGATGGCTTGTTAAGAGTAGCTGAACACAGAAGAGGGTCTCACACAATACTGTGCTTTGATGCCAAAAGGTTTTTGACAGACTCAGACGGGATTTTTTAATTTTATTTCCTCAAAGAAAATTGGGCTGCAGGGATCATTTAATAACCTCCTGAAAATCAAAAAAGTGTTGATACATACTAATGGACGATTCTCTTATCCCTTTTGTTGTTTTCTGTGATGGTTCATGGTTGGCCAATTTCCCCTGTTTTGCCCATGCTTATCATTGAACCCTGGCTACAATGCTCAGACAATCACAGTTAATGAAAGGCATTGTGGTCGGTGGTACCGGAATGCAACATCAGCATATGTGGAAAACCTTCTCATTTACATGTCACAATTAGAGAACTCTATTCCAGACCGTCTAGATATTCTTCACCTCTATGGGAATGCTAAAGGAGACAGAACAAATTGCAGAAAATCTGAAGTTATGGTCCTCCTTGAAGGACACTAACTGGATATGCAATTATTTTGCCCTTTCTGGCTGCAAGTGAATAAGGTAAACTACCTAGGACTATGGTTTTCCAAATACTTCAAAAAACTACTTTTATTAAAATATGTTCCAGCCATGTAAGAAATGAGCCAGACCTAAGAAAATGAAACAGCCTTGAATTCTCCCAGAAGTGAAGAGTCAATGCAATAAAATATAACTTGTTGCCCAAATTAATTTATGTGCTTCATACCGCTTAATACTGCGGGAAACTTCATTGTCTTGCTTCCAAGCCGAAGACGTTGCCCCAGAGCTACCCCGCCAGCCAAATGGTGTATATCTCATAGATGTTACCCATTCTGATTCCAAAATTGTTGATAAAGGGCTTGACTCAAATGTGATTAGGGTCTTATGGCAGGGTAAGAATCTGAGGCTGAAGCTAAATATACTAAAAGCAAGTAAACCTAATGGGTGCCTATTGTGCCCTGACTGGGCTATGTACAACAGGTTAGGCAAGTTAGTTTTGATTAAGAGGTGGGTTAACCCCCTGGATGACCCACTGGAAGAGAACAAAGAAAGTAGCACCTACACCTTACTAGTACCCGGTGAGGGGGTGTGGCGCCCCCCAGCCAATGAGGAGGCATGTAACAGGGTCCTTACCACACAGGGAAAGACCCCGCCCCAAGCCTCCTTGGAGCAGGAGGCCACCATCTTCCCTCGCTGGGACTGAGGGTAAGTGCGCTCCCATGTCCCCTTTCCCTTCCTCCCACCCCCACCCCCATTTTCCACATATCTGGTCCCCTCCCTACCCAAACCCCACTTACCTGCACTCCTCTGTGCCTCGTTGGCGCCGGGAACAAGAATGTTCCCGGCGCATCTCCATCGCGCAATTAGAAGCCATGGAAAGGGAGACAGGACTACATGTAGTCCCTTCACCGCCACTCACCATAAGAAACAAAACCTCCCACCCTGCATTCCACAAAGCACTCAAAGCCTGGCTGTTTTGCTAACCTCTGCACCCCTGCTTTGTGACTTACTCTTGCGTACTCATATTCCCTGTAACCAAATGACGAACTGTGTATACTTCATATGTTATGTCCTGTAACACTGTAATTAATTCCTGTACCACTGTAACCAATTCACCTACCATTGTTATATCTTTATGCTCATTGTATGTACCACTGTAACTAAGGAGCCTACTTACCTCTGTAACAGCGCCACGATGCCCGTGTGCTGTTTGTGCGCTATATAAATAGAAAAATAAAAAGATTGAGGCAATTTTGTTTGTTTACTTTTTTAAATTAACCCCTTAAGCACCAAGGACGAGTATGCTCGTCCTTTTTGCATAGACTTGCATAATAGCCTGGCAGTTATGGCTGCCAAGGGAGGGAGAAGGGACTACATGCCTGGCAGGCATTTTCTTTTGCCTTTTTTTTTCTCGATTTGAGAAACAGTTTCAATGTCGTTTCTCAACTCAGGAAATATTGCTATTAGTACCCCGCTACGATGTGCTCGGGTACTAATAGCAATTGAACCCAAGGAGGGGGGAATTACTGGTAGGGTAATGCCCAGGGGTTATGTTCTAAGTATCACGCTGGGGGCATTACCCTTCTGGTAATGCCCCCCTCCTCGGGTTCTATTCCTTAATTCTTTAAAACATCTTTTGATATTTCCATGCGAATACCACAACAAATAGAAATGGATCCCAAAGTTAGGTACAGCCTGACGTGTTTGAGATTCACTCAAAGTAAATGGGAGATCCCATTCAATGAACTTCCCCCTTTCTTGCACATTAGGCATCTAATGGAACCTTGGAGTCTTGGGATGATAAGGTAAAGGTACTGCCTGACAGAGTAGGGCAATACCCATTTAACATGTTATATATGAATCAAGTCCTAATTCCATCCTCCACCCTGTGAGAGTGGTATCTAAAGACCTGGGGCTGGCTACACTATAGTAGAATCCAAGATACACCTAGGAAAACATTAGATCCTGCTGCTCCCATTCCTACATTGAACTGCTGGTTGTGCAATAGCTTTTGGGAACCTGCCCACCCTGAGCACTTCCAATATTTATTTATTTATTGTGCCTTTGTAAGGTGCTTATACGGCAAGTTAATTGGGTTTCAAAGGACCCACAGGACAACAGGGAGGGAGCATGGGAATTAAATCAAATATAGCAATGAGAGATAGATGCGGACCTGCTAGACCTCATGAGCATTCACAACGTGCAAGTGCAGAGAGACGGAGAGGGATGAGGGATGGTGGATAAGTGCAAGGGGTAACCAGGAGGGAAGTGCTAGGTAGTGAGCAGCTGTAAGTGCCTAGGTGATTGCTCAGCTGCCTATAAATAAAATAAGCATAGGTAAATGGTAAATGCTGGGAGTGAGCAGAGGCTCAAGGTGATTGGGTGTGAGAGGCAAGGACCCAAGCAGATACATAAGGGCCCTGGTCACCAATCTCAGCAACTGAGAGGATTTTAGTAGAGGAGGGGTGAAGGGAAGGAGGAAGTTAAAAGAAAAGTCTTGAGGATCTTCTGGGATTTGAGGAGATCTGGCTCAAGATGAAGAGTAGAGGGGGCTGTTCCATTGGAAGGAGCCTGCTGAGGAACGAGATCAGCCACCCGCTCGCTGCTTAGCGAAGCGCATAACACACAGCGAGTTGGTGCGGGGGGAACGTAGAGAGCTGGAGGGAGCGTATTTAGTGAGAGAAAGTTGTGAATAGCAAGATCCCTGGCCCCAGATAGCCTTATGGATGATGCAGAGGGATTTTAATTAGATCCTTGCAGCAACTGGGAGCCAGTGGAAAGTTTTTAGGGCTGAGGATAAGTCTCAAAGCCCTATTCTGGATTAGCTGGAGCAGTCGAAGAGATGAAGCGGGTAGATTAAGGAAAAGGCTTTTGCAGAAGTCTAGCCTAGAGGGAACCAGAGCTCTGGAGACATTGAGATTCTGGGGATAAGTGAGGAAAGTAAGAATTCCATTGTGGAGGTAGAGTTGAAGGTGTGACTTCTTTGCAAGGTCCAGAATGTGAGAGAGGAAGGAGAGAGAGAGGAGTCGAAGATGACTCCAAGGTTTCAGACTTCAGATGAAGGAGAAGGGGGAGAGTCTATAGAAGTTGGTCAGAGTGAGGGGGACAAAGTGCCAGTAGAAAGGCTCTCATTCTTGCTGGCATTGAGGCAGAAATCATTGGAAGTGCACCAGGACTTGGTGGCAGATAGGCAGTAAGGAATGATGGAGG
Organism: Ambystoma mexicanum; assembly: GCF_040938575.1. Taxonomy (NCBI): domain Eukaryota; kingdom Metazoa; phylum Chordata; class Amphibia; order Caudata; family Ambystomatidae; genus Ambystoma; species Ambystoma mexicanum. Next base: position 777,789,081 of record NC_090931.1, read on the forward strand.
AAGAAAGGAGAGGGTCAGAGGGAAGTTTGAAAAAGTGCTGTGTGTTATCAGTGTAAGACTGGAAGTTAGGGGAGAAGGTGGAGATGAGGTATGCAAGCGGGGCAAGGTAGTTGTTAAAGAGCCAGGGAGAGAGGTTGGAGCCCTGGGGGACACCGCAGGTGGAGATAGAGATGGGGGAAAGAGCCCAGAATAACCTGGGATAGATGGTCAGTGAAGAAGGAGGTCAGCCAGTCCAGTGCCTGCTTCAAGATACCTAGGGTGTTGTGTAGCCGTTTATGAGGATGGAATGGGTGACCGTATCAAATGCAGAGGAGAAATCAAGTAGAATGAGAACAGCTGGAGAGTAGGAGTCAAGAGATGCGTACAGTTCCTCACAGGTGTTCAGAAGAACAGTTTCTGTGCCTCTTGATGCTCGGAATCCAGATTGATGGTCTCGGAGGCAACCAACAAGTTCAGCATGCTGGGTATGTTGGTGGAAGACCAGCTTCTCTAAATATTTCCCAAGGAAGGGGGTGATAGATATGGGGCAGTAGTTGGCTGGGAAGGAGCGTCTGCAAATATGACTGAAAATCAATATCGTTAATATCGCTCCCAATATCGGCTGCTCAACTGTGTAGCAGTGTTTTGGTTCTGCAACAGCTGTTGGGAGCAACAAGATTACATATATATTTTAAACATGGTTATGTTTCGTTTGGGTCCTCTACTCAGCTGTTGCAGAACCAAGACACTGGTACATAGTTGAGCAGCCGATATTGGGAGCGAAATGAACTATACCGATTTTCAGTCACATTGGCAATGCTAAGGGCGTGTATGTTCATCCTGAATTCCCATAAGGAATGATTGTAGGCTCCGCCCACTCCAGCATTTAAGAGGAGTGCAACTGAGAAATTTAGCTCAAAATACTACATCGTATTTATTGCACCCCACGTAGATTATTTACCGTGGGTCTGAGAAACTCTCTGAAGTGCTTGAGCACGTGTGGAATTAAGTTTGGTGAGTCATATAATCTGGGTGTGCCCAAAAGTAAGCACACTATGGTTAAGGGCTCACACGACGCTTGAGATTGTGTGTAAACGTATGCTGACGTAATCAGTGGCCTTTTGGTTAGTTGGAGAACGTACACTTCTCCTTGACATTCCAGCTGCCGAGAAACAGGTGTTGCAGGCAATACTCTTTTCTGCGGGGAAAACAATAATTTAGTCTGATGGAGGACCTACTGTGCGAAAGTGGCACGCTCATATGTCCCAGCTGGTGGTAGCAGCGGAGAGAAATGATTTATACAAGAGGCTCTCACCACAGAGAGCACAGACGATATATGCTGTATTTGATCGCTTCTTTTAACCGTATAATAAAATTATTGTCTGGCAGTCGAGATAATGATACCTTCTAGAATGTGAACGTCTTACCTTGCTGCTATGGACTCTGTGGAAATTAGAGCTTGTGACGTTATAGGAAGGCCTTGTAGGCTGTATTTGTAATGAGTAAAAGAAGCTGGATCACAATCGGGATACATACATATGTTGTTTCACTTATTTTGTTCTCTCTAAATTTTGACACAATGCAGTTGGATGCATTTTGGAGATCGTGCAGGAGAATACGTTCTCCTTTGTTTGTCTCAAATTCTTGTTCATTCTTTCAGTCATTTTACTAAGAATTAAATGTTTGACCAATTGCACTTGCTCAGACCCTGTTACAGAGCTACCCAAAAAGTAGTCCTATTGTATAAATGAGCTATCATTGATATTGTCTGTTGACTGCAGAATTGACCAGTTAAGCTACTCATGAAATGATGTTTACTTTTACAAAGAACCACGTGATGTTTGGTTATTAATGAAAGTCTTATGTTATGTTATTGAGATTTATACCACGCACCGCTGACGTTTTGGTTTTTAAATAACTTTTTCACTTGACCTGGATTCAGTTATTAGTGTGGTATTTATTGAGCGCAGACCTGGCCTGGAGAAGCAACGGAGCTCTTTACAAAGGTATACAACAGTACAGATGCATAGCAGAGTGCTTTTCAAAGTTAACAAGAGAACAGATATACAGCGGGGGAAGGATACAGAAGGACACAGAGGAAGGGTACAGCTGCAATGGTTGATGGGGAGGAGAGGTGTGAGCTGTGTCTCACGATATCCTTCTATCTGTAAAACCCAAGATGTATTTGTTACTGTACTGATCATTCTCATACCATGTTATTCCAGTTGAACATTGTATTGCTTTCTCCCCCTCATGAACTTCATGCACTTGATATATTATGCACTTACTTTGCCTGTTGGCACTTGTCCTCCCTGCTCATTCTTGCACTTTACTGGTCCGGAATGTTCCAAGGCTGTTAACAATCAGATTCTGTATCCTTCCCTTTTTCTTTCTCGTTGGGGCACCGCAAAGCAACTGTGTTCTCAGATGGTGTCCTACAAAGTGCCAATAAATAAATAACAGCTGCTGTAGCTACGCAAAACAAGAAGTACCCCAAACATCCCTTCACAGATGAATTGTAGATAAGGTTTGGAATTGTGCTGCAAAAACAATAACGAATAAGTATCAGGCTCGGTTCCGCAGCATGCATTGACCACCTGAAGCGAAAATGATTCAAAGCAATTCTGCATGAAATATATTGCATGTCTTTCCTGGTATGTAAACATTGTTACTCTTATTGAACTTGGGTGACGCGTTAGGTCGAGACGCAGAGTCCTGTGAGTGCAGGTTATTTATTTATTTATTTATTCGTTTATTCACATTTGTTGAGCGCACAGCAGACCGAAGGCATCGTGGCGCTAGTTACAGTGTTGCTTATACTTGGTTACATACAATTCATGTCCGTACGGTTACATTGGACGATCTATTCTTTTTTTTTTTACATATATGCAATGAGCAGCAGGAGAGAACATGAGAACAAGGTTAGTTGAAGAGGGCGGTTTTGAGTTTTTTTCGGAAGGAGAAGAGAGATGTTTCAGCTCTGAGGTCAGTGGGCAGAGAGTTCCAGAGCTTCGGTGCGAGGAAGGGAGAAGCCTATACCTCCTGCCTTGGTTCTGTTGATGCAAGGTATCGTTAGTTGATTGGTGTATTGTGATCTTCTCGGTCTCGTGGATTGAGATCTACCTATCCTGTCAGATAGGTAGGAGAGAGCTGAGAGGTTGATGCATTTATGCGTGGTTGTGAGAATTCTGGAGGAGATAGGGTCCTTGACTGGGAGCCAATGAGCTGTATTTCTGGCTTGTGTGATGTGTTCTCTTTTCGGTATGCTGAGGGCTGCTCTGAGAGTGTTGTTTTGGGTTGTTTGGAGCCTAGATAGGTTTTTTTTGGAGGTGCCGGCTAGGAGCGCAATACAATAGTCTAGTTTGGCTCCTATAGTTGCTCGGGCGATGGAGAGGCAGTTGTCCTTGGTTAAGAATGCTTTTATTGCATTAATAAGTTTAGTGCTCAGTGCTGAGGCCAAGACTATGGCGCTGACTTGTTTGTCCATAGATAGGGTAGAGTCTATGTGAACCCCCAGTGTTTTGACTGAGGATAGGACTGGGATGATATAATTATCTATGTTGAAGTTTGTGTACAGAGGGTTTAGGTTGGAGAGGGTGGATTTCCTGCCTAGAATGAGGATTTCGGTCTTGTCCCCGTTCAAGCAGAGGCCGTTAGTAGCCATCCAAGCTTGTATGGTAGAGTAGATTTGCTGTAAGGTAGTGGCATCTTGGTGATAATTCCCTGTCAGGGGAAGGAGAACCTGCGTGTCATCGGGGTAATTTGTGTAGGTGATCCCCAGCGCATCTAGTTTATCAAAGAGAGGCTTGGTAAAAGGATTATAGAGCCTGGGGGCAGTACAGGAACCTTGTGGGACACCACAGTTGATGATAAAGGGGGGTGCTACATGTGCTGTGTTAGAGAACACTTTCATAGCTCTACCCTCTAGGAATGATGTTACCCAGGATGCTGCATCCTTAGAGAAGTGTGCAGCATGCGTCAGGTGACTGGTAAGTGTAGTGTGATCTACCAAATCAAACACAGCTGAAAGGTGAAGGAGAAGGAGGAGAGCGGGCTTGCCTTTGTCTAGGATGTTGGTGATTTCATTTTTTAGGTCTAGAAGGGCAGTTTCAGTTCCGTGTCCCTTGCAGAACCCAGATTGTCTTTTTCCTAGGATTGCGTTCGATTCAAGGTATAGTTGAATCTGTTTGTGGGCGGTCTTATCAAGTATTTTCCGGAGGAATGGGACTGTAGTTATGGGTAATTAGTTGTTAGGGTTAGCAGGGTCTAGAGTCGTTTTTTTTAAGAGTGGGCATATCCAGGCCTCTTTGAGGATATCTGCGACTATGCCCGTTTTGAAAGATGCACTTATGAAAGCTGTGAGAAGAGGTGCGAGTGGTTCTGCGCAGTCTTTTATGATTTTAGGGGGGCATACATCACCCTTACATAGTGAAGGTTTGAGGTGTCTGAGGATGTCAGTGACCTCAGCTTCGGAGATTTCGGTAAATACAAATTTGTACATGTTTCTTGCTTTTACATTTGGTTTTGTCTGTGCATGTGTGCTTTGCTTAGATAGAGTATTGAAGTGGTGGGATATCCTATTTTGGAGGAGGTATTTTGCAAGCATGGCTGATTGAATGCCTGTACACCATGCCTCGTCTTTGACGATCTCACCAGGGCCTGTAGGTGGTACGGTTAGTTCTTTGAAGATATTGAAGAGTTCTTTAGAGTGGGAGTTGGCAGTGGAGATGTGGTGGTTGTAGGCTTCAGATTTAGCAAGGAAGATGGCGTCTTTGTATTTTTTGCTATGCATTTGAAGTTAGCTTTTGTGGTATCACAGGGGTTACTCTGCCAATTGTTGAGCGCCATGCGTTTGTCTTTATGCAGAGTCTGGAGTTCCTCTGTGAACCAGGAATTGGAGTGGAAGGATTTTTTCTCTTTTTTGTTTTCAAATGGGGCAACGGTGTTGACAGCCATTGTAATGGTGTCTTTGAATAATTCTGCAAGGATGTTAGGGTCTGCGGAGAACGGGGGTGCTAGGCATGGCAGATTTATCTCATGATTGACTGTAACCCTAGCGATTAAATAGTCACACCACTCTACACAAAGGCCTGGGATTTTTACTTGACTTAACATAAGAAAAATGTGACTTCCTTAAAGAAATATAAAGTTTGCAAAACATACCACTATCTGGAGGGTTCGCTTTCCACCCTTTATGCTGCCCACCCCGCTCCTGTCGTGAGAGGTTGTCCGGCATTGCCTGACCACCGTTACTAATAGGTAAGAAAATGGCAGCCAAAGGAGACTTGACTGCGAACAGTGCCCAGAATCGAATCAGGAGCTTTGAGAACCATCATTGCCAACATCATAGTGACAATAAACACCAAACACGTGACATGGAAATGAAACAATTAGCCCAATGTACAGGACAGTGCGGAGTACAACCCACACATAATTCTTGGCATTCACCTCTGTTATTCTGGCGTGAATCAATACATTTAGAAAAGGAATATTGAGGTTTTCCCGCTTAAAACATTTTTTTTCCTGAGATAGTCCTGTACAATATTCCAAGAACAGCAGAAGAGGGGCAGAGAGTCACAGAAAAAGAGACTGGTGCCAAGAAAAGGGGAGACTAGAAGGTAGATGGTAAGGAGGTGTGGGCAAGAATCCCGGTTTGCTTTTGTTAGTCACATTATCAAACACGATACCTATGTATGATATATCTCCAGAAATCAGTCCATGTGTGATTGTATCTCTCTCTCTCTCTCTCTCTCTCTCTCTCGCTCTCTCTCTGAGCTTCCTCTTGTCCGGTTTAGTGATTTCATTCAGTGTCTCAATTTTATTCTTTTAGTACCTGGCGGTGAACTTAAAATGTAGGTTGTCCTCAGCAGATCCCACTGCCTTCTGATGCCTAGGTCTTTTCTAGAGGTGTGTGACCTCTTATCATGACTAAATCATGCAGTGGTGGATAGCCTGGAGGGTGGAATAATACCAGCAGGCATCATTACCTTTTATGCCTGCATTAAATCGTTTCATTGATGTCCAGTACCCTCTAAACAGTGTATTTGGCTGCACAAGAGTCATTTTGAAGACCCACTTTTTATATCATCTAGTATGTTCATCATTTTCCACAATGATGACACCAAATACACACTCACTTGTCAGTAGCAATAAATCGGTTCCATGTGACAATGTCCCCGCAAAAAAGTTGCCTGACCAAAAAGCCGCCGAAACAAATGGCTGACACATTATTATATGGAACATGCGGGAGACACCTCTGCAACCCCCAAACCTTTTTTGGGGGGTTATTACCTGATACCAATACATCTTCCTCTTCTTGTTCTGAGATTTGCCTGTAGAACCAGGTGGCTTGGTGTCTATTACTAGCGACCTGCCTCATCCATGTTCTGGCACAACCGTGTTAGCATACTTTCTCAATGACTGCTGTTCCATACCATCCACAGGTTTGCTGTGCCTTTGGTCCTCTCCTAGGGTTGGGTGGTATGTCTCTCTGACGGTTTCTGAGGAGATGAGACTTGGATAAGATCCCCATGATCGAGGGGCAGCCGCTCTGACCTTCTCTCATAGCTGAGTTTTATTTTTGGATAATCTGGGTTTCGATTCCACTTGTGCAAGAGCCTAATTTTCCATAAGAGGCTTCTGATTTTTTGGTTCATTGCCTACATATCATTTTAGACTTTTCCAGAGCGTGGCTCTACCTTACAGTCCCTTTCAAAATAACTTGCCTGTATCAGATGTGGTTATTTTGGTAAATGTGCTACTACTTAGAGCGTGTTATTCCTAGCGGCTTCCTGGTGTGGACTTTTGGCAGGTTTCCCAGCGGCTTTCTGGTGTGGACTTTTGGCAAGTTTCCCAGGGGCTTTCTGGTGTGGACTTTTGGCAGGTTTCCCAGTGGCTTTCTGGTGTAGACTTTTGGCAGGTTTCCCAGGGGCTTTCTGGTGTAGACTTTTGGCAGGTTTCCCAGCGGCTTTCTGGTGTGGACTTTTGGGAGGTTTCCCAGCGGCTTTCTGGTGTGGACTTTTGGCAGGTTTCCCAGCGGCTTTCTGGTGTAGACTTTTGGCAGGTTTCCCAGGGGCTTTCTGGTGTGGACTTTTGGCAGGTTTCCCAGTGGATTTCTGGTGTAGACTTTTGGCAGGTTTCCCAGCGGCTTTCTGGTGTGGACTTTTGGCAGGTTTTCCAGGGGCTTTCTGGTGTAGACTTTTGGCAGGTTTCCCAGCGGCTTTCTGGTGTGGACTTTTGGCAGGTTTCCCAGCGGCTTTCTGGTGTGGACGTTTTGCAGGTTTCCCAGTGGCTTTCTGGTGTAGACTTTTGGCAGGTTTCCCAGGGGCTTTCTGGTGTAGACTTTTGGCAGGTTTCCCAGCGGCTTTCTGGTGTAGACTTTTGGGAGGTTTCCCAGCAGCTTTCTGGTGTGGACTTTTGGCAGGTTTCCCAGCGGCTTTCTGGTGTAGACGTTTGGCAGGTTTCCCAGGGGCTTTCTGGTGTGGACTTTTGGCAGGTTTCCCAGTGGATTTCTGGTGTAGACTTTTGGCAGGTTTCCCAGCGGCTTTCTGGTGTAGACTTTTGGCAGGTTTCCCAGCGGCTTTCTGGTGTAGACTTTTGGCAGGTTTCCCAGGGGCTTTCTGGTGTGGACATTTGGCAGGTTTCCCAGCGGCTTTCTGGTGTGGACTTTTGGCAGGTTTCCCAGCGGCTTTCTGGTGTGGACTTTTGGCAGGTTTCCCAGCGGCTTTCTGGTGTAGACTTTTGGCAGGTTTGCACAATGCCCTAATTCTAGCGATGATCAGATACTTACTCCCTATTTCCACTTCGACTCAGTGCCGTGTTGCTCTATTGTTATTACTTACTGGATTTTTTACTAAACTCACTTGCTGGATTTTGTGATATTATTACTTCTTCTTAATTGTGTATAAATATTCTTGTTTTATTGTATGTTGCCATTTATTCAATTTTTACAATTAGTGTATATGTATTGTGAAAGGTTTTTATACCAAGCCAAAGCACAGTTACATTATTTTTTTATTTGTTATGTAATAGCTGGCCTCTTTTCTAACTGTGGACATATCCTCAGACTGTGGAGTTGAAAGCTGTCTTTCTATCAAGGAAGCCATATATTTAGGATGCGTGAGGCGTGTGATTGCAAAGGCTGCATGAAGGTGCAATCATCTTAATGGTGCTCACCCTCCCCTAGAGTGTGATTCCCAGTTATTCCCACCTGTCGCACATTGTTCCCATTTCATTGGTAAATTATATAATTGTGCCTTGAAGCATTCCCTAGACAGAGAAGGACTAGTGACTTCATCTGGTTCACTCTAAAGCCCGCAATTTCGCTGAAAGTGTCTTACCTCAACAACAGCGTTGGAATCGATTTTTAATTTCAGAGGTCATGTGGGCAGAGTCTTATTTCATATTCATTGAGACCCGCCTTACCACCGCTGAGCTTTGAATGTGCATTCTCGTGGCTGCAAGTGGTTTCAATGCCAAGACAAAGAGCAGAGGTGATAAGGGAACATCCTTGTTCCAGGGTACCAGTTGCAGAAGCCTGACTGGCATCCAATGACCTAAATGCATGCTTTAGGCCTCATTTACGGTCATGTTAATTGTCAACATTTTAGGCTCCAAACCATACCTGGGCTGGGTTGCAAACAATAACCTTCAGCATGATTGGAAGCCTTTCTATCATTCATTGAGACGCTACAGTGGGGACAGGGTGTTGCAGCAGAGATGTTGCATGCCGAGGTGGGTTATTTAATTCCTTCTCTCACTTGCACAAACTCTACCCGCTCTGGCATAACCAGCTCCTCCACCACTGGGCTCAGGTGGTTGGCAATCACGTTTGCCTACAGATGTGCATCTAAACCTAGAAGTGAAATTGGTCTAAACTTTCCACAGCTGATTCGTCTCTACTCTCTTTGTGTATGACTGCCATCTTGGCTCACCATTGAGTTGCCGATATTCTCCATGTCAGGGCATTGTTTTAGAATACTTTCACTATAGTAACAAACAATATACCGCTGAAGTATCTGAAACATTCTACTGCAAAGCAGTCAAGCTGTTAACAGTTTTCATTGCTTTCAAGGTTGTTTTCACTTCACATATAAGGATTGGGGCATCTAATTAGTATCTAAGGTCTTCTCCTATTTTAGGGGGGTAGAAGCTATGAAGATGTCCCACCATCTCGCCTTCTACCTCCTTACAATCCTCTGTTAGCAACAGGGTGTAAAATGTGCAGAGGTTTTTTACCAATGCCACCTGAATGTTCTCCCTACTTTTCTGGTGAGTGGCATAGACAACGATTCTCGCGAGAGGTTTGACTTAAACGAGTTCCAGTGGATTCTGTGAGAGGACATACTGCCCTCCTTCCCTGGAACCAAAGTATGACGTGGCTATTTTAGTCCCGATGTTAAGTCCTTGGGCCTCATTCTGAGTCCAGCGGTAACACGGCCGGTGCTATCGGCGGGTTGCCACCTAACTCGGAATAGTTTACTGGCGCCTGACTTCCCGGTAACACCAGGGCATTACAACCCCAGCGGTCCGGGAAGTCAGGCGCCGGCAAATTGTAAGTCCCCATTCCCATAGAGTCCCGTCGGACTCTATGGGAAAGGGGACCACGCAAGCAACAGCACCGTTAGCAGTCTGCCTATCGTGGCTGCTGTGCCCGGCAGGGTCAGACCTGTCGGGCACAACGGTTCCGGCAGGCAGACTTATACTTTGCCAGTCCGGAAACAACTGTGCCGGTAAGCTTACGGGCATCGTTGTTTCCGGACCGGCAAAGTCAAGCAGAAGGTATCTTGTGAATTCAGGGTTGGGGACACAGGTCATATGGACAGCTGCTTGCAAGCATGGCCTGAAATTATTCTGTTGCTGATATTGCATTGATACTGCATTGATACTCCATTGATACTGCATTGATGGACTGAGGGGCCCAGATTCTTGCTGATTAAAATGTGTATGTCCTGGGAAGATAGCTCAGCCAACGTGCTTGCCTTGGAAGCAAGACAACACAAAGCAACACAGGTTCGATCCCCGGTCTGGGCTTAGAAACCTCTGGGTATTCAAGCGCGTTATAAATACGCAATTAAGATAAAATAAAATAAAACAATTACGAAACTAAAAAACAAACAATTCCTGTAACAGCGCCTCGATGCCTGCCGGCTGTGTGAGCGCTTTAAAAATACAAAAATGATAAAATGATGATTTTTGGTTAGGCGAAGAATGTGTATTCTCTTACTTTTAGGTGTTTGAGCCTCAAAATGCCGGACAGGTATAGGCATTCTATCATTTGCTGTTCTACTGCTCTAACAGGTGACTGTGAAAATCTACCATTCAGTGACGTGTGTAAGATCGGATCCAGCGGTGTATTGAGATCAACAGCTATTGCCACTTTGGTCCGGGAAGGGGAGGGAGGGGGATATCTCTGGGGCAACGAGTTATCACAGAGCATACCCATCTATAGAAAACATCACTGTCACTGCCATTCAGTGCATCCACACTTGCCGCTGTGAATTCAGACACTTCTATCAATAATTTAAACATCGCAATTCTACCCTCCTCCTCACAGTGCTGGGCTAGTACTTTATGTATAAAACTCGTATTCATAAGCAACGATTCTCCACTTGAGGTACTAATATATGCGCCGTGTATGTTATTCATTACCCAATTACCCATCCCTTAATGAATTTTTCATTTAATTCTGCAGTGAGGTATATACATCGCGTTATGTCCAAATTTTCTTTTAGATGTATGAAGTGCTCTTGCTTTTCTTAAACGGGTTGTTCAGTCCATAATTATTCCGTGATAGGTTTACCTGCTATGCCCAGTGACTCACGGCCACTTCAGGTACCCACTATGCCCGTACAGAAGAGCAGGTCCTGGCCCACATTTTCCTCTTAAAGAAATGGCGTGTGGTCTTTGCAAAAAAGGTCACACCTGAAAGATAGGCAAAGAGAAGAGTGAAACCGAGAGGGAAATTAACAATATCGCCACTACGAACCATGTTCTGCCCAAAGGCAGTTACCTGAACGCAATGCACCTCCACCCGCCCGCTCAATGTGCTTATTTACATTGAACAGCACTGTTCACCTTCCATGTTAGCAAAGGGCGAGGCAATACCCATCGCCAGAGCCCAGAAACTAATGAACCATGCTACTTTATCTCTCTAGATATAAAATGGAAATGTGTGGATATGTGTGTGTGTCTGTTCGAAATGTTCAGAATACTTCCCAGCATGCTACAAACCTGAAATGAGGCATGTGGGCAGGTTCCATGGCGTAGACAATGTAACAAGTATAAAATACAGATTTTTCGTTTTTTTTTACGTGGTCAGAAATGCTTACCCCTGCCATATGGCTCTTCATGCCATAGTTCTGTCGTAGTTCTACGTTAATTGTTCCTAAAGTTCAGCATTTCATTGTTCCTAAACTTTCCACACTATCAGTATTCTAGCTGACTTTAGCGGCACTCACTTTTGAAGTTTTGCAGGTGACACAATACAGTGCTTTTGTAGTAATGCAGGTGACAGGAAATGGTGTATAATGTAAGTGTAATGGGTTATTTATAACGTGCTTAATACCCAGAGGTTTCTAAGTGTAGACCCTGGGAATTGAACCTGTGTTGCTCAGCGCTGTCTTTCTTCCAAGGCGAGCGTGTTGCCCCTGAGCTATCCCCCCAAGACGATGGTGCATGTCTCTTCAATAGTGTCCGCAATGACGTTGTCCGTCACATTGTGCAAATCTCTCATGAAAATTACAGAAACTTTATTTCCCACAGAAGTTGATGGATGTCTGTCATCTCAACAGTAGCAAGCTTACATGCTTCACCCGTCCACGTACAGGTACGGCACTTCAAGCTTACATTCTTCAGCCCTACACGTAAGGCCCTTATGTTCATGTCACTGCTCCCTCAGCTGTAGATTGGGACACCAATAATATTGCTGCGCAATCTCAACGCTCCGACTCAAAGTAGCTGGAAACGATTAACAGGATTTATCCTTTTCTCATGGTCACCTTTATGTGACTTGCTCCAGAGTTGGAAACAAACACAATTTGTTCACCCTAGCTCCTACAGAAAAGACTTGCAATAATGTCTACAAAAGAAGCATTTGTTTAGTTAATTAAATAAACTTCAAACTAGGACTGAAGTAGGAATTACCGTGCGAAGCACAGCTACACCTGCTCGTTTTTTGATAAAACAAACAAAAGTACCCCACATTTGACTGGGTGCTACTCCTGAGTTGATAGCTGTACCCTTTCCCGCCAGTTCACACCCCATCCATGGTGCCCATGTCTCTATACTGAATGTGAGATGTCTGGCCTCTTCTATAGCATTGCCCTGCCAAAAGACAATGACCTTTACTCCCTTAAAGATTATTTAACAGTAGGTAAGCCACCTTAAGCTTGCCATGGCCTCCACAGCAAAGCCTCACTACCAGTCCTTACCTCCAATTTAAATGTTCTTTGACTGCATTGCGAATTTTCGTTTTTTTATTCATTGAATAAGAAGGGTGGTGGGTATCTGTTATGGTAATACATGCACAGGTCTCCTTAGAACCTTGTGCATGTAGATTCCATTTGAGAGTGCCTCGCCAGTTGATGCTTCCACTGCAGCTACCTGGGGGCCTCAAATAAAGCTCTTCTCTTCTCCCATACTTTGTGCCTCTTTATTTCATATGGCGACGAGGATGGGATATTTGTAGTGAAGCCTTATGTTAGACATTCAGTGTGCACTACTGAATCACAGACCAGCTGCTGAGTCTAAGTTAGTTCCAGGCAAGGCTTTATTCATATATGTACAAATCTGTACATTACTCCAGTTACTCTTATTATAGTTACAGCACGCGTAGACATTGACATGGACATGGGAAGGTATAAACATCACTAACAAAGGAGCTGACCCACCGGCCATCCATTCAACCCAGCTCAGGGCCCCAACTCTTGAGCTGTGGCCCACCGAGTCCGCAGTATTCCCTTTGGAACAAAAGAGGCGTTGAAGAAAGAACTTAAGCGCCTCTGCGATGAAAATATCATACAGCCCATCGAAAGTTCAGAATGGCTTGCCCCAATTGTCTTAGTAAAAAAACCGGACGATTCCATAAGAATGTGCGTCGACTTGAGAGACCTAAACAAAAACATATGGGTTGACAGACACCCACTTCCCAATATATCTGAACTCCTATCGACCATGAAACCTGCAAAATACTTTACAACTCTGGACCTCTCCTCAGCCTATCACCAGATTGCTTTGGAAGAGAGCTCAAAGAACCTAACATCTTTTGTCACACCTCTCGGTGCATTCATGTTTAACAGAATGCCATTCGGACTCGCTTCAGCCGCAGCAGTCTTTCAGAGACTCATGTCACATCTATTTGGAGGACTTGATGGCATACACTGCTTCCAAGATGATATCCTCATATCAGCCAGTACAGAAGAAGAGCACAACGCAAAACTTGTGGGTGTCCTACAGGTCATACAAAAAAGTGGGCTCACACTCAAATTAGAGAAATGCAACATAAAGTGCGACCGAGTTTCATACCTGGGCCATTCCATTGACGCCAACGGCATCAGCCCCAAGAGGAAACTCATGGACACCATAATGAATATCGCCGAGCCTCAAAATAAAGACCAATTAAGGAGTTTCCTCGGGATGACAGAATACTACTCCAAGTTTATAAGCAACTATGCTGATAAGACCAAAAACATGAGAAACATCTTGAAGAAGGCAACCAAATTCATATGGTCCACTGAATGCAAGAACGAATTCGAAGAAATCAAATTTCAAATTAACCAAGCCCCAGCCTTAGGAATGTTCGATTGTAAAGCTAAAACCATCATATCCGTAGATGCAAGTAAAACTGGACTGGGTGGTGTCCTAGAACAGCAACAAGATAAGGACATCGTGACGATCGCATTCGCATCGAGAGTACTGAGGGGAGCCGAACTAAACTATTCCACCATTGAGAGAGAAGCTCTGGGTCTGAGGTGGATTCTTCAGCATTTCAGGAACCTAATTTGGGGCTTACCCGTCATACTGAAAACAGACCATAAACCTCTAGTAAATGTCCTTCAGTCCAAAACTCCTCACCTTATATCACCGAGAATAAGACGTTGGTTCCTCGACATCATGCAATACAACCTCCAACTATGCTATACTCCTGGTCCACAAAACCAAGTAGCAGATTGTCTTTCCAGATTATCGACCAACATCGACACTGAGATTGCATCTCCAGATGAGGACATCATAGCTGTCGTAAACCCTGCCATCTCGAGAGATGAATGGAAAATTAATGCCAATACTGATCCGGAACAGCGAGAAATCAGGGAAGCGATAGCTAATGACTGGGTGGAAACGGGAGAGGCTTTAACAACCTTCATTCCCTTCAAGGAAGAATTATCCATGGACGATGAGCATATCTTCAGAGGCGATCGAGTAATCCCACCCACCCAACTCAGAAAAAAAGTACTCCAACTGGCACACGAAGGTCACCTAGGAAGAAGCTTGACGAAAAACAAGTTGAGAAACAACTATTGATGGCCAGGAATGTGGAAAGAAGCAGAAGAACTGGTCAAAAATTGCTCCACGTGTGCCATGAGTGACAAGTCCAAGATCTTAAGAAAGACCCCCTTACAGCCTATTGAACCTCCCAAACATGTGTGGTCTAAACTGGCAATCGACATCATGGGTCCATTCGAGAGCCTCAAAACAGTCAAAGTATATATCATAGTACTTGTTGATTACACCTCTAAATGGACAGAATGGGGAATAGCTGAGGACAATGTGACCTCAAAGAAAGTCATAGATTTCCTGACAGAGATCTTCAGCAGGGAGGGAGACCCCAAGGAATTGGTTTCGGACAACGGGTCTCAGTTCATATCTATGGAATTTGCTGATTTCCTCAAGAAAAGGTCCATCAGCCACATAACAACATCTTTGTACCATCCAATTTCCAACGGACTTGTGGAACGCATGAACAGGCTTGTGAAGAGCGTAGTCCAACTGGCCACGTCCAACAACCTCCTGTGGAGAGAAACCCTCAAAGAAGCTTTGCATGTGTATAGAACTACCCCACACACCACCACGAACATAGAGCCCTTCACCCTCATGCGAGGTAGGGTTGCAACTAATCGATTTAGACCGGCGTGGATGTTCTTATACACGGGAGAAGCAAGGGTGAACATGGATCTACTTCAAAAGACAGTAAGAGAAAAACAAGCAAAATACAAAAGACAATACGACTCCAGACATGGAGTAAAAGAGATGATGGTTCGTGAAGGAGACTGGGTACGTGTCAAAGAACCGAAGAAAACTCTCAAGGGTGAATCCATCTTCAGACCTCCACAGAGAGTTGTGACTTGTCATGGGAAGTCTGTCATCCTTGATGATGGAAAGAGATGGTCTGGAGATTATCTCATAAAAGTAACAAAAGACATCCAAGAGACCAGCATATCTAAGGACAACAGTCCTGACAAACCATCACAACACACCTCACATTCACCAAGAGAATCCCTCTGTGAACATGTGGACAATGACAGACCTCACTCCATGCATCAAGGAGTCCTCACTGGAAGAATGTCCAGAAGGAACCGCAAAATCATCCAAAACTTCAACAATGACTATGTTTATTACTAATGTACCCCAGTTTACCCATCTTCCCTCGCCTCTCCCACTTTACACCCTTTTTTTTTCCCTTTCACTTTCCCGCTTTTCCCCCACCTGTTTTTCCTTTTTCTTTTGCCTCACGTGGGGGAGATGTTATGGTAATACATGCACAGGTCTCCTTAGAACCTTGTGCATGTAGATTCCATTTGAGAGTGCCTCGCCAGTTGATGCTTCCACTGCAGCTACCTGGGGGCCTCAAATAAAGCTCTTCTCTTCTCCCATACTTTGTGCCTCTTTATTTCAGTATCCCAGTCTGCCAAGAGGTACATGCTGACATTCGTATGCTTTTGCATTAAAACTTGAGAGGGCGAGTGAGTGAGTGAGTGAGTGAGTGAGTGAGTGAGTGAGTGAGCGAGTGAGTGAGTGAATGAATGAATGAATGAATGAATGATTGGGGGAACCTGAGACGTGCCCAACCACAGAATTTGTCATGAGGACTAGCTCAATTTCCAACCTTTCCAGTAGACACCAACGTAACAAAGGGAGGTGAGAAGTTTACTCAGGGGTGCTTCTACAGCCAACCCAGGTAGTACCTCACCTGAAGAGGTTATAATTTAGCAATAATTACCTGTTTCACAGTCTGGAATTGGTGGTAATGTCCTGGGTCCCGAATTAAAGGCCTGAGCGTAGCAAGAGACTTTAACGGGGGTCCCCAGTGCTGATACCATCAGTTCCAGCCCATTGAACAGGTGATTATTGCTATTAGCACCCCGGGTTGTCAATCCGCTAGCCCATTGTACTGCTAGCTATACCTTTTGGATGAATCACTGGGGCGCCTTGCGGGGTCCCGTTGATTCATTCAAAAGACTGTTTCAAAATGGCCACCACAAAGCTTGAAGACCGGAGCAGAGCCCTCTTCCATTTCCATGGCAGCCAGAAGGACAGAGCAGCACCAGCGGCGGCACAGCCGCTAAAGCCATCTGGTAAGTGGGGGTGGGAGGGATGATGAAATTAAGGAAAAGGGAAGGGAGGGTCGGGGAAGATGGCAGGGTGGGGGAAGCAGCCGGCATGTTGCTCAGAACGTGGGCTTTGAAGGTGGGTTTCAGCCTGTGATCCAAACAACCTGATTGTTTTCTCCCCCTACCCTGGGTGATAATATTGTTTTAATACTCTTTTTCCCCCCTCTGGGTATATCAGTGTATGTCGATAAGCTGCTTCATAAATGAGGCATGCCTTAAGAGCAATTCCTAGGTGGCCACGAGTAGCCAGTGTAAATTGTACAGGCAGGCTCATTCGTCAAAGCACAGATTATTCGTGAATTTCCTGACAGACATGCGGACACTGCCACTTTTTTGTACCTCATACAGGGCAAGCCATTTTAATTCCCCACTGTCTTCAGAATTTTCCTGAAGTGTTTAAGCATTGCCTAGATACTTCTTCGTCTTGTCAATGTGTCCTCAGTTGTGGTGTCCAGTCCAACCCCAAATTAAATTCATGCTGTTCTCTTCCCTCCACATTTGCACCTACCAGACCGGCACTATTATTGAGCTCTGTGGCACCCACTGGAAGTCTCGGCGTAGGCCACTCCCCCATTGCATTGTGCAGGCCTGGCTATACTCGTGCTCCTCACACCCCTGGAAAACAATGAGGGCACCAAGGATGAGACTGTTGACCATTCCCAACCTTGAACCCCACTCGGCACCATTTTCACCAATACGCTTCAACTGTTAAAGAATGCTGACGTTTTAAAAAAGCATGAATTGTGTCATGTGTATGTTCCTTCCACGTCCATGCCAGGCCAGGCACAACACAGCATACCAGCCACCCTTCTTGTGGTGTCCACTGGTCTGTATCAAGGCTAGAAAGAGCAGAGCACCACTGTAACATCCAATGGGGTGGATGAATGGGCCTACCCAGACTGTCAAAGAGGTTGTAAACAGACAGGAGTTGACAAAGAGGTTGGTTTAGGTTAACATTCAGATGGGAGAAACAGATGCAGATGCAGCTCAGCCTCGCCTGCAGGGCAAGCTCAAAAGGCTGGCTCAATCTGCCCAGTGTGTGCCAGTTTCTAGAGTTTAGAGCCAGAAGTTGGTAGCTTTGATCAATGTTGCTGGCACAAAGTGCTTTAAACGTCATACTGCTATATATTTCCCAACAAGTGTGCTCTTTAGTGCCACTTGATTTGTTAAAAAGTCCTTGAATTGCAATTGGCAAACATGGGCCACTTTTGTTTGGTGCCCAGGCCTATTCTATATCCTAGTCCTTCCCTGAGCAGATGTACCCTGCACAGGTCTCCCCCACAGAACGTTTGGATGTCCAAGCATCCTAAGAAAATAGTACTACAGTAAGCACAATGCACCATATTCTAAACACTATAAATGAAATATACCTTCTGAGGCAATATAGACTCATCGTGGCAACTCAACACCCATTCATCATGTCACAGGCAATCATCCGGTTTACTTAGGAAGGTTATGGCATGCTCAGCTTCTTTAAAGGTCCGGATTTTGTCACCTATTTGGATGTTCAGGATATCTGGGTAGCTCATAAAGGAAACCAGGCATTTTCCCTAGCCAGTATCTTTGCCTTATTAAATCTGATTCTGCCTCCTGCCAGATATTTGCTAGAATCGCAAGAGATGAAGATTGTATAGCGTTATTTATCAAAAAAACACATTGTTTGTCCCTGGCCATTTTAACATGTTACATTGCATGGTATGCCATATTGACTTAATCATAAATAGCCTCGGTGTATTCGCCTTAACACTGCCAGTCTAGTGAGCCTTTTCAAGTAGGATTGAATTTGAGTTGGGGAAAGAGCTAATAACTTAGCAAATTCCCTTCAAAGACATTCTAATCGGTTGCTTTCCACAGGTTATGTCTCCTACTTTTCCCCAGAGTTGAAACTTGCTTATCCCATGAGGTTTCGGACTAACGCTCAGGATGTGTGACACATTTTTGGACTGCACACCGTGTGACGAAGCAAGTATTGCCCATCAATATTACAGGTTAGAACAGTGGTTTCTAATCTTAATAATCCACCCAGCACCCCTACTAGCCCAGAAGTGATCTGGTCATAAAGGTGAAAGCGGCACCCCACCCACATGAATATTATACCCTCTTTACTTCTTAAGGGAGCATGGGCCAAGGGCAGGTTATACTCTCCGGGGAAGTTTGAACCAGTGCAGAAACATCCAAGCAAAAAAAGCATTGTCATACCAATTTTTATTTTTTTTAACATTGTAATTTTGGTTAATATCAAACCTTACACATTTATAAACAAATGTCCACATAATTTCATCCAATCAATATAACATGATTAAACATTTAGACAATAAAATCCTGTCTTACAATTTATAATTTATCCAAGCAGCATAATCACATTACTAAAATATACTTAGATAGTTCCCCCTAATTTCATAAAACTTTCTTTTAAAAATGCCACTACAGCCACAATCACTGATACCCAACTTCCTTCTGTTATTCTCGACCATGCATTGCTGGGGATTACTGCTGCAACAGAGTGCACAAATGTACCTACATTGAAAATTCTCCTCTCCCTAAGTAAGGAGCGTTCCATCGCGAGGTGCTAGAGAGACCCCACACAATTTGTTTTGCAGAATCTGCATTTGCGTTTATCTCTAGATATACCTATTCTGAGGCCAATCACCTGCAAAGCGTGGAGACAATTTAAGCAAAGCCTTAAATACCCCAAGTTCTTATTTCTTCTGAGGAAAATATCATAAGGTATGACCTCAAGCCTGCTTGATTATTGTACGGTGTTATGGAGTCCTTGTAGAGCTTAAGCCTGGACAAATCAGACTCGTCTTATGATATGATATGATAGTTTATTTATATAGTGCCTATACACAATGTGTTTCAAAGCGCTTCAAGGCAAGTGAGGGAACAAGGGAAATACAATGACATTCTTACAGGCCAGGAACAGTAAGGATGTGAAATTAACTATCGTACTTGGCCTGACCACATTTCAGATAGTGCAAGAGCTAAGACATAGAGAAGGAAGGGAGGGGGAGAGTAGGAAGGAAATGGAAACAGCCATGCGACTACCGTACAAGGCCTGACGACATTTCTGGTAGAGCCGGAGAAAAACAAAAGGTGAGGGAGAGGGGAGAGGGTTGCAGAAAGGTAGGGGAGGAACAAAACACGCGACTATCATACTTGGCCTGACGACATTTCAGATAGTGCTGGAGGGGGTTGGGGAGGAAAAACCAGTAAGGGGAGAGGGGAAGGAAACAAACGAGGTTGCTATCATACTAGGTCCAGGGAAATTTTGATAGAGTAAGTGCATAGAAGAAAGTAAGGGGAGGAGAAAGGAAAAGAGAGAATGGAAAGGAGGAGAGAACAGAGAGTTAGCAGTCAAAATAGTGGAGAAGCAAGAGGGGAGAGTGAATACAATTCCAGAAGTCAGTAGTAACACATAATGTTGCAAGCCAGGATACAAGATGAAGATGGGAACAGCATGATTCAGGGCCACCAGTACAAGATGCAAAGGAAGTTCAGCATGAAAGTTGAGAAAGGGTGACGCACCGTGAATGAATGAAGGCCATAAAAGTCAAATCCAGCATTGGCCACAAGATGGTGATGGCGAAACCAGAATTTATCAGGACAGACTCCTGCAGAAGAAGGCTTGAGTGGGCAAAGGGGGGACAGGGTAGAAGTATCAAGAAAAACAGGCAACACCTGTGTGCGAGAATGGTGGGGGCACAAGGGAACATCACGGGGGACCAGAGGGGCAGGAGATGGCCTGTAGGGCCAGAGCGAGTAACACATGTTGGTGCATGCTTACCTGCTGTCTGAGCAGGGGGTCGAGCCCTGGGTCCTCCTGGTCTGAACAGGCCCAAACAGGAATTGCCCTTTTCTTCATTTGCCCTTCGCTTAGGGCGCCCGGGCGAGAGACACCCTTGATCTAATAGTTAAGAGCAGGAAGGAAGAGGCAGGGCTAAGAAGGTGGGTGGTGCTTAGGCCAGGTGACCTAGATCCACTTGCACCTGCTCCCCATCTGCAAAGGAAGAGGCTGGAGGGCCCCTTAAGTAGAGAAAAAGGGAGGCAGGCAGGAAGGCACCAGGTGGGCGGGGCTTAGGCCAGGTGACCTAGATCCACTTGCACCTGCTCCCCATCTGCAAAGGAAAAGAGGCTGGAGGGCTCCTTAAGTAGGGAAAAAGAGCGGCAGGCAGGAAGGCACCAGGTGGGCGGGGCTTATGCCAGGTGACCTAGATCCACTTGCACCTGCTCCCCATCTGCCATCTTCAATTCTGTCCCAGAACCTCATGCTAGATTTAATCCTATCCTTGGACAGACCATCTGCTATGTTTGCCTCTGACAGATATCCTTCACATATTTTACTTAAGTCTACTAACAACCTCTCTGACTTCGTACGCATCAACTCCCCCAATTTATCATACAAAGAGCCTTCCATCCCATCTCTAATTTTCAAATAGAGGCCTAATCTATTACACTTATATTGTGCCCGTCATGAATGGAGACACAGCTCCAACCTGATAACATTAATAGGCACAGACATAGGGACACCCAATACAGCCCTGCAGATTTTTCCCTCCTGCACATCAAACCATCTTCTGTTCTGAAAATGAATACGTTGTAAGCCACACATCACAGCGAGTTTCAGTTTTGTCCTAAAAATCTCTATGAAGGCCACAATGAATGTGCACACTTCTTTATTTTTAATAATCTTCATAAGGAAGGTGAAGGCTAGTACCTTTGTTCCTGCTCTATTCGTGATAACATTTTTGTGTGACCTATTGGTAAAGACAAAGCCTAAGTAAATAAACTGGTCTTCTTCCTCTACCTTCTGACCATTAATTACCCAATGGAATATCTTGGCCTTTCTGTTTTCCTTAGCCAACAATATTCTGGATTTTTTAGCATTAATGACCAACCCATTGTCTGTGGTCTATTCCACAACCCCATGCAATCGACGCTGCAACCATATTGGGGTTTGATCCAAGAGGATAATATAATTGGAATACACAATGCATTCCACCTTCAGAGCCCCCAATCTACGGGGGTATACCACAGATGACATTTTCTTGGACCACAAATCCAATATATACAAATTAAAAAGGGTTGGGGCCAAAACACAGCCATGTCTCAGGTCCCTTCTTACCCTCATGGCCCTCGAAAGGTCCCCCTTGACATTCAGATGCAGTCTAATTTTATTATCCAAGTGGAATAAAAGCAGCATCTTCAGTAAGCCAGTAAGCCAGACTCAATACCCCAGTCAACCAGCTTTCTCCATAAGCGAGCTCAGTCTACTCGGTCGAAGGCCGAGAATAAATCCAAACCGGCAATATACAAGGAGCCAGCAGAAAACCCAGCCGCCGTAGCCATACTCGGAGACAAAGCATACCACTGGCTACAGTTCCCAACCCTTTCCTAAAGTAGTCTGAAATATGCCCAGCCTATCATCACAGTCAATCCAGTTAACCGTGTCACTCAGGACCAACCCTGCTAGTAATTTGGACAAGGTGTCAATTGGAATAATAGGCCTATAACTCAAAGGGGAGACCCTCTCCCCTTTGTTGTAAAAAGGCACAATAATCGCCTCTGACCTAGGCATAATTCCTCATCACGAGTTTGACGGTAACCCTTAAATGCAGCGGTAACGCTATTACTACCGCATTTAAGGGTCCGCCAAACCACGGGCTTGGCGGATTTACCCCCAGCTGTGAGCTGAGGGCAAATCCACTGCAATTTTGCCAATTTTCAGCAATATTACTGCAGGCGGTAATAGCACCGAACATTCCCCAATGGGGAATGGGAAATTCCCGAATGAACCCAATGCGCAATGGGGAGTTACCATTCTGCCAAACCCTTGATCTGGCGCTAATAGCACCGGGGGGTTTGGCGGTAGGGCTAATAGCCCCGGCGGTTAACGCCCAACTCGTGATGAGGCCATTGCACTGCGACTTGTACAAAGAGTATAAAGAATATCTGCCCAGAGACCCGCATCACCCTTTAAGGAGGATATTAGGGACTCTGTCCAGTTTACTTGGCCGGGAGCTGTTCAATTTTAGCAGTGCAGGATCTACGTCCTCCCTAACAAAATTCACTTTCCAAGCCTCAAGCACCCCACTCAGTGAGCGTGTAAAGTTCTCTTTAGCATTTTTACAACTAGACATAAAGTCATCCACCCAAGATATTTCCGAGACACAACTGGTTTGATTCCTAATCTGCTTATTATCATTATTTAATATTCGCCAGTTATCCCTAGCATTCTTCAGCACTAGTGTACTCAGGACATACCAAGTTGTTTCTCAGGGTGAATCCCCTATGAAAAGCTCATTCGCTTTGCACAAATTCCCTCGAGCTTCCTTCTTATTCCTTACCCCAACACCAGGAAAAACACTCTCATTCCTATAACAGCAGGTGCAGTTAGGTCACCACCTACAATAATAATACGATGCAGATAAATTGTTGTCCACCACAACAAAACCTCTTCTATGTTCAAAATAATCTTTTCCACATCCTCTAACACGGGATTAATATACACATGAACCAAAAACATGTTTCTTGCATTTTCCCCAATAGCAATAGTCAATTCAGAAATCAAAAAAGATTCTGAGGAAGCAATAGGGGACCACTTCGATCCAACACTTTTCTTTACTGCCGTTAGGAGGCCCCCAGAAGGGTGCCCATACCTTCCCTTCCCAGCTTTCCTAGTCTCTATCAAGTAACGATCAACAGTTGGATAGACCATCAACCACGTTTCTTGGAGTAATATTATTTCATATTTTTTTTATAAGTGCCCACGTTCACTGATTCAAAAAGCTATTGAATTTCCTGTAGTTCCAACAGAGGAGTATAAGAGACATATTAAAATTCTGGCCTTTGCCTCATAGTTGACCCGAGGTTAGAGGCAAACCACGACAAGTCTACACAGTCCTTTGTTATCTGATCAGCAGTGACCCGCCTCCACCCCCTGGCACGGGCCCTACAGCATAGGTTAGGACCACCCTCACGCACATAAACCTCTTTTCCTTTCATCACTCTATTATCCAATGTGCTCAATGTCCCTGGCTTATACATCTCAAACCCCTCTGCAAGCAGATACAGTCAATCCAAATATTAACTGTGAGTAAAAATGCACTTTACATTTCCCCAAGTAGGTATCATCAAAGAGATCTATCAGCCTAATATCACCAGTAGAGACTGTACTTAAGGCAGCAATTGCCATTAACAGTACCAGAATTCACGACCTAGTCAATGGAATGCCAAACTCTTCCTTGAAGATGGATTCAAAGCACAAAACTCTAGGGGGCTCATTCCCCTCCCTCCTCCACAAACGTGATATTCCATTTCTTCACACCAACCCTCATTTCCTCCTTCCACTCTGAAATGTCTGCATCCTGACCCCTTACCACACAAGTCTTCCATTCCCTACACATCAGGGATGCTACCACCATTTGAGTTAATTGATTCTCCTCCACTACATCGTTAGCTTTCAAGGCAGAATTTCCCACCAAATGATCACGTGACAAATCAGTTATAGCCCCCAAAATGGGTTGAAAGAATTGTGTGATATCCTTATTTTTCTTCGCCCTTCTTTTTTTCCTCATAGTACACTTCCTCTTGAGCTTTCGTGCCCCACCCTTCCCTCTCGCCACTCTCCTCCCCCGCCCCATCCTTCTCTTGGATAACCTCCAAGTTACTTTCCATCACATCCACTACAGGTTGGGAGTCGGGTATAATTATAGTCCTTTTCTTTCATTCCCCACTTCACAGGCTAAGTCACACTTCTCACTCCTCATAGTCGCCCTGGGAATGTTCCATAAGAATTTCCTTGAGCCATTCTGAGACGCTTTGGGGCCCAATGTTTGATGTTTTGTCTTTTTTCTGTGCAAGGCATACATTCTTATTAGACTTGCCATTGTTAACCTGAAGCTTGCTGAACATATTCTCAGACACGTGTGCCTCCAAAACATCAACCCCCCTAAAAACCAGAATTTCACCATCCCCCTCTCCTCTCCGTACTGACTGCCCCCTTAAGGAGCTGACCATTGGTCTCAACTCTACTAACGCCCCAGAATTAGATCTTATTTCCATACTGATGTTGTCATACAAGTGGACCAATGGTTGCAGAACTAAGTTCAATGCAACCTGAGAGCTCCCTCCCATTGATAGCTCCGGTTGAAAAGAGCCGTCCCCCTGGAAGAGTAGTGAGGCATGGGAGCCCTCACATAACCTTTCTATACTACTGTTGTGGCCTCTTCATCCCTCACCCTCAGCTGAGAACAATACATCGGGGGAGGCATTTAGGCAAGCCTGTGGTATTTCCAAGCCTTGAATGTCCTCCTCCAGGCTAATGCAGACATCCAGCAATTATGTGTTATTTAAATCCAGAGCATTTTTAGAGTAATTCCCGTCCGCAATTACTATTGATTCCATATTTATTACCAACTCAGTTACAGCAAAGAACGCTAGGATCCAATTACAGCTCCCAACTTCAGATCCCACGTTTCAAACGTTCTAAAGTGGGAGGATCAAGTTTCCAGGTCTTAGCCCCGAAAACCTGGAACTCCCTCCCAGTGCCACTGAGAGAGGAAACTGTGCATTCAATCTTTAAAAAATCACTAAAGACATGGCTCTTTAACAAAGACTAGGGAAATATCGCTCACCTACCTGACACCACTACAGAGACTACCCATTTACGGCAGAGCTCCATAGAACAGTTCTCCCCAGATCACTGCTTTGATCAGTGTATATGTATCCCAGCTTAGTTTTGAAACTGTTCTTTGAATATCTGTAGTCCTGATTTCATGTGTGTAACTTTGCCTCCTATGCAACCAGAAATGTTTTCATCACTGTAACTCACACGGTGGTACCCAAGGTGTTAAACGGGAATTCATATTGTACCTCCTTTCTAATGTTTATTGGCCTAAGCACAGTCGCTCTGCGAAGAAAACCGTGTTTCAAATGTTGCGATTTTAGATTGATTTCCCCGCCATTTTGGGATCATCCGCCATTTTGATTTCTGTTCAAATGTAACTCTGTGTTCTAAAATGGTGGACTGTGTTCCCAACTTGTAACCAAGCCTTCCTGACACTTGCACCTTAAGTTAATGTTTAGGCTGGCCGCGAGCCGAATGTTTAGACTGGGTAAAGAGACCTTGTCCCATGCCTGACTTGTGGTCCAAGGATTGTCTGCACCAATAAGCCTCATCCACGAACACACATCAAAACAATGTAAAGTAAATGTCGAACATGGACACTGGCTGAACTGCATTGTGAAGCGACATGCGCTAAGGCTTACTGCTAAACCTGGGAATACACTGTCGCCATTGTAACTTGTTTGTATGTAAACTGAAGATAATCTGTGTACATATTGTTGAATAAGCCATAAGTGAACTCGGTACGAACTCTAGACCATGGATTATTAACTTGCAGAGGGGCTGGACATTGTTACTAAAATTGTATAAATGTGTGAATGTCCAGATGTCCAGTACCTCTCACTTCTCACACTGTAGGGCTGGTATAAACTGTGATGTACTGAGGGCCAGATAGCTATCTGATTTGTTTCTTTGTAAACTGTGCAGTCGAATAAAGATCTGTGAATCTTTATAAGCCCGTGTTTGGTGTATTTCCTTTTCTGGTACTCAGCCTCGATATTTCCTCTTGCTTTTACAGATGGCGCCCTAATAGGGACCCTCAAGATTGATGCCATTTCCTTGAAGGTTGACGTGGCTATCGGACCAGGATTGGACGGTGAAAAAAGGGCGCCCCTTTCTTGGATGAGAAGCGATACCTCAACAGTACTGCACGACCCGATCCCTGGACGGTGAGCCCGCGGTCCGAGAAGGCATCTTTACGAGGGTCCATATATCAAGGTGGGCAGTTTTGCCGAAATCACCAACCACGTGGGTCCTTTGTGTCCTTAGAAATTCGATCGGACCTCCTTAGTTCTTTGATCAGGTGAGTCGTGACCCGATTCTTAAGTATCCTGATAATTTGTTTTGGGGTATTGCACTCGCAAGTACAATTATTGACCAGGTAACACCAGTAATCTGACATGCCTGAGATTTTGTCTGCCTGCTTCAGGGTATTATTCCGCAGTGACAGACAATCTTTGGAA
Organism: Ambystoma mexicanum; assembly: GCF_040938575.1. NCBI lineage: Eukaryota > Metazoa > Chordata > Amphibia > Caudata > Ambystomatidae > Ambystoma > Ambystoma mexicanum. Next base: position 777,815,756 of record NC_090931.1, read on the forward strand.
TTTGGCCAACCGGCGCCACAGGAGGGGTCTCCGGCATATACTATGTACTGTAAGCACAGCATTGGTAGTATAGCGTTTAATGATATTTGGCACAGACAAACTGGACATGCTTCCGAACTTCAGTGGCCAACCAATGGTAGTTTTGAAATTCCTTGTATAGAATATTTAGAGTCTATATTATTAAAGAAAAAGGCTAGACCTGCAGCATTTGATGTATTACAAAATTGGAAGAAAGAGCTATGCAGCAACTTAAAAGTAGGGGAAAACATGCGTGCCGTCATATGTCCAACGCCGAAAAAGCATTGTTGTATGATCAAAATAAACAATCAGTTAGGAATATGGATAGGGCTTTTTCACTTGGTATTCAGAAAATGTATCCGTCTAAAGACTTTCATGTGTCTGATGAGCTAATTGACAAACTTCTAAATGAACGAAGGCCTGGTGCCACTGTGCCACCTCCATATGTTCCTATAGTTTTGCCTCTTCCTGTTGTTGTTCCTCCTCCCGTAGTTGTTCCTGCTCCTCCTATCGTTCCTTTTACTCTGGCTGTTGTCCCTCCTCCTATCGTTGCTCCTCCACTTGTTCCTCCGCCTTCGCCTACTGTTACGGGTTTGGTAGATTTGGTTTCTGCACCAGTGACAGCACCTTTGTTACCGATTGTACAATAACTGTCTACTCTTCCTCTTCCGAGTGGTTCTGTTCCGCTTGTAGTTGACAAGGGGGCGGAATGAAAGATTGTAACTAGTAATACTGTACCTAAAGAGAGAAAGCGCGACTTGACTGCATGGGCTAGACAGTGCATGGAGAAGGGTGAACAAGCTGTTGTTTTTGCCACACTCTCTAATCTAGCAAGTTTTCCTGAGAAAAACGTTTTTATTGAAGGGTTGGGAATTCATTTATGTGTAATTTGGAACAGACTAGATGATATAGATCTCCCACAAGGGTTGAGGGATCTGAATGTTTTAGCATATTCAAGAGATACTGCAGAGAAGTACATAAGCACGTCGAGAGGGTTTTTGAGTATAGAAGTGAGTTGGAAAGGTTACGAAATTAAGAAATTGATGGTGGTAGTTTGGACACTATGTTTGTACAGAAACGGTTCCTCCTTTTTTGTAAGTCGATAAGTGAGGAAACACGAATTTGCACAAAGGATGCGATTAGGTGGATTTCAGACATGTCGATATCTACCGTAGAATTATATGACACATATAATCAGTATACGCCAGAAATGCAGAGGTGATACAGGTAATGGTGGAATACCTGCAAGATGAATGTATAAAAAGAAAGATTTGTTTTCCCGCAGAGTTATTGAATATCTACAAGAGAACCTTTTCGTCTGACACTCCTTCAGCTGCTTTAGCGCTCGATTTAGCTCTGTTGCTCAGGAAGCGTTCGGAGTTTCCTATCTCTCAGTTGCCTATGAGTGAAGTGCCTCCGACATTTGTCCCAAAAGTTGAGATTCCAGTGGATCCTTCAACCGGCGCAGCTGCTCAGGATATTCCTGCATATTATGTGTCGCAGTTTGTTCACGTCCCGTTTTCAAGACAGGAAGTGAACACCATTAAACAATCCATTCCCGATATTAGAAAGAATCTGACAGGGTTCTATAAAGAGAAAGAATCTGTCTTGCAGTCATCAGTATTTACCTTGAGCGATATAGATTTGTTATTTCCCATGCTCTTACCTGTTGATTTGTGGAAACAGATTAGGACTGTAGACAATGTACTAGGGTTAGGAGACACATGGGTTAATATAGTTTCGATTAGATAGAGAAAGGCCAGCTGGCGAGAGACCGCCATATGTAATACTGACTCTGCCTGATAGAATAGTCACGAAACTAAAAGCTATAAATCCTGAAAGAAGGATTATTTGGGACAAACCTACTGCCTGTGTCCAAGGGAAGTCTGAGGGTGCTACCAAATTCTTTAATCGGTTCGAACAAGTGTTTTCAGATTACAGTGGACAAGATTTGAGCACAGAGTCTGGAAAATGACTATTTGTAGATAAATTTGTGCGTGGATTGTTGCCTGACATCCAGTCGCTAATTATTTCTTCTTAGAGCGCTTGGCAAGCTAAGTCTCAGTCTGAAGTATTGCATATGGCTCAGTACTATGAGAACCGTGTCAATAACAAAAAGGAGAGAATCAAAAAGAGAAAAGGAGACCTGAAAACTAAGGTTCTACTACAACAAATTGTTAGAGGCCCTAGTGGGGGTACTTCACAATTTAGGGGACAATATGCTCCACAGGGGAATGTGCCGTTGGGTCCTGTAAACGTGAACGAGTGTGCTTATTGCAGACAAGAGGGTCATTGGCGTGCACAATGCCCGATCCTCCGGCAGAGGTTGAATAACGCATTTGGTAACATGGGTAGACGATCCAGAGGCCGCCCTGGAGCAGGGTTTCCAGGTAGCAGTCAGTTTTCTCAAAATTCGCAACCTTTTTCGCAGGATAATCAGGCACCGAGTGTGAATAATAGAAACATTTTTGACCATCCTTCTGCTGCATATCTCTCTGAAAAACCTCCTTTTGATGACATTCTGTTTCACTAGGATTGCCCGAAGCAGGGTTTGGAACTGACACCTATTCCCGTTAATCAGAAAGGTCCCTACGTTGAAATGATAGTGGGAAATAGGAAACATCTATTCTTGATAGATACAGGAGCACAGAAGTGTTCCATTGACCATTCACGAGTTCCAAACATTCCACTGTCAGGGCAAACCAATGTTTCTGTAGGGTTTTCTGGTACGCCAGTAGTTTGTCCGTTTTCTTCGCCGGTACCGATTAGCAACTTTCTGCCTCTAAGTTCTTGACTAGACCTTTGCCGCTGGATTTTAATGATGATCTGGAGTGTTTGTGGGCAATTGATGACAATGATCTCAGTGTTCTACAAATGGAGCCTGTTAAGATCATTTTGAAACATGGAGTAAAGTCGGCACGTATTCCTCAGTATAAGATTTCGGTTGATGGTGAGCAAGCTTTGAAATGCATAGTCTCCGATTTTGTACATCGTGGGGTAATTGAGGAAATTGCAGGTAGTTTGTGCAATAGTCCGATTTTGCTTGTGTACAAAAAAGGCGATAATGCAATTCCTTTTCGTTTTATCATTGATTTACGTGCCATCAACAAGATTGTTGCTCCACAATTTCCTATTGTGTCCGATGTGATGATAATATTAACCATAATTTTGGCTTTTGCTACTCACTTTAGTGTTGTAGATCTTAAGAATGCTTTCTTTAGCATCCCTGTACACAAGGATAGCAGATATCTGTTCGCGTTCAACTTAGGGGGACGCTCCTTTACATTTACCCGTGCGCCGCAAGGTTACACGGAAAGTCCGAGTATCTATAGTAGGGCTTTGAAAGAGCAGCTTGTCACGCTCGAGTTGCCCACCACTTGTACACTGCTTCAATATGTAGACGATCTACTTTTAGCTGCTGACTCAGAGAGTGCCTGTAAAGAGGGCACCGTGTTGTTGCTTATTCACCTAGCAAAACATGGACACAAAGCTTCACTCAAAAAGTTTCAGTATTGTCGACAGGAGGTCACCTATTTAGGCTATGTCCTGTCAAAGGAGGGAAGAAGGTTGACGCCTGAGCGGATAAAAATAATTTCTAGCATGTCTGTCCCAAATACACAGAAGCAAGTCAGAACCTTGATAGGAATGGCTTCTTACTGTAGACAGTGGATCCCGAACTTCTCCTTAACGATTAAACCAATGTTGGCTTTCACAAATAAGGGCATTTCTTCGCCATTGCCGTGGAACTTGGAACACCAGCAAGCGTTTGATCTGCTCAAGACTGCACTGTGTTCAGTACCAAATTATGAAAAGGCCTTTGTGTTGTATGTGCATGAACGTGATGGATGTGCTTTAGCTGTATTAACGCAGGAACGTGGAGGGAAGAATAGGCCGTGCGGCTACCTTTCTTCCGCCTTGATCCTGTTGCATATGCTTTTCCAAGATGTTTGAGAGCTGTCACTGCTTCTGCTGCGTCTGTAAAACAGAGCGAGGGTATGGTCCTAGGCCATGCTTTAACCCTGATGGTACCTCACTCTGTAGATGTTCTATTAAACAGAACACAAACACAACACCTCACCTCTGCACGATTAACGAGATAGAAATTGATCTTGTTTGCTCCGCACATTAAAATTCAGAGGTGTTGCATTCTGAATCCGTCTGAACTTTTACCTTTCCCGCAAGGTACTGCTTGCAGTGACGAAGCATCACATGACTGCCTCTACACCACAGAGCAAGTAACTAAAGGCAGAATCAATTTGAAAGATACTCCTTTGAATAATCCACAAGGGGAGCTGTTTTGTGATGGCTCCTGTTTCAAACTTCTGGATGGTACATCCACAGCTGCTTACGCAATCACCACATTGAGCACGATTGTGGAGACCAAAAGAATCACGCATAACTCTGCACAGGCCGCAGAGCTATATCATTGAGCCGAGCTTGTGAACTTTCCGAAGGGCTTAGAATAAATATATATACTGATGGTCAGTATGCTTTTGGGGTGGTTCACAACTTCGGTAGACTTAGGGCAGAACGAGGTTTCTTGACCTCACATGGAACAAAGATCCAGTATGGCTCCTTGACAGTACGGTTACTCTCAGCGCTTGCACTCCCTACTCAGTTAGCAATCATGAAATGCGCAGAGCATCAGAAAATCATAGCTAATTTGGGAAAAGGGAACGCTTTCACTGACCAGAGAGCCAAACAGACTGCCACTGATCTCTATTCATAAATGTATACTTCAAGGGAAGCCACAAATGTTTGTACTTTGGATGAGGATATCGAATCTGTAAAGAGGACTCAAGCTGATGCCACATTAGAAGAATCTAAACAATGGGCTGAGGGTTTGGCAAGATTGGATGATGATGGGTGTTCGGTGGACAAGTTAGAAGGAAAATGGATGCTGCCAGATGCATACATTACAATGATGGTCGCTATGGCTCATGGCCCCACCCACATCTGTGGACGGAAGGTTTCCATAATGTTACAAAATATCTGTGTGAATGATAAAATCTCCAAAGTAGCTGAACGTTTTGTTCAGAGTTGCATGATTTGCCTACAGCATAATATGGGAAAGGGCACCTCGACTCCAAGGGGTAGTTTTGGTCCACCTTCTGTCCCCTTTGAGGTCATACATTTTGATTTCATTGAAATGGAGCGTTGTAATAACTACAAGTATGTATTAGTTGTTATCTGCGCCTTTAGTAAATGGGTTGAAGCCTTTCCTGTTAAAGATGCCACAGCAATGACAACGGGGAAGACCATGCTTGAGGAATATTTTCCTAGGTTTGGTTTGCCAAGGGTCATCTGGTCGGACAATGGTCCACATTTTATTGCTGCTGCAATTCTCTAGATATGCGCGGGATTACAGATCGATAAATGGTTCCATTCGACTAGACATGCTCAGAGTGCTGGTTTGGTAGAGAGACATAATGGCATCATAAAGAACAAGCTCGCTAAAACGTGTGCCAGCACAAAACTGAAATGGCCGGACGCCTTACCGATCGTGTTGTTATCAATGAGAACGACCCCACAGACTAAGACTGGGCTCTCCCCATTTGAGGTGGTAATGGGTAGGCCAGCTAACATTTGGAACCTGCCTAAGCCCTGATCTTTGTGTGACATTGAACATGTACTTCTTCCTGACTACTGTGACCGATTAACTAAAAATCTGTATTTGATTTATCAACAAGTGCGAGAAGCCCTCCCTGTAAAGTACGAGGGCCCAGGTCACAGCATACGGCCTGGGAGCTGGGTGTTGCTTAAATCATTTGAAAGAGCATCCTGCCTCACACCGCATTGTTGGGGCCCGCATCATGTTCTATTGGCCACACAGACCGCAATACGAGTTTAGGGGTGAAAGCATTGGATCCACGCGTCACACATCAAGAGGATTCCCTTCCCTTTGCCACACGATACAAAAGACACAGAAATCCTTACCAGCGCTGCTCCCAACGATCACGTAGCATCGAGCAGCATCAAGAGTGCTTTAGAGACTCTCCCTGAGCCCGTGGGGCCTGGGGAAACAGCCGTTTTATCTCCACACTCTCCTACAGATCCTTTTTCGTCATTGTCAGGGTCTGTCACGGATCCGCCACTTCCATCAGGAAGCAACGAACGTTGTTCGCAGATCACGCGGTACCAGGAGTCACCAGGTACGATCTGCGTCAATGGAGCTAGACTTACTGCACGGTTCGGCTGTGCCAACAGGAAAAATCATCGAAGGGCTTGTCTTTTGGCCCCTGTTCCTTTTTGTACGTGAGGAATTCTGTTGGCTGGAGTTAGGGAAGGACTAAGAAAACGCACGATCAGGAGATCGCCAGCAAACAAACTTTGGAGTGTTCGTTTGAAGAAACAATGCCTGCAACCGCTCCCACTCGTACGGAACAAATAAGAGACTGTGTGCCCGATTGTAACAATGAACAATTGAATGCGTGGTCCCCGAAAATGTATAGTTGTTTTGTGATTATGTTAACCGGCTTCACAATAGTAATTGCCTTAGGATTTTGGTATTTGGAAGAAGTACATCCGCTTGAAATTCTTTTGCCCACTGAAAATGTACCTACTGCTTCTACATCGTTCGTGCATCTGCATACTCTATCACCCTAGAGACTCTCAGCACAGACAGAGTTACCACAATAACACTTTATTACTCATCATGATTGTCACACATGCCATTTTTAACAAGTCTAATTGTTGGGTCTGCTCACATTTACCGCAACACGGAGACAAGGGGTTGGGCTGGTGTATTCATCCTTTACCTTTAACTACTGCATGCTATACTTCTTTTAGGGAACTATTCTTCGGCCGACGGAACCATAGCATCTCGGGGAACTTTGATGGAATGAATTTGAACGATTTTGAGAGACGAGTGCTAACGCCCCTGGGATGCTCACTCTTTGTGAATAGGAGCAAGCTTAACGTTGCTTCTATTAGGCCTTCTGATAGACTGTCTCGTCCTTTTCAATCATTGATCTCTTTCAAGATGGCTCCTATAGGCAATAGGGATGCCACGCCACCTTCCTGCACTGTTAACCACAGCCCGATTAAGTTTCTTTCTGCATACAGAAGAATGGTACTCAGTCAATGGGTGATTTCAAAGGCTGCACCAACGTTGCGAACTTGACCAATGAGGAGAGACCTTTGTATGTAGGCAAACCTGTCTACTTTGTTTGCGGTAATGAAGCTTTCCCATGGTTACCTAAGGATTGGCAGGGAACCTGTTATTTAGGAATTCTGTTGCCTGGGGTATTCATAGCAAACACCATAGAAAACTCCAAGGCTCATCCAAGGCGGGACGAGAATGGCGATATTTCAGCACAAGTTCTGGGTGATGTAGCTAAATCCTTTGTACCATTTTGGGGGCAAATATTAAATTCTGAGGATATCAGAAGACTAGCGAGAGTACTGGAGAGGACCATCAACCGGACCACTGACATACTCTATAACATGACTTTAGAACAGAAAGCGATAAGGTTAGTGGCATTTCAGAACCGGATGTCCTTAGACGTCATCCTGGCTGAGCATGGTGGAGTATGTAAATTAATGGGGTTCACTTGTTGCGTTTTCGTGCCAGATTCCTCCCCAACCATCTTTAAGGCAATACAAAAGCTGCAGTTCCTTAGTTCAGAAGTGCATGTTCCCGAGGGAAACTGGGATCTTAGCGCTTGGTTCTGGGACTTCTTACGATCTTGGGGATGGAAGCTACTTTCAGTCTTGCTGATTATTTTGGGTATTCTGTTGTTTTTCTGTTGCTGTATACAGTGTCTTCCTGGCATATGTTAGGTGTTAGGAGGATGTTGTGCACAAGCGATGGGAACATTGGGACAAAAGGTACTGGCCCCAAAGAAAATGACAAATGAATTTGTGTTGAAAGAAATATCTGTTTCTGACCTTATGGCAATCGATATCTCTGATGATTGTGATTCAGGGTGTAAGGACATTGAAACATGGAGTTACTCGTAAAGTGACTAGAAGTAGTTTAGCGCTTGGCTTAGGCCAAAAGGAGGGTTTGTTAAACGGGAAATCATATTGTACCTCCTTTATAATGTATATTGGCCTAAGCCCAGTCGCTCTGCGAACAAAACCGCGTTTCAAATGTTACGATTTTAGATTGACTTTGCCGCCATTTTGGGATCATCCGCCATTTTGATTTCTGTTCAAATGTAACTCTGTGTTCTAAAATGGTGGACTGTGTTTCCAACTTGTAACCGAGCCTTCCTGACCCTAGCACCTTAAGTTAATGTTTAGGCTGTCCGCGGGCCGAATGTTTAGACTGGGTAAAGAGACCTTGTCCCATGCCTGACTTGTGGTCCTAGGATTGTCTGCACCAATAAGCCTCATCCACGAACATACATCGAAACAATGTAAAGTAAATGTCGAACGTGGACACTGGCTGAACTGCATTGTGAAGGGACATGTGCTAAGGCTTACTGCTAAACCTGGGAATACACTGTCGCCATTGTAACTTGTTTGAATGTAAACTGAGGATAATCCGTGTGCATATTGTTGTATAAGCCATAAGTGAACTCGGCACGAACTCTAGACCATGGATTATTAACTTGCAGAGGGGCTGGACATTGTTACTAAAATTGTATAAATGCGTGAATGTCCAGATGTCCAGTACCTCTCACTTCTCACACTGAAGGGCTGGTATTCACTGTGATGTACTGAGGGCCAGATAGCTATCTGATTTGTTTCTTTGTAAACTGTGCAGTCGAATAAAGATCTGTGAATCTTTATAAGCCTGTGTTTGGTGTATTTTCTTTTGTGGTACTCAGCCTCAATATTTCCTCTTGCTTTTACAAAGGGTTTGGGCATATAACAAATGTCATAAATAAATAAATACAGGTTCTTCCTGATTTAAAGTGTCCGGGACCCTCTTGCGAGGATTGTACTGCTTCTCTGTAAGTCTTGGCTACAGCATGGGGAACAAGGCTGTCATTTTCTTAAGAGCAACCGGAGTAATTCTTCCTTCCCCATTATGCAGGACATTACGAATTTCTTTGTCCTATGGTGTCTCCCCACTGCTCCTGAGATGGTATCTCTTCCCAAGCCCACGCATCTTAATGTTCGCTATCCAAATAAGGGTTGTAAAATACTGAGCAACATTGCAGCTTTACATTTGGGAACAGGTGCAGTTTGATATGAGGCAATACAGCTTCTGCAAACAGTGAACAACTTAGTGATCAGAGCAGAGTCCAGCCCCACTGTCACAACAGGGTATCAGGTAATATTATCCCCACCAAAAATATTGCCGTATATATGGTTGTTGGGAACGGCCATAGGCGATATTTCTAGTGGGGATAATATTAGGGTTTTTTGGGAGCGGGGGTTGCAGGGATGTCCCCCGCTCCTTTTAAAATAATATGTCCACCGCAGGTTCCATGCCTTTGCCACAAAAATATGGCAATATTTTTGTATGGCGATATTTTTGCGGGGATAGTAACACATGGAACCCACAACAGACAGTTGGATTAGCAGCTCCCAACTTAGCTATGTTTGGTGACGGCTCCCACAACCTCCCAATCAAATCTCTGCCAATGGCTGGGATAGAGCCAATAAAAACAGCAGTTAGTTAATCCGGCAGCGCACACTGCAGCAGTGTCTGGCAGCAGCTCCCACCCCCTCACCTCCTCCAACTCCGCTCTCATACCAAATGACCTCTCTTAGCAAATTACATCTCGTACCAAATTAGAATGAGCGTCCACACAGGGTTCTTAGAAAATATGCATACGTTACTCGAACATAAACAAGAAGTCAAAAACACTAGTATATCCCTGAAAAGCAAATATACAGATCAAGGCAAATTTATATGTAAGTGCTAATGAGGCTTGTTATGATACGAGGGAGAAAAAACAAGCACAATTTCAAAATGTTTACTTCCAGGGTACCTTTTAAGGTAGGGAATGGTGTTGTAACTGTCTCTAAGGCCCAGGGTATAAAGGCCGGGGGGTTGTGGGGGGCGGAATGTACGAAAGCCTTTTTAGGGCATCTAGTCCATTCAAACACTACCTTAGGCTGTTGTAGCACTTTGAAGTGATGTGCCTCCCAGTCGAGCAATGGCCAATACACCAAATGGTAAGGTTATGCTGCTTTATTTCTTAGGTCCCTGTTCACAAATGGCATGCCACAGCAAGATAAATGGTAGCAAGGCACATTGGCACCCCACACTCTGATCAGCTCTTCAACCAACTGGAAGCACCAACCGCCTCCCACAGAACACAGAATCAGAACCCACACACAGTCATACCAACCTTCCATGTATGTCATACAGCCAGGCCCATATTCTGAGACCCAGACACTGCAACCCTGTAACCAATACTCTCAACCCAAGTTAAAACACACTTCAAAAGTGTTGTGCCAGTTTTCTTGCTACTTTTCAATGGCAAGAGTCATTGTTCAAAGAGGCAAGTGGCTTGACAGGATTTGAGCACCCTTGCATGTGGCGCCTTTCATGAGCGGCTCAAAGAGCTTGTCTGTGTTCAGTTGCAGGTGCCAGTAGTCTCAGTTTTAATGGTTAGATCGCTCAAAGGGTGTTTTCTAGTTGAACAAGCAGGAGATTTGGTCTTGACAGTTTAATCCTGTGAATCAGTCTTGAACGCACAGGATATGGGGTGAATGGCAAATACTCCTCATTTTGACTGGATTCTCTGTATGACTCGATGAGACAAAGCGTTGTTCGAATGAGTCCAAAAGATGATTCACCAAATTGGGGGGTTTCACACTTGTGTGTAATCATATCCTAACAGGGGAATTGGTCCTTTTTCTAGCCTTCTGTTGAAGGCTAAATCTCTTTCCTGTTAAGAGATTATACCGCCTTTGTAGTGTCATACCCAGTGCTTTAAGTGGCCTGGGGCCAGCCAGGGCTGAGTCCCAGCAATCTCCAAAAAGTGGGGCTGAGCCAGGGCCCTGCCGGGGCCCCCCGATCCCACCACACTACGGTGGGACACGTTGTCCTGCAACGGCCACAGCCATGACAGGAGATGCCTCCATTATCAAGTCAGGCAACTGTGACTGATAGAAGTCTCAGACAGCCACAGCATCGCTCAAACTGACACTGAGGTTGGCAGGCACTTATGTTAGTCACAGCTGCAGCCTGTGTCCCCAAACTGTAACTTCCTCTTGTGACCCCACACAAGGCTTACAAACCTTGCATGAGGGTCATGAGAGGGAGTTGCTGTCTAAGGTGAACCTGGAGAGTCTGTGATCTATTAAATCACTGAGCCTCCAGCTTCGCCGATCGACAAAGATGCCTCGGGCTCAGTGCACTAATCTGCTCTGCAGCGCACAGATCACTGAGCCCAGGGCATCTTTGTCCGTTGGCGAAGCGGGCGAGTCGGTGATCTATGTGCTGCTCAACTAAAGCAGTGGTGAAATGCACATAATTCAGAAAACGTTGGCAAATATTTCCACTTTCTGGCACATTTACAAATTTCCAGAATGCATTTCAGAGTCTCAAAAGAGGGTCTCAAATTGCAGAAGTTCATCTGAAAATGTTGGTCTTTCCTCTGAAATGTTCGGAAGATAACATATCGTGAAAAGGGGCAAATCCACTTTTGAGATTGTTGTGTCCCGGGGCACTCCACTAGTGGGACACTGTCCAAATTCGAATGATGGTGAAAAGTGTTGCCCACTCCCTGTCCTTCTCTTGTTCCTTTGTGCTTCAAACTCTATACTTAATGTCCCCTTCACAATATCCAACTGGGCTACAGCCCGCAAACACCCCTCTCTGATACTTCCCTCATTGCGGGCTCTTCCTTCTGGGGGATGTGAGGGAACTCAAATGAGCACCACCGTGTGCCGATCAAAACAAATCTCAGGGCCAGGAAGCTTGTATGATGTGAAGGTGCAAAAGAATGGAATAGTTTCACGAAGAGCAGGTTTCATCCAAAGTTGTTATTATATAGGGAGCAACTCTATTCTCATAATTTTTTTTTATAATAGCATGATATATTAACATAAACTATGAAGTGAATCAGAATCACTTACAGAGCTGCAGATAAGACACAGTGCAATTAAATGATGTGCCCAGGATCACACACTTTGTACCAAGCAGACAGTATTGCGATATGCACCTAGTCATGTAGGCCAGACCATCCCTGTGCATTTTTACATGTTTTTCTTTAGGCCACACCCATCTTTAGACGAGGCCCACCAAGCCTTAGACCACGCCCAGTAGGGAAGCTGCACACCCAAATGAGGATCGCCCCCCCTCAATTTCTTACCTCACTTAAAGCACTGGTCGTACACAAACCTGCCCCCTCCACTGTCTGTCCCACATCAAAGGGTCTCCTATGCTAATTATCTCTATGTTCCCTTTTGGCCTGCTGCTTCCCCCGAGTGCCAGTTCACAGCCCTATCCCTGAGGAACCTAACCTTTCTACCTGGGAGAGGTGTCAGAATTCTTACCAAGAACACAATATGATTCTTAGGTGTAACTGGGCGCATGTGTTATGGGAGCAGCTTCAAAGGCAGAAGCCTGCAGCATATGTCTCTTTCATCTTTAGGCTGAAATGGAAAGCCACAGGGGAAGATAAGGGCATGTCAGAAAATGTGGTTTTGATGCTATAATTTAATCCCCTCTTGAATCATTATATCTGTCTTTAATAGCTGCCTGGCAACCCAAGTTATCGGCCCGAGTGATGCGAGTGTGGATAACGCAGGCACCGGTCTGTTCCCCCCATTCCAGCCCTTGGAAAGGGGGATTAAGGCTAATAGCACCCCTGGTTGCCACAGCAGTAACCTGGGGTGCTAAAAAAAGTATTCTCCAAGATGGCCACCATGGAAAAGGAAGTGGGGCTCCAAATGGAGCCCCACTTCCTTTTCCATGGTGGCCTGCAGGACCGGAGAGGAAGGAGCAGTGGCGGTGGGGAGTGCAGAAATAAGGTAAATTGGTGGTGGCAATGGGCAAAAAACACAAAAGAAACGGTACAGGGGTGGGGGAAGATGGCGGTGGGGGGAGCCGCCCATCAGGCTGGATGGAATGTGGGCTTTAACCCGCAGTTCAAGCTGGTATTCCTAGCTACCTGATTGACTGGCTAATAACATGTAATGTTGTCCTTACATTGACACTGCCCCTATGTTAAGGCGACAGTAGCTCTGGCAATAGATTCATTAAGGTAATATTTAACAGTTGAAGCCTTGTTCTTTAACATCAAATTGATGCCCGTTTGCCAACCAAAAACTGGTCTCCACTTTTTAAGTTAACTATCGGCTGCGGCAGTTTTTAACGTGAAGCCCCGTTGCTGTTAAAATGCATTTAGTTCCAGCAGGCGGTTTATAATTCCACACTGTACTTAATACTGGATTAATAAGGTGACGTGCGTCAATACATTTGTTCATAACAAATCATGCCTTTAAAAGGAAACCTACACGAGAAACTGTTGCTCTGTTTCTGCAAGTGCACATTTCTTTGCTGTGCATGGTTTTATGTTAGGCACTGTGTGGCCTAATAGCTGCTGGCACCGCATTTCCTGAGAAACAGCAGAAAGTAAACACGGAGTGTCTTATACATGGATATTGATACTTTTGATTATACACCCAATGGCTGGCATTGGGTGTATGATCAAATACACCCAATGCCCCTCCCACACCAGTTTTTAAAGCTTGGAGCGCTGTCTAAAAGTGAGGCTATTTTTAGAAGATCTGACTTTCGTGGAAAAATCCATTTACAGTAATTTCCAAAATCCAGGAGTTGCCCCTAGCAGATGGAACTCTGTCACACCCCACATACACGTATTCAGCAGTTGGTAAAGTGTGGTTGATGTGTTGGCCATATGCTGCACAACAGGGAGGATAATGTAAAATATGCACAGACATTTACATTATAAACAATAGAGGTGCAATCTGCCCTATGATTTCTCTCATAGTATTGTGATGCATTTACTGACAACTGCACAAGATGGATAAGTTGCATTAAAAACATGTGCTACGTTGATCATAAAGATGTCAATAAATCTGTATGCCTCGAAGCCAAAGATCATACCTATAAGCCGGTGACTGCTTTCCAGATGTCGGGTTGCACACAGAAGCCATTGTCAACAAAAAACGTAATTGTGTCTCTGCCCTACTTGGTAAATTCTTTTAATAGCCCTTTTTTACCAAACGGCCCTGCCAATCCACAAACCTACCCCTGCCCCCCTTTTCCCTAACCTTCTACTCTACATACCTACACCTGGACATACTGCATCATCCATCTCCCCTGCAGAGACCTTCCCCCTCCTGACCTCTCTCTGAGGCCTCTGTGCCACAGAATCCTGCTGCTATTGCTACATGCCCGCGATATGCTTGCCAATGGGAAGCTGGCTGCGGAAACTTGACCCGCCTCCTGCTACATTTCTGGCTATACTTTGGCCAGATGGGCAATGTGGAGCTGGTGTTTGTGACACTGCCACAGTTAATCAAGTAGATAAACGGCATACTAGCCAATTTTTCTCCCTAAAAGCAGGAACATGCTAAAAATAGGTTTTCAAATATTCCCAACTAAAATAGAAAGCATTGAGACATAGGAGCCCACCCTCCGCTTCCAATCACAGCTCCATAGTTGTTTGGATCAAAGTTCACAGCAGAGCAGTGACACATGAAGGAGTTCTACTATTATCACTGTCTGATCTGAGGAGAAACTTCCAGATAAAATGCATGCTTAAAGTATGAGGTCCAATGAAGTAGAGATTACAAAAACATATGTTAGCAATCCATAGAGACAACACCATGTCCAGACCTATCACCAGAACCACACTCTGTGAAACATGCACCCATGAAGTAGTACTGGTGTCCCCCAAGACCAGTCAATCCAAAGTAATTGTGGGATGTATTGACCCACTTTGCTGTGCTATGCAGCATCACCCTGCCAGTTATGTTGAGAGGAACTGCAACAATGACGGCAAAACCCTTGTGCCCGCCAAAAACCTACAAAAACCTACAAAACCCATGTGCTTCAGCACACAAAAAGAGGGATGCACAATCTGCCACCCATGGTGCATGCTTGGTGGAATAGAGCACACCCTGCGGAAAATGTGCCAGTGAGCTCCATGACCAGCAAACAGAGTGCAGAGAGAGAAGCAGCGCTTTGCAAATGAAACTTCAAAAGGTGCCTATAAATGACATTTGCTTTGTGCTAAAAACTCCAAAATGCCTTTAACACAACACTTCTCAACATCCAAAATCCTGCTCGGTGCTAAAAATCATGCAATCTAATGAAGCATTGCTAACATACAAAGTCCTAATGAGAAGAGCAAAACATTCTTCAGAAAAACAGGATTGTCTGTAAACTGACAGCCCCTGTCAGAATCTGGGTGCAGTACCCTGGGCTACCTGAATGACAGCTGTCAGATGAGTTACTGATGACACTTTAAAGTGATCTAAACTAAAAAGTCTGCCGGTTCAGCAAACATAAAAAGGATTGTGGCTAAAAAGAATACAGATCTCAGTTGCTTTTTATCCCACAGAGTTAAAGCTGAGAAAGTAATGTATTTAGGTTTGATGCAACAAGTTTGGTTTTTCCTGGATTTTTAATTAAGAATAAATTAGCTTGGCTGAGCTCCAACCCTTTGGAAGTGGACAAACAGGTTTCTCCCAGGGGGAGGGATATCCTCTCAGCTGAAACTCGCGGGGAGATGATAATTGTGGGGTAACCCAGACTCTTGTCTACAGAAAGAGAATGAACAATAGCAGGCCCTTCAGCCCAGGAAACAGGGGTGTGAGAGGGTCATAAATGGCTCCTGGAAGGAACAAACAGGGATGGGGATGCTCCTGGATGCAAGGGCGAGAAAAAGAGGCATACTATTTGCTGTTAAGCATGAACAAAGAACAATTTTTAAAGACTCATAACTTGTGATTCAAAATGGTGAAAAATATACCAAGGACATATCTGTTAGTCTAATTTTTGGCTGCACGTTTTAAGAGGTGGCAGCACCGTGTAACATGTTCAGGACAGAAATAGCAATATATTTGGTTTTATGTGAAATGTATTAATCCTAGAATTGTGAAAATGTACACACACATTCCTATGTTAAACACACACATTTGTGGAAATTTGCATAAAGTTTGGAAATTGTGTTCATAGCAAAAAGGACAGAATTCTGAGACAAGACCCCACAGCTACGGGATTTTGAGGAACAGATGCTACATAAAATATGTGTGTGATTTGTGTAAAAGTGACTAATGTAGAAATGTATATTTAGTATAAAATCCGATTTTGGGACCAGTAGCTAAAGGGAGGTTTCTAAGAACTATAAAGCAAACCATAAAATGTGACATCATCCGGCCTTGATCCAATAACTCAAATGTAAGGCAGAGATGAAGTTTTGATCCAATCCCAGCTCACAGGGGCAAGCTAATCTAAGCCAGCCCATACACCCATTCTGTGATGTCATTTGAAAGGATAAATAGAGACAGCTGACAACACATAGGGACTCACAGATCCACTCACTTTCCTGATTCCAGCGAAGCACTCTGATCCAGCATTCTACATCCAGCTTTAACATCCTTCCAGATCCAAATGCCAAGACTCTTGCAAGCAGTAGAGAATTATTGACTTTCTGCAAATCTTCAAACTTATTCTTACAACCCAGTGAAGCGCTGTGGTGTGAGAAGGCCTTTTCAATTAGTATCCTGAAATTCTCTGGTTTGCTACCGCTAGGCTTGACTGAGGAACTCGCTATCTAGCTGATTGAAATATCCACAAATAAGAAGGACAGATCCTGTGCAAATCCGGTGACCGGCCTAGCTGATCCAATCCTGTGCCTGATGTGCTGTTCTTCCTAGACCAGATCCAATCCCTGACCAGAACTGACGGTCCATTTTAATAACTTATCCTGTGAGTATTACTAGGAAGAACTGTGACCCATAGTAGATTTGCATTGTTTTATCCCTATCTCAAACCCATCCTATCTTTCATTCAGAACCATAGTGTTGCTAGAACTATCTTTGCGCTGACTCTTTTCACATCTGAAGAAGTAGAGTTTCCACAACAGGCGGGTTACGCTGATCACGTGACTGTAAAATCCATCTGTGGCATTCGCTTTTTCATAGTCATAATCTATTGTAATCAACCCATCTGTAATTTCCAAAGTGCATTTCTGTTTTCCATTCTCGCGCCTATTTTAAAAAACGACCTTTACTAAAACCTCTATAACTCCCTCAGTGTTTATGATAGAAACGTAATTTCAACTCCTACTTGCACCTAACATCCCTAGCTATCCATAGAACCCAAAACCGATTCTCCCATTATAGCGAATATTGCATATGGAAAAGTTTGCCACGATTTTACATTCTGAGAAATATTACACGTGTGAAATAGCTTTAAATTGTTTCCGAATTGGACTTTGAGATTTCCATTGTTTTCTTTTCACTAAACCATTGCTTGTGATTGTGTGCAACTGTTCAAAGTGGCTACCATAGGAATTTATAACAATGTAAGTATTTCTGACCACATTTGGTGGTTTTGCTCAGTCAATTCCAAAGACAATTTAAAAGCCATCCTGACAGCTGAAAAGTCAATTACGTTTTCTCTTGTGTTTGAAGGGGGAAGGTGGGAATGATAATCTGTTTGATTTGTGCTATTGCTGAATACCTGCTCTCTCCTCCCATCTCTTTACATTGCCTATTGGGGGGTTTGAAGGGTGTTGCAGGGGGAACGCCTAACCATAGTGCCATCTGTTCTACACCAATTAAAATTATTCTTTTCTGTGCATCATTTGTTTTGGTGCTCATTACTTGATTCATAGGGCCTCATCACGACTTCGGCGGTAACCCATCAAATCCGGCGGTAGCGCTATTACCGCCAGATTTAAAGGTCTGCCAAATCAGGACTTTGGCAGATTTCGCCCCAGCTCTGAGCTGGGGGGAAATCCACCGAAAATTCGCACTCATACCGCCGGCGGGAAATCCGCCGGCGGTATTAGCGCGAAATTTCCCCATTGAGCCCAATGGGGAATGGGGATTAACATTACCGCCGAACTCGTGATCCGGCGCTATTAGCGCCAGGGAATGCGGCGGTAGGGCAGATAGCGCCGGCGCTAATAGCGCCGGCGTTACCGTCCAAGTCGTGATGAGGCAGTGTATTAAAGATATCATTCAGTGTTCTGTCACCCCATTGGTGTTTGTTGTTTACCTATTAAAATATATTGTGATAAAATTTTAAATACATAAATAAATATTTCCATTTGAAAACTAGCCTAATTCCTGGTTCAGTGTGTCCGGGGGGTTCCAGGAGAAGGGTGTGATACGAGTGGTATGCCATTTAGAATATTGAACTTATAGATTAAAAAAAAAGGGGGTTCAATTGCGCACTACATGCTGGGCTTGACTTGGGTGTGTGCCGGATTGAAATCACTTACATAATCACACACAGTGCAAGACTCCCAGCCAAACACCACACAAGCGTCTGCAAATGCCCTTCACTTACCTGCACATGGTACCCACCTGCCTTGCATACAATGCAACCCATCTAGAGACTCATCCCCTAAATGGATAGACATGCATAGTAATAAAAGAAAAAACATGCACATCCATGACAGCGCATGAATGGATCCTGAAAATATGCAAAGCGCACACACTGCAGAAGCACCATAGGCTGCCAGAGGGTGAAGGGACATAGATTGTGATCTGCCCATGAGTGCAGCGTAGCACAACAGAGAGAGGGAGAGAGAGTGAGAGGGAAGACCAAGTTAAACGCACATCAAGGAGTACACTGCCTGGATTGGAGATGGCCAATGACATGCACTACACCACAGTAGGTGTGGACATACATGAGTTCACTGAGGGAGGTAACACAGTGACATGAGTACCACTTAAAAAAACATCCTGGCATGATAGCATGCAAAGCACATATAAGTCAACTTCCACATGCAGCAAACATGGGGAACAATTACACATGCCCAACATGCAAGACATTGCTCATGCTTACCCGCTGACTGCGCTGGCATGGTGTGAATCCTGCATTACCTTCACCAGGAACTTTGTCTCCAAATTAGTGACCGAAGGGCCAGTGCCTGGTGGAGGGCATGGGGAGCATGGGCGTCAAAGGGTGCAGGGTGTCTCTCCCCGGACAGCAGTCACTGTCACATAACAGATTACTGAAACAACTGGGAGAAGGCATTATAACAGGCATAGTGAAGTCGCATTCACACATCACACATGTGCAAGGATAAACTGAACCCATGTTTTTTTTGTTTGTTTTATTATTTATAATGCGCACCAGACCCAAGGGTATCAGGGTGCAGAAAGCATCAAGAAAGTGTTTAGCTGTGGTTACAATACTGTACAGTTATATACAAATATACACATATTATGATATACACATATTATATACAGAAAGCACAATAAAATGTTCAGCTTTGGTTACAGTGCTGTACAGTTATGAACAGATGTACACAGATTGAGTGCATAGGTAGTTTAAGGTGGCTATCTTAATAGAAGTAAGCGGCCAAAGATTAGATGAAGCGATAGGAGGCAGTATGCAAGTAAGAAGATGCAGGCAAAGGTGGAATAGTGCTGTCGGTGTAGGGGAGATTATGTATTAGCGGTCATTTTCCTTAATCCAGTGAATGAAGCTGTGTCTGAAGTGAGGGTATGTTTTCTCTACCCTTAAGGCTGGAGGAAGGGAGTTCCACAGCTGGGCAGCTTTCACCGGGAAGCTGCTTCCTCCAATTTTGGATTGTTTGAATCTGGGCACCGTGAGGAGGTTGGAATTGGCAGTTCTAGTAGAGCAGTGGGAGGAGTGTTTCTTGAATCTGTCTATGAGGTATCTTGGGGCAACGTTGTTAAGGCACTTGTCTGTAAGTGAGGCTACTTTTAGTGAAATTATGTCCATTGTGGTGAGCCAATTGTTCGATCTCCTTATGTCAGAGATGTGATCTTTTTTGGGGATACTCAGTGCTGCTCTGAGAGCATTATTTTGAGGAATCTGGGTTTTGTTTGTGATATATTTGTTAGTCCCCAGATATAAGGCATTGCAATAATCCAGCTTTGACAAAACAAGGGCTCCCGCCAGTGTAGTACAACTGTTGGTGGAAAGGAAGGGCTTGGCTGCTCTAATTAACCTACATGTGTAGGTGGTCGAAGAGGCCAAGGAATTGACCTGTCTGTTGAAGGAGAGGGTGGTGTCTAGGTAGAAACCTAAAGTTTTGACTTCTTTGCCTACTTTGATGGAGTTACCATCTATGATAAAGCTTATGTAGTTTTGGCCAAGGTTGTTAATGTTGGAGGTGTTGCTGAGGGTTACAAGCTCAGTCATCATTCAGGCATAGTCCGTGGGATGCCATCCATGCCTGGATGATGAAGTACACTCTATTCACCAAGGCCAAATCCTTGTTGTAATCTTCCGACAACGGTATGAGGATCTGGGTGTCATCGGCATAATTAGGGTAGGTGAAACCAAGACCATCAAGATCATCGAAAAGGGGTTTTGTGAATATATTGCACATGGTGGCGGAGACACATGATCCCTGGTGCACCCCGCAGGTAATGGGGATAGGGTCGGCAGAAGCAGAGGGTGAGAAGACGCGCATGGTCCTGTTGTTGAGGAATGACTGTATCCAGCCTATCGCTTCTCGCGAGAAGTGGGTGGCCAAGTCCAGATGATTGCATAAGATTTTATGGTCTACTAAGTCAAACACTGCTGATAGGTTGAGGAGTAGTAGCAGGGCAGTTTTGTCATTGTCTCTAAGTGTGTCAATTTGAGCCTTAAAATCGATCAATGCTGTTTCAGTCCCATTTTGGGGTCTGAAGCCAGACTGGCGGACTCCTAAGCGGTGGTTTTGTTTTAAGTATTGCTGTATTTGGAGGTATGCTACCTCATCTAGGATCTTAAACAGGAAGGGGACTGTAGTGATGGGTCAGTAATTAGTGGGTATAGAAGGGTCCAATGATTGTTTTTTGAGCAGTGGGAGCACCCAAGACTCTTTGAGGTTGTTATGGATGATGCCAGTGGAGAAGGAGGAGTTAATGAGTTTCGAGATAAAGGGTGATACGTCTCTGGCTGTGTCTTTAATGATTTGGGAAGGGCAAGCATTGTCTCATACAGTTTGACAGTTTGAGAGTGAGAATGACTTTTTCATCCTCTAAGATTGAAACTTTAGAGAAGCTGAAGCGGTGTGAGTGCTTTTGTGTGGGTTTTTGTGTAGATGTGGACATGCTGGCCAACAGGGTTGAGTCATGAAGGGTTTGTTTTTTATTGGCAATCGTAATCTGCAGGGATGCTACTTTGTTGGAGAGGGCATTTTGGATACTGGTGCACCAGTCTTTATCCTTCAAGCAAGTGTCTGGGACTGGGATGGGCGTTTCCAGTTCTTTTAGGATTGTGAACAGTTCTTTTATGCTTGCATTCGCTTGAGAGCTTCTCTGATTATATGAGTCTTGTTTAGCTAGTAGAATGTCGTTCTTGTAATGGGATGTTATATTGCTGATGTTAATCTTGTTGTCATCTGAGAGTGATTGTCGCCATATCTGTTCACTTTTACGTTTTTCAAGTCTGAGTGATTTCAGGTATGGGGAAAACCAGGTGTTCAGATGTCTTTTAGGTTTGCTCTTTCTTAGTTTAAGTGGGGCGATAGAGTCTAGGGCTGCGGTCATTATTTTATTGTATTCATTGACAAGGGTGTGGGGGTCAGTAGACTGTTAGAGAGTTTAATGTCGGTTGAATGAGAGGGACAAGTTTTTCGGCCGTAATGTTTCTTTTGTTCCTGGTGGGAATGGCGGGGGCTAAGGGGTTGTTGGGGGGAGATGGTGTTAGGGCTTCAAGTGAGAAGGTTAGTAGGAAGTGGTTAGAGCATAGCTGTGGAGTGATGGAGGTAATGGTGGCATAGCAGTTATAGTCAGCCACCCAGTCAAGGGTTCTCCACTTGTTGTGGGTTGGAAGGGTCACCTTTTTATTGAAATCTAGTTCTGCCAGGGTACCAGCAATAAGTGCTACATGTTGGTCTTTGGGGTCTTTGAACCCCAGGTTGAAATCACCTAGAAGAAGGCTTTGGGGTGTGTTTTTTAAGTTATCAGAGAGTATGGATGGTAGGTCCTCTTCGAATGACCCTAGGGGACTGGGGGATCTGTAAAGAAGATGGATTGTAAGAGTTTGTGAGTCGACTATAGGTAGTTTGGAGGTGAGGAATTCACAGGAATCAGAGTTGTGTAATGGGGCGAGTCTCATGGCTAGATTAGTTTTAGCAATTATAGTGAGGCCTCCGCCTCGGGTCTCGGTTCTATCCACTGTAGTAATGTGTAGTCCTCTGGGACTGCTAGCATGAGGGCTGTATTAGCTGCAGTGTTGAGCCAGGATTCAGTAATGGCTAAGAATTAAAGTTTTTCTAGCTGTAAGAGGTCAGCTATTTCTGTGGCGTGTGCTACTATAGAACAGGCATTTATTATGACGCCTCTGATGTGTGGGATAATAGTCTCAGCAGGTGTTTTTAGAGGGGCCTGATTGTTTGGACTGTGCATGGGAGGAGCATTGGTTTGTTTGTTCTGTTGGGGGTTCTTTGGTGGTAGTGTACGGGTGTTGGGGTGGGGAGTGGTAGGTTTGGCTCATAGCCATAGTTTCCTCATATTTCCTGTTTTGGTTAGGCATGTGGACCTGGCGAGGGTTTCCAACAATTTGGGTAGCCTAACATGGAGTTTGAGGTTTCTGGAGGTGGGGCTACACAGGCTGTCACTTTTGGGTAAGTTCAGATTTAGGGCGTTGGGGGTTAGTAAGTGAACAGGAGTCATGTTGTTGGGTAGTAGTGTTACTGTGCTGGTGTGCGGGCAATGCCAGCGGGTGTGAAGGGGTTGGCAGTTAGATTGCAGATTAGACTGGACAGGCTTGGCAAACAGGTGTGGCAGGTTGTGATTTCCGTTCAAGACTGGTAAACACAGTTACTGTGGTAAGCTGATATGAAGGTTCACTAGGTGATTGCAATACTACAATGTGGGATAGTAGTTGGCTGTACTGGAGGGTAGTCCTCGAGGGATCTAACAACAGTAGCAATAACAAAAATAATATGTGATGTGCTGAGCCGTTGTAGTGGCTAGGTAAGTTTACTGATGTACATGTGGTACCCTCTAACTTTTGCACACAATAGGCTAGTAAGCTGGTAAAGCAGTAGGCAGAGTTACCTGCACATGCCATCCTGCGCACCACCATGCAAACATACAAGTTGACCTCACTATGCATGCCTGCATGTCCACCACTGCAAACGTCATGGCCTTGAGAGGGCAACTGCACAACTCAAGGTAAAAATAAAACAACAAACAAAAAAACCTGGAAAGGGCAACTCAAAAATAAGATGCCAACATCCGGGCCTGGGGTCTACAAAAGTATAAAAAAATTAAAAATAATAATCCAAAATGTGCATCATGGACCGGGGGGAGGGTTCTACCCTGAAGGGGGAAGGGCAGGCTACCAAAAACAAACCTCCATGGGCTCACAGACTGAACGGCTATGGTGGACCGAGAGGCATGTCTGTGCTGGCACCCACATCCTGCATTGACTCTGAAGGGGGAGGTGGTGCTGAAGGCTCACCATGCAGTGCCCTGGCCTGGTCCTCAGTTGCAGCCGCCATGCGCGACACTCATGAATGCACCAGCAGACTGAGGGCTTGGTAGTCACTATAGAAAACCTCAAAAACTCGTGCAAACCTATGGGTTGCACAAGTTCCTCAGAGATTGTCTGCCGCAATACTACCATCTCCTAGCGGAACAGTCATCTGGTGGCTGCATGTTCCTCACGGATTGCAGCCCTGTTGACCAACAACTCACATCTCATGGCATGAAACACTTGTGTACGAGCGCAATGGAAATAAAATATCAATATCCCTGTGTGCCTGACCCTCTGCAAGCAGGAATGCGTGCAGACACTGCAGATCTGCCCGTCGGCCGCTGATGTTGGCCTCCATGCACAGCCTGTGGCAGCGATATGTGGACCTCATGACCTGCAGCTGTTGCTCCACCAGTGTTGCTGAGGAGATCATGGAAGTGGCCACCCTGACCAGGCCTTCAGCCAAACTCTCAAAGGCAGCACCCTGTTGGTGTGCGGAATGCAGCATCTGCTGCTCCCACTCTGAATGCCCAGCCTGTACATGTCCCCGATGTGTGCGGGGGCCCACTCCTGCCTGATGCAAGGGAGCATGGCCCTTGCTGTGATACCCCTGTCCCTGGCTGCAGGACTGCAACACTCCCTTGGACATCTGTCCCAGTACCAGAATACATGGGAGCGTGGCCTTGCAGCTGTAAGCACCACAGACAGGCATGCCACCACTGACTGGCCTTGTGAAGGCACCTGACCCCCTGCAGACTCATGGGCCCCAACTGCTCCACCCATTGGTGCACTCACCTCTGCCAGCATTGAGGACTACACATCCAGTTCAGCATCAGAGACAGTTGTGTCCAAAGAGTCAGAAGTATCTACAGCATGGCTCAGGATGGTCTGTAGCACCAATGTATTCTCACGGCCTGCCACGCCACGCTTCCTCTGGTGGTCAGTGTCCTGTGCCATGTCATGGGGTTGAGACTTTACCTGCTGTGCAGGCTTTGCCTTCTTGCACAAGGTGTTGGTGCCACCCTGTGTGGCTGGGACTACTCTGGGGTCCAGATGCCAGACTACAAGTGGCCTGGGGCATTTCACTACACCCTGGAGCTGAGGCAGCTGCCTCCACAGCACGTCCCTTAACCTTTCAGGCTTGGACAACTGCTTCGACAGCACGTCCAGGAACTCTTAGGGCTGGGACAGCTGCTTCCACAGCACGTCCCTGTAACGCTCACCTGATTCCCGCAGAGGCGCCGGTCTTGACTGGGCGACTACCGTATCTTCAAAGGTGATGTGCAGCACCCAGTTGGCTCTTTGGGCTGGACCTCTGTGCCCTGTATGCCTGACGTGCAGAGTAAGATGTCTGCAGATAGAAAATACGGGGTTAATGAACTGGGGTTATTGGGGTGTCCCTATCTCTTTCCTCTTCTCCTCTCCTGTAGACCCCCACAGGTTAACGCTCTCACCTTAGGTAAGTGAATGCCGAGCTCTCCATCTGCCTCGGGGCAGGGTGCTGTAACCAGTTTCTTCACCGGATAGGTAGCGCAGGCCTCTTGACTTCAGAGGACTGCTGTCCGTCGTTTACTGCACGAACGGTAAGTTTCGAGTAACTCAAATGTCTTTAAAGTCTTTAATAATGATGTCTCTTGTTTTGCAGGGTTACGGCGATGGCGGATGACGGGCTGAAGTGCCTTGAAGATGGAGCCCGTGTGATGAATAGAAGCGCCTGGAAGCACGTAAGTAAGCGCTTGTTGCCAGCTTCACAATGCGCTCTAACTGTCTTTTTATTTTGCAGGTACAAGTTCGGAGCGGCTGCAGGGTGCCGGGATACCCACTGGGTTAGATGTGGAAAGGAGTAATGGCACGTGAGTATTAAAGTTCCCCAATGTCTTTAAACGCACCTTGTTTTGTCTTTCAGATGCGGGATGCAGCGCCGACGGCCTCCGGAGCGTGCGAAGAGTTGGTAAGCTTTTGTCTTTCAGATGCCGGAATACAGTGTGAAGACCTCCGGAGCGCACGAAGAGTAGGTAAACCTTTGCCTTTCAGATGCCGGAATGCTAACCTGTTCTTTCTTGTCTTTATAGGTGTTGCTGAAGACTGGATTCAGGATGGTAAGCCTTTTTCCTTAGGCCCAGGATCAGATGCAGAAGACACGATGAGCGTTCTGCTGCAGAGGATGCAGAATAACGCAAAGCAAGATTCATCCACCGGGTGTGGTTTAAATAGCCTCCTGTAGTGCTTAGGTGTCTCCTTCCACAGCCACGCCTAAGTAAGAAAAGAGTTCCTGGTAAGAAAAGAGTTCCTGCCTTCCAGAAGAGTTCCAGTGTTCTGCATCTAGGGAGTGGCTCCAGCCCCACCCAACAGGAAAAGTAGTTCCAAACAGAAGAGGATCAGAGGCTCAACTGGCAGGCAAGTAAGCAGCATGGTCTGCTGCAGGTAAGTCCACCCAAGCATTATGAGCCCGGCGCTTCCAGCGCTGGGACTGGGCATATTTATGAGCCTGGTGCCACTGGCGCCAGGACTGGGTCCAAAAGGTCCCCATTGGGACTGGTTGGCACTCGGAACCTGGGTTATGGATCTGCTTCCAAGGGAGTTGGGAAAACCCTGACCTTTTGGAAGCAGAGATCATGACAGTACCCCCCCTCAAGGCCCCTCCCAAACCGGGCTTCTCCGGGGGTTTTGGCTTGTCAGGAAATGTTCGGTGAAATCTTTTGATTAGGCGAGGAGCGTGGACATATTCAGCAGGTTCCCAGGATCTCTCTTGGGGGCCGTAGCCTTTCCAGTCAATTAGGTAGAATAGTTTAGATTTGGAGATCTTGGAGTCCAGAATGCTTTTGACTTCAAACTCGAGTTCTCCATCAACTAGGATAGGTTTTGGAGATTTGGTTAGTCGGGTTTGAGGTTGCACGGGTTTTAATAGAGAGACGTGGAAGACTGGATGTATCTTCATGTGCGGGGGCAAGTCCAACTTGACCGCTACTGGGTTTACTATGGTAGTGATGGAATAGGGACCAAGGTATCTTGGGTTGAATGTGCGTGGCCCTTTTAGAGATAGATATTTGGTGGATAACCAGACTTGATCCCCTACTTGATAGTGAGGGGCTTCCTTCCGATGTTGATCTGCTCCTTTCTTGTATTGTTCTTTAGCCCTTTGAAGGTGAGAAACAGCTTCCTTAAAGGCTTGGGTAATTGTAGAATGCAGGTAGTCTACTGCTGGTGTTTCAAGATCTTGGAGGGGATCCAACTCCGAGGTTCGAGGGTGACTGCCGTACAAAAGAAAAAACGGGGTTTTCCCAGTTCCCGAATGGACAGAGTTATTGTAGGCATACTCGGCTATCCAAAGGATATCTTTCCAAGTTTTTTCAGTTTGTTGCAGCATGCAGCGTAAATACTGTTCCAGAGTTTGATTGGTCCTCTCGGTTTGTCCGTCGGTCTGAGGGTGGTGACTGGTCGATAGTCTCACATCAATTTGAGCCGACCGACAGCAACTTCGCCAAAAATGAGAAATAAATTGACTACCTCGATCCGAAATTAGAACCGAAGGAAAACCGTGCAGTCGGACGATGTTTTCGAGAAATTCTCGGGCCAGAGTTGCTGCTGTTGGCAAGCCTTTGAGCGGAATGAAATGCGCCATCTTGGAGAATAAGTCCACGATTACTAGAATCGTATTGTATCCGGAGCATGGAGGTAGATCGGTGATGAAGTCCATAGAAAGCGTATGCCAAGGGCGAGGTGGGATGTCAATAGGGCGTAAGAGGCCTGCTGGTCTTTCCTTTTGACTCTTGTTTTGGGCGCATACTCCACAGGACATTATAAAGTCTCTGATATCTTTTTTCCAAGAGGGCCACCAGAAGTAGCGCTTGATCTTTTCTGAGGTCTTGGCTATACCGGGATGACCTTCCATTAAAGAGTCGTGATAACAAGAGATTACTTTTTTCTGTAAATCTGTGCTTGGTAGGTATAATCGTTCTTGGAAATACAATAAGTTGTCCTTTACTGCAAAGTCCTTTCCCTGCAGATGCCAATTCTGTATGTCTGCTGGAGTTACAAGTTGCCTGGCTTTATCCTTAACTTCCTCTATGGATTCTGTGGCGATTACACCCAGAATTCTTTGTTCGGGAATGATTGGTACAGGTTTAGGGTTGATCAAGTGTTCTTCCACTCCCATCCGAGAAAGGGCATCGGCTTTACCGTTTTTTGTACCAGGTCGATAGGTAATTATGAAGTCAAACTCGGCAAAGAATAATGCCCAACGGAGTTGTCTAGAGGATTGGGCTTTTGCGGTTTTCAAATATTGCAGGTTTCGGTGATCCGTAATCACAGTAACGGTGTGTCGGGCCCCCAGCAGATAATGCCGCCAAGCCTTAAAGGCAGACTTGATAGCCAGAAGTTCCTTGTCAGTAATCGTGTAATTGACTTCAGGAGGCGAGAATTTGCGGGACCAAAATGCCACGGGATGCAACTGATTGGTTACCGGGTCCTTTTGTGATAGAACTGCCCCCATGGCAAGGCTTGAAGCATCAGTTTCCACGATGTAGGGGAGTTCGGGGCGAGGGTGTTTTAAGATTGGTGCAGAGATAAATTTAGTCTTCAAATCCTGGAAAGCTTGTTCCGCCTCGGTAGACCATTCAAAACGTTTGTTTTTCTTTAACAAGGCAGTGATGGGCTGGACTATTCGAGAGAACTCGGGGATAAACCTGCGGTAAAAGTTAGCGAAGCCCAACATGCTTTGCACACCTTTTACGGAAGATGGTGATGGCCATTTGAGAACTGCATCGACCTTCTTTGAATCCATACGCACTCCGCCAGGCGATAATATGAATCCCAAGAATTCAACTTCAGTCACATTGAAAACACATTTTTCCAACTTAGCGAAAAGTTTGTGTTGACGCAATCTTTCGAGGACCATTTTCACGTGTTTCCGATGTTCAGATTCCGATGAAGAATAAACGAGAATGTCGTCGATGTAAACAACAACACACACATCTATGAGCTCTCTGAGGACATCGTTCATAAAATATTGAAAGGCGGCCGGGGCATTGCAAAGTCCGAAGGGCATGACCTGATATTCAAATAGCCCATACTTGGTGCGGAAGGCCGTCTTCCATTCATCGCCCTCTTTTACTCGTACCAAGTGGTAAGCTCCTCTAAGATCCAGCTTTGTATATATGCATGCTTTTCTGACTTGGTCCAGGAGTTCAGGGATCAAAGGTAATGGATATCTATTCTTAACGGTGATCTGGTTCAGGGAGCGATAATCGATACAAGTTCTAAGGTCTCCTTCCTTTTTTGGAACGAAGAACAAAGCTGAAGAGGCAGGGGACTTGGAAGGACGAATAAACCCATTTGCCAGGTATTGATCCAGGTATTGTCGAAGGTGAAGGTTCTCAGGCTCGGTGAGGGCATAAATTCTACTACAAGGAGGAGTAGATCCAGGTATCAGGTCTATCTGGCAGTCATAAGACCTATGAGGAGGTAGAGAGTTAGCCTGCTCCTTCCGGAAAACATCTTGGTATTCTAGGTATTCGGGAGGTAACTGGGGAGTCTCTGAAGAAATTGCTGCCAGTGCAACACCAGGTGGAGGGTGACAAGTAGAGACACATTCTGGAAACTGGACCGTTCTTGCTCGCCAATCGATCAGAGGATTGTGTTTCTCTAACCAAGGTATTCCTAGAATAATCTGGAACTGAGGGGCCTTGATCACATCGAACACGATCTTCTCATGGTGTCCATCTTGGCTTACTAGCGTCACCTCTTGAGTGGTATGCGTTACTGGCCCGGAGGCTATCTCCGTACCATCCACCGTAGTAATGACGTCCTTTACAGCCTTGGGACAAAGAGTTAGATTCATCCTCAAAACCATTTCATGATCCACATAATTGCCGATGGCACCGCTGTCGACGTAAGCTTCAATTGCATGTAATCGATCCGGATTATCAGGGCTAATGAGGACCATAGGTATCACGAAATGCGAGGTCACGGAACTGGTTTTCACGCTCGGCAAGAGGACCTCTATTCTTGTCGGGCGAGGTCGTTTCCCTGCTCAGAGTTTGTAACTGTGGTAACTGCAGCTCCTACTGCCTTCTTGGCAGGTTTCACCGGACAGTCTCGAAGAAAGTGCCCTGAGTTTCCGCAATATAGGCATAATTGCAACTGTTTTCTCCTTTCCCGCTCCCTTTGTGTTAGAGGACCTTTCAGACCCCCTATTTGCATGGGTTCCCCGGAGTCTACTCCTTTGGAAGGAGTTGGCGGTTTGGAAAATACTCGGGCATCAAACTTGGAATGATCGGCCTTCCTGTTCTGCAGTCTGTGATCTATTTGAACGACCAAGTCTATATAATCCGAACAGTCTTGTGGGGGATTCACTACTTGGGCTAAAACGTCTTTGAGCTCTCCACGTAGACCTCTATAAAACAGCGTAATCCTTTTGTCCTCAGGCCATTGAGTTTCCACTATTAGTCTATTGAAAGATGCAATATAAGCCAAAAGGTCTTGATTACCCTGTCGCAACGAAAGAAGCTCATTGTCCAAGGCCTACCCCTGTGCATGTCTTGCGAACAGTTTTTCCATACTAAGCTGAAAGGCTTGAAAATCATGGAGAACCGGATCATCTTGATTAACTAGAGGGATCGACCAGTCTGCCGCATTGCCACTAAGGTACGAAAGTACAAAAGCTACTTTAGCTTGATCAGTTGGAAAGGCTGCTGGCCGGCATAAGAAGTGCAACCGGCACTGATTGATAAATACCGCAAACCTCTTTGGGTCACCAGAAAATCGTTCGGGCGGAGCCAGAGGTACATTCCCTGGTAGGTTGATCTGCACTGGATTCATAGAGGATGTTGAAGGAAGATTTGCCCCTGATGCGGTTAGCGGGGTCTGTCCGGCTTGTGACTGTAGCAATTGTCTAGCAAGATCATCTGTTCTCTCCTTGGAAATAATTAGTTCCCTTCTTAGAGCGTTCGTTTCCTGGCGAGCTGCATGCACTTCTGCCCTTAGTTCCCCAAGTAACCGGGCTAGGTGGTCAGTATCCGAGGTTTCCATAGCGCCTGGGCGAGAGTTTTGCGGTAGGCTTTGCGTTCTGTAACGCTCACCTGATTCCCGCAGAGGCGCCGGTCTTGACTGGGCGACTACCGTATCTTCAAAGGTGATGTGCAGCACCCGGTTGGCTCTTTGGGCTGGACCTCTGTGCCCTGTATGCCTGACGTGCAGAGTAAGATGTCTGCAGATAGAAAATACGGGGTTAATGAACTGGGGTTATTGGGGTGTCCCTATCTCTTTCCTCTTCTCCTCTCCTGTAGACCCCCACAGGTTAACGCTCTCACCTTAGGTAAGTGAATGCCGAGCTCTCCATCTGCCTCGGGGCAGGGTGCTGTAACCAGTTTCTTCACCGGATAGGTAGCGCAGGCCTCTTGACTTCAGAGGACTGCTGTCCGTCGTTTACTGCACGAACGGTAAGTTTCGAGTAACTCAAATGTCTTTAAAGTCTTTAATAATGATGTCTCTTGTTTTGCAGGGTTCCGGCGATGGCGGATGACGGGCTGAAGTGCCTTGAAGATGGAGCCCGTGTGATGAATAGAAGCGCCTGGAAGCACGTAAGTAAGCGCTTGTTGCCAGCTTCACAATGCGCTCTAACTGTCTTTTTATTTTGCAGGTACAAGTTCGGAGCGGCTGCAGGGTGCCGGGATACCCACTGGGTTAGATGTGGAAAGGAGTAATGGCACGTGAGTATTAAAGTTCCCCAATGTCTTTAAACGCACCTTGTTTTGTCTTTCAGATGCGGGATGCAGCGCCGACGGCCTCCGGAGCGTGCGAAGAGTTGGTAAGCTTTTGTCTTTCAGATGTCGGAATACAGTGTGAAGACCTCCGGAGCGCACGAAGAGTAAGTAAGCCTTTGCCTTTCAGATGCCGGAATGCTAACCTGTTCTTTCTTGTCTTTATAGGTGTTGCTGAAGACTGGATTCAGGATGGTAAGCCTTTTTCCTTAGGCCCAGGATCAGATGCAGAAGACACGATGAGCGTTCTGCTGCAGAGGATGCAGAATAACGCAAAGCAAGATTCATCCACCGGGTGTGGTTTAAATAGCCTCCTGTAGTGCTTAGGTGTCTCCTTCCACAGCCACGCCTAAGTAAGAAAAGAGTTCCTGGTAAGAAAAGAGTTCCTGCCTTCCAGAAGAGTTCCAGTGTTCTGCATCTAGGGAGTGGCTCCAGCCCCACCCAACAGGAAAAGTAGTTCCAAACAGAAGAGGATCAGAGGCTCAACTGGTAGGCAAGTAAGCAGCATGGTCTGCTGCAGGTAAGTCCACCCAAGCATTATGAGCCCGGCGCTTCCAGCGCTGGGACTGGGCATATTTATGAGCCTGGTGCCACTGGCGCCAGGACTGGGTCCAAAAGGTCCCCATTGGGACTGGTTGGCACTCGGAACCTGGGTTATGGATCTGCTTCCAAGGGAGTTGGGAAAACCCTGACCTTTTGGAAGCAGAGATCATGACAGTCCCTGACCCCAGCCATGCCTGCCCCCTTTCCCTCTTGGGGCCTTTCCACTCATGTTCCAGGTGTAACGGAAATATGGATGGCACACCAAGTAATTGTCCTGGGTAATTTGAGTGAGGGAGCAGTCTACGTGATGGAAGACACAGTTCTGTGGTCCAGCAAGGCTCAAATGTACTCCAGGTGTGGAAAACACAGTATGCGTAACGACAGGCACCACAAAATAAAAATTAATGTGTACCAGGATAGCTTCCAAAATAAGAAAAAAGCGGTACACAATACATAGGGGCACCCAGAGTTGAAAAAATGCATACACGACTCACTAATAGCCTCGCAAAAATCAAAAGTAGATGCGTGTATGCGCTGAGGCAAATCCCACACCAAAATAAGAAGTTTGTACAGTGCCTGAAGTGAACGGATTAGGTGGCACCCCAAAATAAGCAGTACTCCACTCGTCTGTCTCCTCCCCTTCGCATGCACGATCAGAGTTGCTTCTATACATACTAATGTATCCCCGAATATGGCATACATAATGCCTGCACATAGCGCGTGTCACATAAGTTACGCGCTGAAGGCCTTTCGTCTGATTTCACATGTCCACGCATTTCTCATTTTTACGTGCAAAGTCCCTTCACTCTGTTCTCAGGTGCCATCATTGCGGGAGCATGGAAGACCCACGCTCCTGCCTCCGTGCCATTTTACCTGACTCTACCTGCCCTGTGCTGCCTCTAACTTTTCAATCTGCTGCTGCATGTACTATGTGTGTGCCTGCTGCCCAAATGCACTGAGTTTGGAATGCCTGCTGTCCAGCCATTGCCTGTGCTCCTGTCTCTGGCCCTGTGAACACATCATTGGACTTTCACCGTGCCATTCCACCACCATCACTCCACAGCCCAGCTCCAAGACCACCTTGCCACCTGCCTCGGGAGTTGCCATGTCTGCACCATTATCCTCAGACCAGAGGGGCAACCCCACAGAAGCGAGGCAGAGGGCTGTCAACTTCAGCGCCAGGGAAGTTGACATCCTGGTGGGAAAGGTCCTGGAGCATTATGATGGCCTTGTCAACCCTGTGATGCAACGCTGCACGGAAGGACGTCAGTAGATCTGGGATGGGATCACGGATGCCATCAACACGGATGGGGTGGCAGTCCGCTCCTTCAAGATCGTGCACAAGCGATGGGAGGATCTTAAATCCAGGACCCACAGCAAGGCCATGCAATTCATCTAGGCTGGTGCTACTGCAGAGGTGCACTGTCCGCACAGGTGCCAGATGTCGGGGAACAACATGTGGGTCCTGTAGAGGTTTTACCCGGCACTGCACACCCAGGTCTACCAATTACGCCAAAGTCTGCAGTCGACTGGTGAGTAGCCATGTGGTGCACTGCTCTCCGGTGCATGTGTGTTATGCATGTACCAGCATGCTGGCAGTGACCCTCTTAGGCTTGCAGCAAGTATGCTTCTGAGATGAATTTCTGCATGCATGCCCCAGACATTGCTCTCCATGTGTGCATTGAGACATGTTTGGATTTTAAATGTGCTCTTCCTTGCATTGTGTGTTGTAGTGCTGTCTTGCAGATCATGCACATCTAATGTTACTTGTGTCTGCATTGTTCCAGGATGGCAAGTGTGCCAGTTGAGGCAGTGTTGCCCATGTCATGTGCATGCATGATGCTCATGTGAATGTGCCCAAAATGAAAATGTGTGACTGTGCATCACTCACACCTGGATGCAACACATGCATTCAGATGTCTGGCTTCGTCACGGTGAGCCATTGTAGTTCACGGGACACTGTGATTGGTCATAGCACTGCTTTGGCCCTCTAAATTGGTGTGTGTGCATGACATGTGTATGTGATTGTTGATATGGCATGCTCACATGTCCATGTCCAATTGATCATGTGTGCATGGCACACGCAATAGATTGGTTGTGACAGTGGCATGAAGTTTGATGTGATCATGTGGAATGATGGCCAGGCAGGTGTCTGCATGGATGTGGAGTGCATGTCCATGTGCATGGGTGTGGAGGTTTATGGTTGTTACCTTGACAAGTCATGTTCCTGTGAATGTTGGTGATGCCATGCTGGCTTTGGTGCAGTACACTGATGTTGCTGTTCTGTGTCTCTTTTTCCACAGTTGCATTTTATGAAGGGGGCGGAAGCAGTGCTGTGGAGCAGGGATGCAGGGATGCCTTCACCAGGCAGAGGCACAGGCCACAGCCATGCACCCGTGACAGCTCGTCTTCAGGGAGCGATGTGGCTGGGGCAGCGCTGGTTACATCGGGCATGGCTGCTGGGGGTAAGTCCAAGAAGGTGAAGGTGGGAGTGGACTCCTCAGCAGTGGTGGGGCCAGTTGATGCCACACAGGGGCCATCCATGGTGGAAGATGCCCCAGAATCATCCAGGTTGATGGAGGTCAGGTGGAGGTGGCAGTTGAAGCCAAGTCCATGGGGCAGGTGGAGGTGTTGATGTGGGCATGTGTACTGCAGTCCTGCCCCAGGGGCATGGGGCTGAGCAGGCTACCGTGGAGGCATCTTTGCAAAATCCTGTCCCTGGGCCATCGAATGCAGCAGTGTGCGCCTGCTGGGATGCCTCCACCCAGACCCATCCACCGTTGTCTGCTGGTGTGTCCACCCAGACCGACAACCCCTTACCATGTGATGTGTACATCCGGGATTATGTGCTGCCCCTGCGGGCCTGGTTGACGAGGTGGGCAGGTGTCATTTGTGATGATCTGCAGGCTACCCGTAGTCTGCTTGAACATCATTACAGTGAGCTATACCGCCTTGTGTCCTGGCTTGTAACATGCCTGTTCCGTGTTGTACTCCATGGGATGTTCCCTGCTGCGACCACCTCCTTGTCTTCCTCCTCTGTGCACCAGTTATCATCCAGGGTGCCTTCCGGCACAGATACCAGCAGGACCCCCTGTGCTCCAGTCCCACTCACAATGCCCCATCTGGTGGAGAGCACATCACTGCCCATATTGGGATTCCAAATTTCAAGGCACAGCAGCTGAGGTGACCACCATGCCTACCCAGGTCACCAACAGGGGCATAGGCAATGAAGGGACAGCAGGCATCTATGAGCAGTGCAGGTGCTGTACGCCCCCAGGTATCGTCATCAGCTCAGAGGGCATACCAATGTAGCAGGCACCGGGCACTGGAGCAGCAGGAGGCAATAAGGAGGATCCAATTATTCCCAGGGCAGACCACCAGAAATAGGCAGGTAGCAAGAGTGAGGCAGGGGGCACGCATGAGGCACAGAATGTCTTCTGTGTTCCAGCATTATGAAGATCGTGGCAGAGAGGCAGCGGGCACAGGAAACAGGAGTGGTGATGTCCAGGGCTGGGATTGCGCAGTGTCGTGCAAGGCGGCGGGCTGCCATCCTGGAGGCCACTTGCAGGGAGGCACAAGTGATAGACACAGATGCTGGATGACCTGCAAGACCTCCAGGCAACAACGAATTCCCATCTGAGGGGGGAGGGGGGGTGCGCGGCATGGGACCCAGCCCTGGGTTTAAGGCTGATTGAGATCTGAGAGGAGGATTAGCCTGCTGTCTTTATAAATATTTATTTAGATGTAGGTTTCCTTTTTTATTTTTTATTTTCCCCAGACTTGGCAGACTTTCCTTCCCAGTTTTTCCTGTATATAATTTGTTAGGCATAGGGTTTTTATATATTTTCTTTTTTCCCCTGGACTGCTTTCACCTTCATTCCCTGTTTTCATTGTAAATATATGCAATACATATTTGATTTTGTTACATTCCACGTTTCATGCAGTTCATTTGTGTGTAGGCAACTTTGATAGTTCACTTTTCTGCAAGTGCATCTTTCCATTGCAAGTCATGTGTCTTGTGGTATGCATGCACGTGTGTTATTGTTGCTGTGATGGTTGTGACTGGTAGGATGCACATGTGCTTGACATGTGGGGGTGGGTCCATCCGACGGCTGGGTCTGCACTGTATGTTTTCATTTGCTTTTATCTGTGCAGCATCAGTGTGTGTTTGCCATCAGTGTGGTTCGGGAGGTGGGCTCACTATGGAGGTGTTCCTTGGTCCCGTTAATGGCAGTTTTGTTTGACATTGCTGTGTTAAACCCATGTCATGCAGACCCTCCCACCAGCATTTACAGTCACACACTGCCTTCTCTCATGTGTTGCTCGACCTCAGACACTGGAATGCTGTAGTGAGCCATGTTTGCTCTTTCTGAGGGACAGCACGATTCTCTGGTCTCTGTGACCCATGCACTCTCTGACTGCCCTCTCCCATCACCCATGCATGGCCCTGTCATGTTATTGGTCCCTGTCAGGTAATTTGCCACCCCTTCCACCCAGGTCACTGATGCTCAGGCAGTGATGCGCCTGCCCATTGTTTGTGTATATTTCATATTTATTAGTAGTTTTACTTCTGTTGTGGGTGCAAATTCAGTTAGTGTGCTTTGATGCCTTGGCATTGCATTCACTTGTCACAGATGTATGGGGTGGGCTGGTTAATGTCTTTAGGGGTGTGTCAGTAGATGCTCCAGTCCTGGATGGATCTCCGGTGCTTCATGTTGATCGTGTTTGCGGTCGACATATTGTTGTTCCACTTCATGGTGCTGGCAGACCACAGGGGTTCAGGTAAGTTGCAGACATGCTTTGCACAGGTATTGTGGGAGACTGTTGGTATGCCTGGGGTGGGTGTCCAGTCTGGAGTGGGCTGTCTTGGGGGGGTTGTCACAGGTGAGGGGGACTGGAGGGTGGTGTCCAGTCTGAAGGGGGCTGCCTGGGGGGGTGTCCAGTCTGGAGTGGGCTGCCTGGGGGGGTGTCACAAGTGAGGGTGGCTGGAGGGTGTTGTCCAGTCTGGAGTGGGCTGTCTTGGGGGGCTTGTCACAGGTGAGGGGGACTGGCGGGTGGTGTCCAGTCTGAAGGGGGCTGCCTGGGGGGTGTCCAGTCTGGAGTGGGCTGCCTGGGGGGGTGTCACAGGTGAGGGTGGCTGGAGGTTGTTGTCCAGTCTGGAGTGGGCTGCCTGGGGTGGTGTCACAGGTGAGGGGGTCTGGGGGCGGTGTCCAGTCTGGAGGGGGCTGCCTGGGGGGTGTCCAGTCTGGAGTGGGCTGTCTGGGGGTGTCAAGTCTGGAGGGGGTGTCCAGTCTGGAGGGTGTAGCCTGGGCTTGCGAGGGAGGGCCTGTGTTTTCACACGTGTGCAGCCTGGGCTCACGAGGTGAGGCTCGCAATTTCACTGGGGTGCAGTTTGGCTTTGCGAGGGAGGGCCAGCTTTTTCGCTGGGGTGCAACCTGGGCTTGCGATGTGAGGCGTGCGATTTTGCAGGGGTGAAGTCTGGGCTTGCGAGGGAGGGCCCATGTTTTCGCTGGATGGCAGCCTGGGCTTGTGAGGGGAGGCACACATTTTCACTGGGGTTAAGTCTGGCTTTGCAAGGGAGGGCCTGCGATTTTCAGGGCCTGTGTTTTTGCAGGGGTGCAGCCTGGGCTTGCGAGGGAGGACCCGTGTTTTTGCTGAAGTGCAGGTGAGACACTCAATTTCACTTGGTGCAGTCTGGCTTTGTGAGGGAAGGCATGTGTTTTTGCAGGGGTGCAGCCTGGCCTTGCGAGGGAGGACCTAGATTTTCGCTGGGGTGCTGCCTGGACTTGCGAGGTGAGGCGCGCGCTTACACTGGGATGTAGTCTGGCTTTGCAATGGATGGCCCGCATTTTCCCTGGGGTGCAGCCTGGGCTTCCGAGGTGAGGCGTGCGATTTCACTGGGGTGCAGCCTGGGTTTGCGGGGGAGGGCACCCCTTCTCAGAGCGGTACTGGATGGTGTTTCAGGGGTGGACGTGGAGGCTTGCGCCTCGTTTAGCCTTTAGCTTATTTTTTGGTGTGTATGGGGGCGTGTTATGGGCATTCCTCACGCAGCTTGTTTTTACTTGTGTGACGGCTAGTAATGCAACTTTGAATCCATTAATACGCGGAGAGCACAAATTTGCTTCTGCGCTACGGCTCATGCAGGGTTCTTCTCGGCATGCAGCCCTTGCAGCATTTCTGCGCCCGTTTTAATGAATCGGGCCCAATATGTTTTGGGGCATGCTTGATTCACTTTCTCCCAGATGGTCTATACCTCCCAGGTTCATGCCTCTGTTATCTGCTCAAGGCACCTGAAAAGTTGCTGTGGGACCCTATGGACCTATGTCCCTTTCTAAGCAGCCCTTCTTGGAGGGGAAGGCGTTCTATCTGGATTCCTGTGACTGATCGCAGCCTTGGGATGGAAGTCCTTGTGTGTGAGCAGGGACTCTTCCCCACACCACGTCTAGGCCCATCGTCTTCTAGCTTGGGAAGGTAGCTGGCCCCCTTGGCCACCCCACCTGTCACCACCAGAAAAAGATATAAATAGATGGAGGGCTTTGCCACACCACATACCGAACATCATCTGCTTGATGTGTGTGACAAAGGGCCTAAAGTTTGGCAGAATGGTGTTTGTATCCCACATGAAATTTCCAGGATGGCAATGAGTACTAACCAATTCCAGAGATCTGTGTCCTTGTTAAGGGGGAATCATGGTGTATTTAAATGTATGTTTCCCACATTTAGAATATACCAATGTTTTTTTTCACAGCTTTTCAATTTTGGTGGTCTTCTAAGGAGCTTCTTAAGGTGTTTTCTTTATCTCAAATGCTCAGTCAAATCAAAAGATTGGTGCCATATACTGTGATTGTGGAACAGTTCCTCCGGTACCTCAATAATTGTCTGAATTACACTTTTTCAAACTTTTTTCAATTTAACAACACATCTACATACCTTTTCCAATGATCAGTAAAGGATTTGAGGTATTTTGGCTCTCTCAAAAAGTCAACAAACAAATCAGCTAGACATGGCTAAAACTTTGCCCTGATGGTGGTTAAGATGTTTTCATATATTTTGTGCCTTTATTTACAAAAGTGCTCTTGGCAAAAGTTATACTGAAGGGTGACTGATGTCTGCATCTCTGAGTATGTCTCCCTGCATTACACAATAGTGCAATGACCACAATGGGCTCCCTGTCTCAATATCAAATATGGGCAATAATTAATTTTCTTCATAATATGTGTAATAAGCCAGAATGTTTCAAACAGGTGCAGCGTCTTTTATGTATGTCTCTGTCTTAGTCAAATTGTCCCCCAAGTCGAAAACCATGTATTGAGGGACGTTTTCCAATAGTGAACTAATTCCATAACTATTTTCTAGATAGTCTTGGTAGGGTACTTTGCTCTCCATTTGGTAAGGCATACAAATCTGAATTTCTTTTATATTTGTGCTGTAGAAATTCTACTTCTTTTGCAAAGATGTATTCTTCTACAAAAACGTCCTTGAATATTTAACTATACCTTGAATTTCTTTTGTAGGATCCGTAGCGAGGAGACAGTAAGAGTTATAGCCAATTATGTATTTAGGTATGTATTACTTATAACACGTAACTCGCCAAATGTCCTAAGTGCACATATACAACAAGACAGAACCAGACAAGCAATCAAAAAGGGAAACCAGCAGAGAGAAAAAGTTGAGGAACCAGCAAATCAGAGAGCACATCTAGATTGCTAGCTTACTCATTAGAGTTAAACAAAAGTGTCATGATAGCTTTCTTGACGCTGAAGGGATTTGACAACTCCTGTAATGTATCAGTTAGCTTGATCCAGAGTTCTGGGGCACAATGATGGAAACTTGTTTGACCAAATTTCTTAAGCTTACACTGTGTCTGATGGAGTTTATTGTTTCCATTAGACCTGAGCACTCTAGATATAGGGGCCTCTTGAAAGCGACCCAGAAGATATTTGGGGGAAATACCTGTTCTGCATTTGCATTTCTGATCTTATGGGTCACTCTATGGCTCACAGGTAGCCAATGGAGTGATCTTCTGGCCTCTGACACATGTGCAATTTTCTTCAGATCTTTCACTTTTCTAACAGCGCCGTTTTGAATGAGCTGTAAAGATGGCTGGTTGGTTTTAGAAGTACCAAATAACAGGCCATTAAAATAGTCAATGTTAGTGTTGATGAGGGCTACCGCAAGATAGGCCAGATTCTTTGAAGACAAATAAAGCTTGATCTGCTTAAACAGTTTGGTAGAGTAAGCACAAGTAGATCAAACGTGCGAAACATGATATTTCATGGTCAGATTAGAGTAAAAAATGTCCCCCATTGTTTTTACTGTTTGAACCACTGGAATCTCAAAGCCTGCCATTTTAAATTGGTGGTAAACTTAGTTTTAGATGCTGGGCCAATCCCACTAGTAGCAGCTCTGTCTTGCTGGCATTCAGAGCCAGCAAATTAACTGCCATCCATGTTAGTACCAGAGTATAGGCATGATTGATGGCAGGGGATTCGGAGTCATAGTTTCCAGGCAGCTCAAAGACAAGCAGGGTATTGTCCGCATAATTGGTGTATTTCAGCCCAGCTAAATCCAAAAGATTGAATAATTGACCAATACATATGTTGAACAATATGGTGGATAAGCATGATCCCTGCAGTACTCCACATGAAAGCGGGACTGGGGATGCTTCAAAGTCTCCGGAAGATACCCACAAAAATCTAGGACCGAGGAAAGACCTGATCCATGTCATCGCTGAATAAGAGCAGTTGGTAAGCTCTGTAAGCCTCTTAAGTAGTAGTGAGTGGCCCACAAGATTCATTTTGACCTATGTGTAACTACCAGATTTGACTCTGCAGCCTGCGCTGCACATGCATTTTTACCTCTGTGTAATTACCAGATTTGACTCTGCAGCCTGCGCTGCACATGCATTTTTACCTCTGTGTAACTACCAGATTTGACTCTACAGCCTGCGCTGCACATGCATTTTGACCTCTGTGTAACTACCAGATTTTACTCTTTGCAACCTGCGCTACACATGTATTTTTGCCTATGTGTAACTACCGGATTTGACTCTGCAGCCTGCGATGCTCATGCATTTTTAAATATGTGTAACTACCAGATTTGACTCTTTTTAGCCTGCGCTGCACATGCATTTTTACCTATGTGTAACTACCGCATTTGACTCTTTGCAGCCTGCGCTGCTCCTGCACTTAACATATTTGTAACTACTGGATTTGACTCACACTGTACCTGTTTTCCCAACTGTAACACGCTTACCTTTACTTCGACAGTTGCCCCTGCACCATGAGGTGTAGCTCTGCC
The DNA here is from genome assembly GCF_040938575.1 of Ambystoma mexicanum. Lineage (NCBI taxonomy): Eukaryota > Metazoa > Chordata > Amphibia > Caudata > Ambystomatidae > Ambystoma > Ambystoma mexicanum. The sequence goes on from NC_090931.1 coordinate 777,856,886, forward strand.
ATAACAGTAACCTAAGCACTAAGAGTAACAAGTATGTAACAGAGCCCTGATGCCTAAGGGTTTGGTGCTCTTTATAAATGCAAAAATAAATAAATAAATGCTACAAGCAAGTAAAGCAGCATAAGCATGGCAGTATGACCTCTGTCTATAAACTTTTAACTTGTCGCCCCTTTGTATTGACCACATCGAATGTCGTTGTTGTATATATGGCTCTACAGTTTCCTTCCTATTTCTCCCGATATCTCTACTCCTGTACCCGGGTGCAGTAAACATTTCGGCATAATCATTATCTAATTCAACTTTAAGCTCAAAATGTCTATACACAGGTTCTCTCACTTCTTCATCCCTCTCCCTACAGCGTGCTAATGCATTCAAATCTAACAATCGCTGCGGTGGTAATTTCCCAATTAGCTGTTTCCATTTTTCCACCAAATATTCAGCCATGCATTCCAACACTACCTGTCTTTCGTTGCCTCTACGGAAGTCATATATCGAAGCCAATGTTGCCGTCCCATCATTCCCATCTATATACATCTCTGCCTGTTGCTGCAATTCCACCTTCCTTTCTTTGCTGATTGCGCTGCGGGTTACCCTCGTGCACCCCCGTTGGTCAGTCCTGCCTCTTGCCCCCGCGGTTTCAACTTCAACCCCGGGAGGAACGGACAGTACCGAGTCTGTGTCTAAGGCGGGAGGTGCGGATGGGAAAATGGGAACAGGGAGTGTCTGTTGTGGGCCTGGTTAGCTAATAGGAAGTGTTACGTGCGCGGTCTGTGGCTGTGGGAGGGCTTGAGCTACCGGAGGGGGAGCTTGAGCTACGGGCGGGGTCTGGGCAATAGCTACTGACGTGTCTGGTCTTACTTCTGATCTTGGGCCTTGTTTTGTACGGGTCAATATATTTTCTATTAATTCATCTACTATGCGTAATTCTCGTTGTCGGTATATCTTTTCTATATTCAACTGGTCACGCCTGCCTGCCCTTCTTAGACTCTCAGTCCACTCCTCCTCTTCTTTTTCTTCCGCTACCTCACCTTTTGATTTATGCCTGCGCGCATGCTTTGCTCTGCTTTTAAATCGGAGCATTGCTTCCTTTCTCCAGTCTTTAATAGTCTCAAATGCTGCAAGACGTGCTTTCTTTCTTATCAAAACCCTTTCCAGGTTGTCCATCCTCGCTATCTCAAAACTACCATTAATCGGCCACTGATGGTCTTGTTTCTTTCTGGTTTGCCTATGCCAAGTCTCACAGAATATTATCGCACCCAGTCCATACTTCACATACATCTCATACGCCGGCGTTCCCCCAGGTGGTACAATTTGGCCATCTTCCAAAGATTGTCTACCACAGCGGAAAAACCCCGCTAGGGTGGACAATACCCCAGGCATGTTTCAACCTTCCCCCTGGTTAATCAACCTTACCTAGGGTGTTTGATTTTGCAAAGTCAACTCTCAACCAATATCAGGATGCTTTGAATCGGGGAATGACTCACCTGATAAATCAAGTCGTCTGTATACTGACGCACCAAAGGACGTCGTGTCTGCGTTTCTTGGCTTCCGCCTCGTTTCGGGACCCTCTCCTCCTTGTTCTCTAGCCTGGCACGTCGATCAGGGATCAGATGTGTGCAGATCTGCAAAGGAGTCTCTCATCACTTTTACAGGGCGCCCCGAACACCTCTTGATCCCGGCTCGATCGCCCCGTCCTCGCCGTTCTCTGCCTTTCTCAATTACAACGTTACGCGATAGAACAAGTGAGGGAGGGTCCCTATTCGGGTGCCATCTTGAAAGGGGGCCCTGGGGGACCCTGACGTCTATGGAAACAAGGCGAGTCACCACACACGATAGAGACGCCAGACACGAGGTTGTATTCCCAAAGCTAGGGTTTTATTGCAAAGCAAAAGTCTCAGTTGGCCAACTCGGTCTCACGCCCCGCAACGTGTATCTCTAGACCTCGAGGGACGCAAGAGAGTGAATTACGTACATCAGTTACATATATACAAAATGCATATCAAACAATCAGCTATGACATGTTTAACACCCCCCTTTATTGGGTTTCTTTGAACTTGGTGTGATGATGGACATCTACGACCACTATGACACCTTCAAACATGTATTCTAGTAACAATTTGCAATTTGTGAGTGCAAAGGCATCTTTCGGTTGTTGTATAGAACACAGCGCTTCTGTTCTTGGAAGCGAACTACATACGTGGGGGAGTTGCATTCCGGACCTTGCTATCTATCAGGTGCTATTCGACTCCTGGGAGCCGACATGCTCTAGCGGGCTCAGCAAAAGGGGGCCATAAGAAAAGCATAATTCAAGCCTTTAGTGGTATTATTCTAACATATTCTACCATATAACAAGACTGGCTGGCAGCTGTGAAATGATTAAATGCCCTGCAGCTCTGCTTCAAGGCTACATTCGGGAGGGAGCCGGGCATTCTTCCTGGCGCTGCCTACGTTTGTGTTTCAGCGAACTCTTGTTATCCTCACGGCCCTGCGGCCTTGTCCTTTTCACATACAGACAACAATGTTTCACAGTCGAGCAGTGTAAGCGGAAAATATACTGCGAAGCAATAGAAACAGAAAGCAATGAACAATGGTTAGAAAACAAAATGGTGATTCTTGTTACATCAAAATGGCCGTTCATTGGCAAACTCGAAAACCTATATTCTGTCATATCGTGCATGAGACGGTTTGCCCACGGCCACCAAAATGCGTTTGCGGTCTCAAAGTAGAGGTATCCGTATTTCTAGACTGACAGCATGTGCATCGTATATGCATGCATCAGTGTTGTACTGCAATAATTGATGTGTTGTGTTCTGTGAGATTTGCTAGTAGGGAGTGTTGGCTGAAGTCAGTAGCATATTCGTCATTCTGCACTGATCAGTAGCATGGTGACTTGCAGCCCTCCTATGGGTGTGCGGAACCAGTGACACGCTGTGGTATCCCTGTTAGGCTCACTTCAATGCACTCCCAGGGATGACTGTCCTGTATGGTGAAATGCTGGAGGCAGCGGCATAGTGCATATGCAGTGCATAGTGTAGGATGGCCTTACGGTGTGTGAGAGCCACCGAAGAGTGGTGCATGTGTTGTGGGATGTGACCTTGTTACCTGTTAGTCATGTAGTGTTGGGTGTCAGCCTTACTTCATCACTGTGTGATTTGGTAGTCATGTGCCGTTTCACTTGCTTTGGGGCACAGTGTTTGGTGAGGTGCACATCGTGCACTGCCGTCACCATTTCCACCCAGGTGGAGTATGCATCTCCCCCCCCTTCCCAACCAGGTGGGGTATGCAGGCACCCACCTCACAACCCAGATGCACTGCCATGGCCCAGTCAGGCAACTCAGCAAGCAGCCAGGCACGTCGTCCAGCATGTCGCTCCATATAGCGTGGTAGTGTGGAGTTCCGCAAGACCAAAGAGTCATGAGTTGATCCTGGATATCGGGCACAGCAATGTCTGATGATCTTGCTGGCGTTGCATACCATCTGCACGTTGATGGAGTGGTATTGCTTGCGGTAGCGATATGCCATCTCCATGGCATGCGGGACCACCAACTCCACGTGGGTGCAGTTGAGGGCACCTATGCAATTTGGCATGCCTGCCGGTGCATGGAAGACAACTTTTGTATCGGATATCTCCTGGGGAGACCGTGGTAGGGATATGTAGTCCCATGTGTGCTTGAGGAGGGCATCCAGCACTTGGTTCAGTATCCGGGAAAATAAGGGTTGTGATATGCCATGCATGTGTCCCACTGTGTGCTGGTAGGTGCCTGTGGCAATTAAGTGGAGCACAGACACTGCCTTCAGTAGAGGGGGGATGGTGGTGCATATTTCTATGAGGCTCACTATGTCATCATGTATCAGGTCCACTATGGTGGTGATGGTGTCACGGTCAAGCCGGTACAGGGTGTGGATCTGCTCTAGTGTTAGGTTGAAGGGGGTGGCTCTGATGCGAGGGATTGGTGGCTGCCGGCGTGGTAACGCTGGCTGCACTGGTGGGGCATGCTGGGCCTGTCTCACCCTCCTTCTCCTCCTGTGTATCCTCTGTGGTGGGGGCTGTGGTTGTTGTTGTTGATGCCTTGCAAGCAGGGCCTCCAGCTCCAGTATTGGTACTACTATTGGTATCATCTTGGTGTGGGAGGGGGTGTGGTGTGTGGATGTGCTCCTTTTGTGCTGTGCCAGACTCCATTGCCTCCACCTGTGCTAATTGTGTGCACCTGTGGCTCTTGGTATCACTTCTCAGGGTTCTTAACACCTTCTTGGAGATGCCGGTATTTACTCCATGCTCGTAAGCTACTTTTCGGGCTTCAGTAGGCTGTTATTTGCATGTCCGCATAGCTTGTGATCAGCTCCGGTTTACGGCATGCCGGTAATGCCGGCTTGTTGTGTCTCACGTGCGTGCCTGGACCGCTATTTACGGCATCGTAAATTACGATGCCGTAAATAGCGGTCTGGTTGCTCAGAATAGCCAGTAGCGGTAAGCGATGCCGGTAATCCATTACCAGCATTTTTACCTTACCTCCAACCTCAGAATGACCCCCATTGTGTCTGTGTCGATTTTGTACAAAATGCACGACCATCGGCGCACACACATTCCCAATGTGTACACTACTATATTCTACAATTCACTTCTTAACTTTCCTGCCTGATATGCCAATATATTTTAGTGAACACGACATGGGAGCACATTGGTGGATCTCTCTAAATTCGAAGACTATAGCCAAGGATATACCCTTTCACATCTGATGCGTATTATGAAGAACAAAGCATACAGGGGAGTAGCTATCAGCAACATTATAATAAATCTATTTGAGTGGGGCGTTGCTATGCTGCCATGCAAGATGGCTACTTAATTTAGTTGCTCTGTTCACTGCAGCGTCTCCTTGCATATTTAATCATGTTGCTGCTTCATATTCACTGTCATATCTGGTCCTTTGGTGCTCTGTGGGTCTCTTTGCTTCAGCAATCAACTCACACTGACGTTTATCCTCTTCCATGGCCCTCACTCCCTGCCAGCCTTGTCACCAACACTAGAGCATGAACTAAGCTGGGCACAGTCTCGGCCATCTGTGCTCTCCCAAAAGCAAGCCTGAGACCCCCTGGGTGAGCCAGGAACCCCTACCAGATCTTAAAGTGCCCATGAAATGCTGCTTTTGTGGATGGCTGTGCCTATGTATATTGTAAATGGGAGGGGACACATTCTGAAGAAGTTTGCATTGCTGCTGCCAGAAGCTGCTGTGCAGTGTTGCCTGCCGGGCTGCATGCAGCCTACACAATGCTGGCGTTGATCACCGACAGAGAGCTGGCCACACAGACATCCATCAACATATCTATTTTATTAGCTAAGGAAGCCTTCTGTGTTCCAAATCTGCCAAGGGGTGCACATTTATATTTAAAAAGATCACTGGGCCTCATTACACGGACGGTGGTAACCATGGCGCTAATAGCGCTATGGTTGCCGCCGGTATATTACCGATTCCGCCTTGGTGAATTGTGGAATTACCGCCCCATTCCAAGGTTGGCGGGGCGGTAATTACCCATTCACCGAGGCCCTTCCCCATTCCCATTTGAGCCCCCATAGGGATCAATGGGAATGGGGAAGGCGGCAATTACGGTGCCGCAAATTGCAGTATCGTAATTGCCCCCAAGGTCCCTTTGCGGGCCTGTTCCTTAACGGCTGGTAAAACCTTGTAGGGACCTCGTAGTAAGGCGATAAGGGTTTACTGGTACCGGTACCCTTACCGGTCAACCCTTACCGCATTCCGTGTAATGAGGGCCATTATGTTTTGTACTAGTGTGAGGGTGGCACCATTGTGCAATCTCCCCTAGCTTTTTATGACATTAGGCCTCATTACGCGGTAGGAGGTAGCCATGGTGCTATTAGCACCATGGCTACCCCCTTACCGCATTCCGGGTCCGGGTTCCCGAAATAGGGACTTACCGGGTCATTCCAACCTTGGAGGACCCGGTAAATCCCCATTCTGGGAACCATTTCCCATTCCCATTCGAGCCCCCATAGGGCTCAATGGAAATGGGGATGGATCTAATAACGGTACCGCACTTTGCGGTACCGTTATTAGCTCTGAAGTCCCTTAACGGGTCCCATCCATAACGCCTGGTAAAACCAGGCATTGAGGAAGGGACCCACTAAGGGACCTCGGAATAGGGTGGTAAGGGATTACCGGCACCAGTGACCTTACTGGTACCAGTAATCCCTTACCACCTACTGCATAATAAGGCCCATTGTCCTTATAATCTAAAGACTGTGATGCCAACACTGGTATCCATGTATGGAACATTCGTTTTAGTAGTGTCAACAGTGGTCTTGACACACATAACAAAATAGTATTCTCTGGACAGTTTTGTGTCAAGACTAATGGAAGTAACAAAAGGAAGTACAGTATGGATGCCTACATGAAGCCCATGCCCAGGCTTGGTGAATTATCAGTGGCTCCATCTGAGGAAGAAATACTGCCATCACATGTTACACCACAAGCCACCATGGACATTCAGTGCATTCTTCATAGTATCCAGGAGGGATTTATTTCATTTAATACAATACTGTGGCAATAAGCCCTGATACGGCAGGCCAATACCGCCCAAGATAATGCCCCTGGGGCCCATAGTTACTAGTTTTCCTGTGTTTGCAGCCCTGGAACACTAATGGCTGACAAAATCTTTTCAAGCAGCATTTCTTTTGCTGTTTGAAAACATTTCGTCGCAGTACGCGTTAGTTCTAGGAACACTACAACGTGCGTACTGCTTCAATATTATGGAGCAACAGGGCACCATTTTGGGCCAACTTGCTCCATACTAATGAATGGGAGGAAACTGGCCACCTTGGAAAAGGGAGAAAGGACTATGTGTGGTCCCTTCTCCCTTTCCATGGTCGCCAGGAAAAAAATAAATAAAGAGAGTGTACCCGGCGCACGATGCATGTAAGTGCGTCCACGGGATTACACTGTGGTATGGCTCGGAAACTAGCCAATCCACGTTAAGTGTATCCGGTGGAATGTCGCCGCCGGGTACTAATTGTTGGTATAATAGCTAGTATAGGCTCCCAGAGCACGAAGATGGTGAAGGAGAATGCACACATTTCCTCAGATTGGTGCTGTGGAGAGGACGGTGTCACTTCACTTTAGAACTGTGTGGGGGCCTCATTAAGGAGCTGAAGCAATATAAATCCGAAAGTAAAGATTTGGAATCGCTATCCCCGCATAAGAGCATCCGCACTAAAAACTGAAAAAACCTGAAAACGTGGTCAAGAGCAGTATGGAATAATTTGCAGAGGATATATGCTTAAATGAATACTAGGCAGTCGGACGAAGATCCCCCATTTCACAATTGATCTGGCCCGTCACTCCATAGGACCTGAACTGAGATGCACACCACTTCCAATAATTGCCTTCATCCTGAAATACAGGGATGATGATCTCCTCTACAAATTGTCAAGGAAAACGGGTAAAGTTTGCTTTAACTCTAGTAGGATCTTTTTGCACCTGGATGTCTCCCCTTCTGTCCATGCTCAATGAGAAACATTTTCAAGAGCCAACAAACTTCTAAATGAATTTTTCCTATGCCATGCTGCTTCTCGCTAAATCATTATAACAGCAGAACGTACTTATTTATTGTATGAGAAGATGCAGTCACCTATATAGATTCCAACATGTTGTTAATTTTCCTGGATCCATGTCCTTCATCTCCAATCTTCTGGCATGGCGGCTTTATGTACTTTCTGCAAGAGCTGCAAGAGCTACAGCGTATCCTAGCATGCAATTGTTCATGATTAGTTATGTCTTTTATGCACCATTTATAGTAGAAGTTTAATATGGCTTGATGGTTAGCCTGCATGGAGCCTCTTTGCAAATGTGTATTAGCCGAATTATTATTATTTATTATTATGATGGTATTTATTGAGCTCAGACCTAGCTTTAAGAAGCAATAGAGAGCTTTATAGATGTATACAACATTACAGATACACAACGGTGCGCTTTTCAGGGGTAACAACAGAACAGATATATAGCAAGGGTAGGATACAGAGGGGGCACAGAGGAGGGGTACAGCCTTACAGGGTGGTGGGGAGCAGGGGTGTGGACATCGTCTAGTGAATCAGGTGGCACGCAGAGGGGTGAAGTGATGGCCTAGGTGTTGAGGATGAGCGACTCCTTGAAGAGGTGGGTCTTGAGTTCTTTTTTGAATTGTGTCAGCATGGACGAGTCTGATGCTGACGGGGCGCTGGCAGAGAATGCTTGTTATCCGGTCCTTTCCTTTTTGCAGCAGCACATTTCAAGTCTGCACGTGTCCTGGCTTCTGGTGGTGCACTGTCCGCCAAAGATGATGAGTTTCTTTGAGAGGTAGCTGAGTGACTTGAGGGCGGCTGCAAGACTTGAAGGTGATTTGTGCATGGAGTGGGACCCAGTGAAGGTCGATGAGGGTCGGGGTTATGTGGTCGTAACTGACTACAACCTTGATGAGGCGTGCGGCCGTGTGGAGGACACTTCTCAGGGGAACAAGGGAAGACGATGGGAGGCCTTTGAGGAGGGCATTGCCCCCATCCAGGTGGAATAGGACCAGTGCTTGAACTGTGGATCTAAAGCTGGTTCATGGTTTATAGCCAGGTCTGTATGTTTTGGTGTTCAATGTTGTCAATGAGGAGTAGGAATTCGGACTTGGAGGGGTTGAGCTTCAAGTATGCACTGGACATCCAAGACTGGATCAGCAAGAGGCAGGTTTGGAGCCTGTGGATATCCTTGATGGAGTCGAAATTGAGGTATAACTGTGTGTCATCTGCGTATTGGTGGATGTGGATATTGTGTGTGCCTAAGAGGGCTCACAGAGGCTCCATGTATAGATTGAAAATCACTGGAGAGAAGATGGAACCCTGTGGGACTCCACAGCTGATGGTTAGCATTGTCAATTTAGAGGAGTCCATCTGAACAGACTGCTGGCGTTTGGCGAGGTAGGACTTGAACCAGTGTAGGACAAGGTCGCTGATCCCTATGTGCCAATGTAGGGTGTCCATGAGCACCTGGTGGTCTCCTGTGTCAAAAGCGGCAGAGTGGTCGAGCAGAACCAGGACGTCGTCGTCGACCACCTATATGGTGGCCATCTCCGTGCCGCATCTGGGTCTGAACCCAGATTGGTAGGGTTGGAAGAGATTGTTGGTGTCGATGTGTTACTGCAGTTGGGCAGCTACCGCTTTATAGATTATCTTACCTAGGATGGGAAGATGGGTGATGGGGTGATAGTTACTTAGGCCAAATGTATTCTCATGGGATTTTTAAGGTGCTGTATGCCAGAAATAAATGTTTGAGAATAAGGGGGAAGGAGACGATAGTTTGGGGTTTCAATACTTAAAATGTACTTGGCAGTGTAACCTCACTAATCAGTTCACAGTGCAGTGGTTGTAATGAATCTCGATAAAAGTGTCCTTCCTGATTTGACTGCAACAGTGAATAGGCCCTGTACTGGGGGATACTCATTGGAATTACAATGGCAGGCTCAAAGGGGTGTTTTTGGGTAAAACCATCAAACCGTGCACACTGGTTTCATATATTGAGCGACATAGGGCTAAAGTCATGTTCTTATAGGGGACTCATACTGTGGGTAATGTGAGTGCGGGATTCACTAGGCTTTGGGAATCGTATATATATATATATATATATATATATATATATATATTACATCTCAGTCTTCTCAATCTAGGGGATGTCTTGCTTGGATCATTGTTCCCTGAATGTTCAATGCATTAATTCTGATGTTGGACCACCGGGGTGTTATATAATACTACTTGGGTATCTACAGGATCAGGAATTCTGGCTTATCAACTTGTGTGGCACAAATATAGATGACCCACACTTGCACTCTTTTCACCTTCATATTTCAGCAGCACTACCGGGTGTCCTGCTGATTTAGGAGGAGATGTAAACATCCCCCAAAAATAACGTAAACACGATACTTGACGATGTTCTTGGTTGCATCAGTACTGTGTTCAAGTCATTTCAGGTTTGGTGGTACTTGAGGGTATGTAGGAACATAAAATGGTGGATGAGTGGAGCAAGACACACCCTTACAGTTGTGATTACGTGTACTCCTCCTCCAGGCACAATATGCCTCTCGCTTAAACCTCTGGATGATACCTTGCATATTGCTACTCACTGCTGACTAATGCTTTATACTCCCACATAATTAATTAGATCATTCTCCTGTTGTGCTGAAAATATATTAAGACCTGACCTTTGTCCCAGAATCCCCTGGCGATTTAAGCCTGTGACACTACTAGACACAGGCTTTCATTCTAAAACATTGACAATTTAAACTTGTTCTTTGAGACCAATAAAGGCACTGTCTTATCAATTGGCACAGTCTTGTAGGCATATAGAGCTTTCATCTGGGCGATGCCTACGTCAACAGAATTTGGCATCCTTTAGACAATATGAAAGAACATAGCTATTGATGAGAGAAAAACAACATCATTACAACAGCAACATATGGAGCATCATAGAAGGGCTAGGATTAAGTCTGCTCTGGATACATCTGCAGCATCAGAGAGGGAGATTACATTTTTCACAGTCCATGCCAAGGCTAGGCACTGTAAAAGGATGAACAGATCTGGAAGGCCATTTGTGCCCTTGATACAATAGGAAAGGGTAGAATATCTTAATTGTATTTTTCTTTTATTAATTTATAAAGCTCCCAGTAGCCCAAGGTCATCATGGCGCTGTTACAGAAATCATATACATATTTTACATGTGGAGGGCGTATACATACAGTTTCAGTTGACATAGAATAGTTCACGCTTGCCTTATTCGAACAGCCACGTTTTTTGAGGGCTTTGTGGAATGCCCAGTAGGAAGGTTCTGCTCTAAGCGTGGGGGGCAGCGAGTTCCATTGTTTAGCTGCAATGTAGGGGAAGCTTACACCACCCACGTTGGCACATCTGACTTTGGGAAGTAGGACTCTGTGAGTATACAGTGTTCTGGTAGGTCTGGATGAGTGGGCTTTGACTATTTTCTAGGAAGAAATGACTGAATTGGCGAGGCACTTGTGTGAGTGTTGGCCAATCTTTTGAACAGGATCCGCTCTGTGATGGGCAACCAGTGGACTTCCCTTCTTGCTGCCGTGATGTTTTCCTCTTTTTGGGATGTTGAAGGCTGCTTGGAGCGCATTATTTTGGATAACCTGCAATTTTTGTAGGTTTTTGGATGCTGTTCAAGCAAATAGGGCATTACAATCGTCCAGCCTTGAGCCTATGATGGATCTGACGATGGTGAGGCAGCTCGCAGTGGACAAGAACACTTTGGCTGCGGTCAGTAGTTTCTCCCAGATTTGTAAATCTAATTGGACTGTTTCCGTGCTGTGCTTGGGGCGGAATTCAGATTGCCTTTTGCTGAGCAGTTGGTTAGTCTCCAGGAATTGCTGGACTCGAATATTGGCAAGATGGTCTAGTATTTTCAGAAGGAAGGGAACAGTGGTGATGGGGCGGTTATTAGTGGGGGTGCCCAGGTGTTGAGAAGTTTTTTTTTTAAGAGGGGTAAGACCCAAGCTAATTTGATAGAGGATGGCACAGAGCTGGAGGCATTGGCAAAGTCTGTAATGATGGGAGTGAGTGACGGTGCACAGAGTTTAACTATGTGGGACGGACATGCGACCCCTTTGCAATGAGAAGGTTTAAGCATCCTGATGGTGTCTTCCACTAGCTCGTCGGAGACTTGAGAGAAGGTAAAATGTGGGGTAGTCTTAGTGGGGGTCCTTGTAGGGAGGTCATGAGAATCAGGCAAGGGTGCTTTGCTGGCTAGTAAGGTTTTTTTGTGCTCATTTTGGTAAGCAGAAAGTCGATTTTATGTGTGAGGGCATTTTGGTAGTGGTACACCAAGCTTTATCAGTATGTGTACCCACAGTAGGAGGGGTGGGGTTTCAAGCTCTCTAGGAAGGTGTCTAGTCAAAGGATCGAATCAAAAGGGTCGACAGGACAAAGGATCGACACTAAAGGGTCGACAGGACAAAGGATCGAATTTCTTTTTTATTATATATATTTTTTAGGTTTTCGTTTTGGAAAAAAAAGTGTTTTTTATCCTTTGTCCTGTCGACCCTTTGGTGTCGATCCTTTGACCTGTCGACCCTTTCACTGTTGATCCTTTGACTGGCAACCCTCTAGGAATAGTAATAATTCTTTACTATTGGAACTGCCATTGGCAATTCGGTCATTTATTTATTAGATTTACAGGTCATGATTGCTTTCTTGTAGTGTGATGCTACTGTGGCGTGTGCCTGGCAGTTTGTATTAATAGGGTGTCTTTTGCACAGATGTTACACAGCTCGGGTGTCTCTGCGAAGCAGAACCAACTTGTCTGAGAATCAGATGTTTTTGGTTTTGTGAGGTTTGGGGATCTTGGATTTTATTGGCGCAATCTGGTCAAGGGCATGGAGCAGGCCAGAGTGATGAGATTGGCCAGGTCCTGTGCAGATTGTAGATGAGGTGCAATGTTCGAGTAGAGTGAGGTAAGGAGAGCGGGTTTGAGGTCATTGTGCTTAAGGTTGCGTGTGTTATGGACAAGAATGTCGACAGGACAAAGGATCGACACTAAAGGGTCGACAGGACAAAGGATCGAATTTCTTTTTTATTATATATATTTTTTAGGTTTTCGTTTTGGAAAAAAAAGTGTTTTTTATCCTTTGTCCTGTCGACCCTTTGGTGTCGATCCTTTGACCTGTCGACCCTTTCACTGTCGATCCTTTGACTGGCAACCCTCTAGGAATAGTAATAATTCTTTACTATTGGAACTGCCATTGGCAATTCGGTCATTTATTTATTAGATTTACAGGTCATGATTGCTTTCTTGTAGTGTGATGCTACTGTGGCGTGTGCCTGGCAGTTTGTATTAATAGGGTGTCTTTTGCACAGATGTTACACAGCTCGGGTGTCTCTGCGAAGCAGAACCAACTTGTCTGAGAATCAGATGTTTTTGGTTTTGTGAGGTTTGGGGATCTTGGATTTTATTGGCGCAATCTGGTCAAGGGCATGGAGCAGGCCAGAGTGATGAGATTGGCCAGGTCCTGTGCAGATTGTAGATGAGGTGCAATGTTCGAGTAGAGTGAGGTAAGGAGAGCGGGTTTGAGGTCATTGTGCTTAAGGTTGCGTGTGTTATGGACAAGAATGGGGTTGAGTGGTAAGGTGGGAGTTTTGTGGGACTTATGTAGTGAGAGGTCCAATCTAATTAGGAAGCGATCAGAACAGGCGACTGGATCAACGGACAATATGGAGATTTTACCATTTGCAGTGAGTATCCAATCTAGGATATGCCCATTTGCATGGGTGGAGGCTGAGATCAGTTGGGAGAAACTCAAGTCACCGAGTGTAACTGCTAATGCAGTAGCTTTGGTATTGTTGGCATCATTAAAGCGAAGCTTGAGGTCTCATAAAATAAATCATTTAGTGAGCGGTTTTGTGAAGAGGCGTAATGAGTAGTCGGGCACACTTGAGCAATTCGATATGCTGGAGTGAGGTTACTTGGCTAGTGGGTGGAGCAAAAAAAGTGTGATGGCTTATGGAGTTGTGGTGGGGGGCTTGGGCCTTGAGTTGGTAATGGGGCACCCATCGTTGGGAAATTTGTTAGTAAAGCCAGCGGTTCTTGATCTAAGTCTGTGTACACGTGCTGAGCCTAGGCATGGGACCGAGTGTGCATGGGGGAAGCAAGTGCAAATGGGGGCTCTGTGGAAGGGGTGTGAGGGGTAGTGGGGATAGTTGTTCTAGATCTGAGTCTGTGTAGGCTTGCTGTGCCAAGATGAGCAATGGTAAGTGCATTAATGGCTCCGGGTGACAGTCAAATCAAGTTGGTGTTGGTAGCTGATGAGGATGGGATAAAAGACAGTGAGTGAAAGTGTAGGAGGTGTGAAGGGTGGTGGATAGACAAGGCTGGGGCTTGAGTGGGTTTGGTAGGTAGGAGGACCAGGTGCTCCAGTGGAACAGGCTGGTGCTTAAGGGTAGACACCAGGCTAGCCAAGTAGGAGGGTATGCCAAACCAGCTAAGAGCGGGCAAAGAGGGGGAAGGAGTTTTGGGGGGAGCTTTTAGGAGGCATGCATTAGGTAGGTCCAAGATGGGGTTTGGTGTTGAAGGAGTGTGCGTGGGTGGAGTGGTGACACCATACGTATAGTCAGGAGCAAAGCGGTGCAAGCCATGAAAAGCAACACAGAGCTTAGCAGCGCATGGTACAGGAGTAGGGCCAGATGGGTTATAGACGAGAACACAGCTGCTGGGAGCATTATAGGTAAAACAGTCGGGATCACCAATAGAAATACAATTTAGCACGGTAGCTGCCTGGGCTAACGGCGAGACATTCAAGTATTGCAATTAACAATTACAGGCACAGTAATCAGGGCGGCAAGGAGTGAGCACATTTGGAAAGGCAACATTAGTAGTACAAAACAAGGGCAACAGTGAGGACGAACATGAGCTAGTGAAAGGCTTACAGTAACCCGAGCTATCCATAGACTTGGGCCTGTTTGCCTTATCTTTGCTAATCAGATTCCTCTAGGCAGCTAGAAGATTTGATCAAATGTATTTCTCTATTTTGTCATCTCAAACTGCAGTCAGTGGCTGTCCCTTTCTTAGTGGGTGCATTCCTCTGTTGCATTGATGGTTGTTGGTTGCATCTCCATGTTGTTACAACCTTTCTGTCTTTCAGCTTTTCATGTTCTTGCTTTCCATCACATTTATATAGCTATTGCAAGATATATATGTGAGGCAAAAGGTTACATATCTCCATCTTGCAGCCCTGGATTAGGCATAATTTGCACTTTTCATGAGGTTACAATTCTTAAAAGGGCTAACATTTGTAGATTGAGGCCCCTCACTTCATGTCGAAGGAGCAACTTGGGGCATGAAACTCATTTCTGTGTTTGAAAAGACATCCACTATAGGTTAGTGACACTGTGAATCAATAGACAGCGACCACATTTAGAGTATAATGATTTGGTAGTCAAGGTGCTTTCTAAAAATCTCCAAAGTGTTCTTAATGTGACAGGCCCCCTTTTATTTGCGTATTGTTTACATTTCTGATTATTGCGTAAATAAAGACCTTTTTGGACATTTTTAAAAGCCCCAAAACTTTGGACAAAAGAAGTTAAAAAACCTGAGTGCATTTTCACAAATGCCATAGCTACTTAATCGCCAATTTTGTTCTTAGGCTTCATAAATAGAACGAAGGCGAATTCATCGTATATTTTTTAATTGAACAGCTTTTCTTACATTTGTTAGTCATGGCCGTTGTTTACTCCCAAAATGTTAAGGCTCGGAAGTGTTATTACTCCAAAAATGGTCAATTACTTTAATGACTTTAATGAGAGAGCTTCAAAGAAAGGAGGGGGGTAGTGTCATGACCGCTGTCTCCAAGGAGTCAGACTCAGCCCAACATCCTTGGAAGCAGGGTCACAACTTCCATTCCAGGCACCAGCCGGTCCCCACAGGGGCCTTTTGGACCTTGTCCTGGGGCCAGTGGCGCCAGGCTCATAAGGGAACCCAGTCCCGGCACAGGAAGCGCCGGGCTCATATTGAGAGGAATGGTGCTTGGGTGGACCTACCTGCTGCAGACCCTGCTGCTCACTTACCTGTAGGATGATATCCTCATCCATTCCTGGCTGGAACTACTTTACCTTCTGGGTGTGGCCAGCACCACTCCCTGGGACTGGATACTGGAACTGTTCTAGAAGCTGGAACTTCTTTCTTGTCTGGGCGAGGCTGTGGAAGGAGACACCTAAGCACTCCAGTGGCCTATTTAAACCACACCCGATCAGTGCAACGTGCTTTGCGTTATTCTGCACTAGCAGCAGGACGCTCACCGTGTCAGCTCCAGAGAATCTTCAGCTTCTGCATCTGTGAATAAGAAATCTTCAGTCTTACCTCCCGGAAGATCAGTCTTCAGTCTTCAGCAGCGTCTGAAAGAGAACAAGGACACCAGGTTAGGACAAGACAAAACCAGCGCAGCACTTACCTCGTCCATCGGAGCATCCCGAGGCCGCGTGCCGCACTCTTCATACTCCGGCAATCCTGCGGAAACAAAGGACATTGGTTAGTGAACCTCCGTGATTATTCTGCTTACCTGTGCCACGTACGCCTCGATCTTCGTCAGGCGCTGTTTGTCCGCACCTGCTAAAACAAGAAGGACATCACTAGGGGCACAGTACGCCATCACTACTCACGTGCCTTCTAGCTGTCATCGGCTTGCCCATTCTCCGGCACGTACCTCGGCGTCCATCTCCACGCCGACTGCTACGGCTACCTGAAAAAGGGAAA
Source organism: Ambystoma mexicanum (assembly GCF_040938575.1). Lineage (NCBI taxonomy): Eukaryota > Metazoa > Chordata > Amphibia > Caudata > Ambystomatidae > Ambystoma > Ambystoma mexicanum. The sequence goes on from NC_090931.1 coordinate 777,873,169, forward strand.
CGAGACATTAAGAAGTGCATTTAACTTCGAAAGGGAAAAGAGACATTAAGAAGTGCATTTAACTTCGAATAACATTCTTTTACTTAAGTGCCTTCACGAGCTCCGGCATTCTTCTCGCTTACCTTATCTACATACCGGACCTGCAATGGCGAGAGACATTTAAGGGGTCATATAAATAAAACTCCATATTCAAGCAATCACCGTTCGTGAAGCTAACGACGGCCTTGCTCCCTGACTTCATCCTCTGCAATCAAGAGGCTGGGCAATTAACCAGTGAAGCAACTGGCATCAGCACCCCTGCACAGACGCAGGATGGAGAGCTCCGCTTTCACCTATATAAGGTGAGCATATTCAGGCTACGAGTAACGTGGGGAGTCCAGAAAAGGGGAAGGTCAGATTGGCCAACCGGACATACATTAACCCCTTGTTCTCCTGCTTGCAGACACCTCACCCTTCAGGTCAAAATTACGGTGAGGAGAGGGTCTATCCAGGGTGTTACCAGAGGCCTGCGCATGACCCTAGAAGACACTGAAATCTCCAAGCCCGGACCTGCGCCTCCGAGGGATTCAGGTGAGCGTTACAGAACGCGAAGCCTACCGCAAAATTCCCACCCAGGTGCAATGGAAACCTCGGACACAGATCAGTTGGCCCAATTGCTTGGGGCACTGAGAGCTGAAGTACAGGCATCCCGCCAAGAGACAAATGCTTTACGAAGGGAGTTGATCGTTTCAAAAGAACGAACGGATGATCTGGCCAGACAGTTGTTACACACACAAGCGGGACAGACGCCTCTGCCTGCCTCGGGAGGGAGCTAAACTCCTACAACCTCAAATAATCCGGTGCAAATTAATCTGCCAGGGAATGTGCCTTTGGCCCCGCCCGAACGTTTTTCAGGTGATCCAAAACGGTTTGCAGTATTCATCAATCAATGGCGCTTGCACTTTCTGTGTAGACCCGCCGCATTCCCAACTGACCAAACCAAAGTAGAGTTCGTACTTTCCTATCTTAGCGGTAGTGCTGCAGATTGGTCCGTTCCTCTTGTGACACAAGATGATCCGATCCTCCATAACTTTCAAGATTTCCAGACCAGTATGGAAAGGTTGTTCGCAAGACACTCACAGGGGCAGGCCTTGGACAATGAACTCCTATCACTAAGACAAGGGAATCAGGATCTCCTAGCATACATAGCATCTTTTAACAGACTGGTGGTTGAGACTAGGTGGCCTGAGGATAAGAGAATCACGCTTTTCTACAGAGGGCGGCGTGGAGAACTTAATGATGTCTTAGCACAGGTGGTGAATCCCCCGCAAGATTGTTCCGATTATATCGACCTAGTAGTCCAATTAGATCACCGGCTACAGAACAGGAAGACCGATCGTTCCAGATTTGAAACCCAAAAATGTTCAAGACCTCAGAGCTCCGCTAAAGGAACTGATTCCGTGGAGCCCATGCAGATAGGGGTTGGTAAAGGACCATTAACCCAAAAGGAACGGGAAAGGAGAAGACAATTACGGCTGTGCCTCTACTGTGGGAATTCCGGACATTTCCTTTGTGATTGTTCAGTGAAACCGGTCAAGAAGGCTGTAGGAGCTTCCGATAAGAATGCTGAAAAACTAGAATCGGGAAACAACCTCGCCCGACAAGTGTAGAGGTCCGCTTGCCGAGCGTTAAAACCAGTTCCTTGACCTCGCATTTGGTAATGCCTATGGTCCTCATAAGTCCAGATCGACCAGATCGCATGCATGCAATTAAAGCATACATTGATAGCGGAGCGATCGGTAACTATGTAGATCAAGATATGGCAACCAGGATGAATCTTCCTCTATGTTCTAAGATGGTTAAAGACATAATCACTACAGTGGATGGTACAGAAATAGCTTCCGGACCGGTTTCTCACACCACCATGGAATTGATGTTGCTATGCCAAGATGGACATCGGGAGAAGATCATGTTTGATGTAATCAATGCCCCGCAGTTTCAAGTAATCCTGGGTATTCCTTTGTTGGAAAAGCACAATCCTCAGATAGACTGGCGAGCCAAGGTAATCCGGTTTCCAGAATGCGCCCCAACTTGCTACCCTCGACCCGATATCAGGCTAGCAGCCATCGCTTCCGAGAGCCCCCAATTGCCTCCAGAATACCAAGAGTTTCGCGACGTCTTCCAGAAAGATCAGGCCAATACCTTGCCCCCGCATCGGTCATACGACTGCCAGATAGACCTAATACCTGGATCTACTCCTCCGTGCAGTAGAATATATGCTCTCACTGAGCCAGAAAATCTCCATCTCAGGCAATACCTGGACCAGTACCTGGCTAACGGATTCATTCGTCCCTCGAAATCTCCAGTTTCTTCAGCTTTGTTCTTCGTTCCGAAAAAAGAAGGTTACCTGAGAACATGTATCGATTATCGCGCCCTGAACCAGATTACAGTCAAAAATAGATATCCTTTGCCTCTGATTCCCGAATTATTGGACCAAGTTAAAGGAGCCTGTATATATACAAAGCTAGATCTCAGAGGAGCTTACCACTTGGTACGCATTAAGGAGGGTGACGAATGGAAGACGGCCTTTCGCACTAAATACGGATTGTTTGAGTATCAAGTAATGCCCTTTGGACTATGTAACGCACCGGCCGCCTTTCAGTTCTTTATGAATGACGTTTTCCGAGAACTTATTGATGTATGCGTAATTGTTTATATCGATGATATCCTGGTATACTCATCCTCAGAAGCTGAGCACCGAAGACATGTCACAGCGGTTCTACAGAGACTTCGCCAACACCGTTTGTTTGCTAAATTGGAGAAGTGTACTTTTCATGTAAAGGAAGTCGAATTCTTGGGGTTCATCTTGTCACCCAATGGAGTTCACATGGACTCAAGAAAGGTGGACGCTATCACCAAATGGCCGTCCCCAACTTCCGTGAAAGGAGTACAGAGCATGTTGGGCTTCGCTAATTTTTACCGGAGATTCATTCCAGAATTTTCTCGAATAGTTCAACCCATCACGGCCCTTCTGAAAAAGAATAAAAAATTCGAGTGGACTCCAGAGGCCGAACAAGCCTTCCAAGAATTGAAAGCTAAATTTGTCTCCGCTCCAGTCTTAAAGCATCCTCGTCCAGAACTTCCGTATATCGTCGAGACAGACGCATCCAGCCTCGCAATGGGAGCTGTGCTATCACAAAGAGATCCCGAAACACACCAATTACACCCTGTGGCATTTTGGTCCCGCAAATTTTCGGCCCCCGAAATCAACTATACAATTACGGACAAAGAACTTCTGGCAATTAAGTCCGCCTTTAAGGCCTGGCGGCATTATCTCCTGGGAGCCCGGCACACAGTCACTGTAATCACTGATCATGGCAACCTCCAGTATCTGAAGTCAGCCAAGGCCCAATCTTCGAGACAACTCCGCTGGGCATTATTCTTCACGGAATTTGATTTTGTGATCACGTATCGGCCAGGGAATAAGAACGGAAAAGCAGATGCCCTCTCCCGAATAGGGGTAGACGAACACACAGCTAATTCAGAGCCGGTACCAATAATCCCCGAACAAAAGATAATGGGAGTGATCAACACGCTATCCCTTGAAGATATCGAAGCAAAAGTCAGTCAACTAATAACTCCTGAAGATTCATTCAATTGGCAACTGAAAGGGAAAGATTTTACGATAGATCAGAATCTATTGTATTTCCAAGGAAGACTATATTTGCCATGTGTTGACTTACAGAAGCAGGTCATCACCTGCTACCATGATTCTCTAATAGAAGGACATCCTGGGGTGGGCAAAACCCTAGAGAAAATCAAAAGACATTTTTGGTGGCCGACTTGGAGAAAAGACATTAAAGATTTTGTGGCTTCTTGCGGCATCTGCGCACAAAACAAGAGTCAAAAGGAAAGACCAGCAGGTCTGCTACATCCAATAGACATTCCACCATGCCCTTGGCATACTCTCTCAATGGATTTTATCACGGATTTACCCTCCTGCTCCGGATACAACACAATTCTAGTAATCGTGGACCTTTTTTCAAAAATGGCTCATTTTATTCCACTGAAAGGTTTACCCACAGCTCCCATTTTGGCCCGAGAATTCCTTGAAAACATCGTCCGGTTGCACGGTTTCCCTTCAGTGTTAATCTCCGATCGAGGGAGCCAATTTATTTCCCATTTTTGGCGAAGTTGTTGTCGTTTAGCGCAAATTGATGTACGACTTTCCACCAGCCATCACCCCCAAACTGACGGGCAGACTGAGAGGACTAACCAAACTCTGGAACAATATCTACGCTCTATGTTGCAACAATCGGAGGGCACTTGGAAGGATGTCCTTTGGATTGCTGAATACGCCTACAACAATTCAATCCATTCAGGAACTGGAAAAACCCCTTTCTTTCTGTTGTATGGAAGTCATCCTCGAACCTCTAATTTGGATCCACCTCAAGCTCTCGGAACGCCCGCTGTAGACCATCTGCATGCGACAATAACTCAAGCATTTAAGGAAGCCACAGCTCACCTTCAACGAGCCAAGGAAATGTATAAGAAAGGAGCGGATCAACATCGAAAAGAGGCCCCTCAATACCAAATAGGAGATCAAGTCTGGCTGTCCACAAAGCATTTATCCCTAAAAGGACCACGCTCCTTCAACCCAAGATATTTAGGACCCTACACGATCACGGCTGTGATAAATCCGGTGGCTGTGAAATTGGAGCTACCTACTCGGATGAAGATACATCCCGTTTTCCATGTTTCTCTCCTTAAACCTATGCAACCCGGAACCCATTTGACTAATCCTCCAGAGCCAATCCAGGTGGATGGAGAACTCGAATTTGAAATTCGAAACATCTTGGATTCCAAAATTTCCAAATCGAAACTGTACTACCTGATTGATTGGAAGGGATTTGGCCCCCAGGAGAGATCTTGGGAGCCTTCAGAATATGTCCATGCACCTTGTCTAGTCAGGAAGTTTCATCGAACTTTTCCCAACAAGCCAAAGCCTCCGGAGAAGACAAGCTTGGGAGGGGCCTTGAAGGGGGGTGCTGTCATGACCGCTGTCTCCAAGGAGTCAGACCCAGCCCAACATCCTTGGAAGCAGGGTCACAACTTCCATTCCAGGCACCAGCCGGTCCCCACAGGGGCCTTTTGGACCTTGTCCTGGCGCCAGTGGTGCCAGGCTCATAAGGGAACCCAGTCCCGGCACAGGAAGCGCCGGGCTCATATTGAGAGGAATGGTGCTTGGGTGGACCTACCTGCTGCAGACCATGCTGCTCACTTACCTGTAGGATGATATCCTCATCCATTCCTGGCTGGAACTACTTTACCTTCTGGGTGTGGCCAGCACCACTCCCTGGGAGTGGATACTGGAACTGTTCTAGAAGCTGGAACTTCTTTCTTGTCTGGGCGAGGCTGTGGAAGGAGACACCTAAGCACTCCAGTGGCCTATTTAAACCACACCCGATCAGTGCAACGTGATTCGCGTTATTCTGCACTAGCAGCAGGATGCTCACCGTGTCAGCTCCAGAGAATCTTCAGCTTCTGCATCTGTGAATAAGAAATCTTCAGTCTTACTTCCCGGAAGATCAGTCTTCAGTCTTCAGCAGCGTCTGAAAGAGAACAAGGACACCAGGTTAGGACAAGACAAAACCAGCGCAGCACTTACCTCGTCCATCGGAGCATCCCGAGGCCGCGTGCCGCACTCTTCATACTCCGGCAATCCTGCGGAAACAAAGGACATTGGTTAGTGAACCTCCGTGATTATTCTGCTTACCTGTGCCACGTACGCCTCGATCTTCGTCAGGCGCTGTTTGTCCGCACCTGCTAAAACAAGAAGGACATCACTAGGGGCACAGTACGCCATCACTACTCACGTGCCTTCTAGCTGTCATCGGCTTGCCCATTCTCCGGCACGTACCTCGGCGTCCATCTCCACGCCGACTGCTACGGCTACCTGAAAAAGGGAAACGAGACATTAAGAAGTGCATTTAACTTCGAAAGGGAAAAGAGACATTAAGAAGTGCATTTAACTTCGAATAACATTCTTTTACTTACGTGCCTTCACGAGCTCTGGCATTCTTCTCGCTTACCTTATCTACATACCGGACCTGCAATGGCGAGAGACATTTAAGGGGTCATATAAATAAAACTCCATATTCAAGCAATCACCGTTCGTGCAGCTAACGACGGCCTTGCTCCCTGACTTCATCCTCTGCAATCAAGAGGCTGGGCAATTAACCAGTGAAGCAACTGGCATCAGCACCCCTGCACAGACGCAGGATGGAGAGCTCCGCTTTCACCTATATAAGGTGAGCATATTCAGCCTACGAGTAACGTGGGGAGTCCAGAAAAGGGGAAGGTCAGATTGGCCAACCGGACATACCTTAACCCCTTGTTCTCCTGCTTGCAGACACCTCACCCTCCAGGTCAAAATTACGGTGAGGAGAGGGTCTATCCAGGGTGTTACCAGAGGCCTGCGCGTGACCCTAGAAGACACTGAAATCTCCAAGCCCGGACCTGCGCCTCCGAGGGATTCAGGTGAGCGTTACAGGTAGCCCTCATCTACAGAAATATCCTCCCACTCTACACCCTCAACCTCGCCTGTCTCCCCAATTGTGAATCTATTTTGGCCAAGATCAAAGGCACGCCCAACGCCTACAACACCCTTCACCTTGTCTACCTACCCCCCGCCCCCTCTCCACCTTTGAGGATGACCTCACCCAACTTACTCTAACTAACCTCAAACCTACATCCCAAATCTTAATCCTGGCACACATCACAACAACATATTAGATACAGAAGCCAGCACTTCTGCTGGTTCCATGGCAGCCCTAGACTTCTCGCAACTGGTTACCCTCCCCACTCACGACCATGGCCGCACACTATACTGGATCACAAATGTAACAACACTATCCATTCTAACACTCAGTGCCCATGGTCTGACCACAATACCATCACCTTTGCCATCTCAGCCCCCACTGAACACAAACCACCTCCTTCTCAACCCACCCCCACACCGCGCCTCATCATAGCCCGAAACCACAACCTCACCACTGTCAACATTATTCCACTGCTGCAGCACCCCTCCTGCTCACCAGGGACACCACCGCCCTGGTAGACCACTACAACAACTTGCTTCTCAACACTCTGGACCACCTGGCACCGCTCAAAGCTAAGAAACACAAAAACCCACAACACTTCAACCCGTACTGCCAAAAGAGCAGCTGAAGCCGCCTCGTGCAAAGACCCCTCTACCACTAATAAAGACTGCTTCACCAAAGTTTCCTGTAACTACAGACCGGTTATTCATACTGCCAAAGCACTGTCCTACAATGAAAGGATCTCAAAAGCATCCCCCCCGCCCCAATTAACTATTTAGCTTCCTTCGATAGCTTGAAACCCCATCCACTCCCCTTACTACTATTCTCAAAGACAACTCCTGGTGCAACACTGTCCAGTCCAAGATACCCTCACCAACAAAATCATACTACTACAAAAGAAGATTGCGACTAAACAGTCCAGCATTCCAGCAGTCTTACCTCTCGCCCCACAACCAGAGGTACACACGAAGCACCCACTCTTCAAGTTTCAACCCACCAATATGCCCACGCTTGACAGAATAATCAAGGGCCTAAAACCCTTGCTGTGTAAAGGCGACATCTGCCCAGCTCCCATCATAGACAATTGTGCCAAACCACTACTTCCTCTCATTGCAGCGATCATCAACTCCTCATTTGCGTTTTGCTCCATCCCTCTTGCCCTCAAGGAATCCTGGATCCCCCTGCTACTAAAAAAAAGTCCCTCGACCCTTCCACCCCCACTAACTGCCGCCCCATCACCACTGTCCCATTCCTGTTAAAAATCATAGACAGAGTCACTTACCTACAAATACAGGAATTCCTAGAATCCCATCACATCTTGGGCACTCGTCAATCTGGCTTCCTACACAAACTATGCCAACGACACACTGATCCTTGTCCCCCTCACCAGCAACTACACACTAGACTTGTGCAGTATAAACTAAGTCTACGAAACCATTTAAACGTGGATGGCCACACATAGTCTCCGTCTGAAAGATGATAAGACAGAGGTTCTCCTCACCGGTCCCCTCTCACGCTTAGCAAAGCTTGCCAAGGAGTATGAATCATTCACCATCAATGGCCACAGTATTCCAGTCACCACCACAGTAAAAACCCTTGCATTCTATCTGGATGTCTACCTTAGCATGACCTGCCACATTAACCATATTGCATCCACATCGGCATACGTCACAAAACTGATTACCGCCAGCCGGCCCTTTCTCTCCACCAAAAACTGATTAGAAGTAGCATGCACACTTGACTTCTCAAGGCCTTACTATTAATAAAGGACTGTATCAATTTCAAAGTCCTCTCCATCACTCACCATTGCCTCTACAACAATGCCCCAGCTCATCTCGCAACCAAGCTCAAAAGTCATTCACCGGCGAGGCCCCTGAGATGCGCTTACAGGCACTCTCTCGCCATGCCCAAGTTCCACTGCAAGAGGGCAGGTGGCTCCAGCTTCCCACTGCGTGCCTCCACTCTTTGGAACGAGCTGCCCATTCACCTGCAAAGCAAACCATTGTACCACATCTTCACAAAAAAGCTCAAAACTCATCTCTTCTACTGACATCTTGTCCTTTGCCCCTGTTCTTTTCCCCACGTTTCTCTACTGCCTTTTCTCTTTCTTACTGTAACTAGCGCCCAGATGCCTGCGGGCTAGGTGCACTTCTACAAATGCCAAAATAAATTAATTTTAGGCTTGGACTTGTACAACTTCAGCTGCCAAAACGTTAACTGAAAAACTATTTCTGACTGCAAACTATAACAAAATGAACCCATACCTTTGTGTAGAAATGTTTCACAAAAACACCCTTTGAATGCGCAGCATAGAGGTTCATTAAAGTGGACCACATCAGGCTCGATAAACAGCTCTCTGCAAAAGCCACCTCCGGTTTCATGCACAAATGCAAGAGCCACACAGAGGATTTAATCAAAGCTGCATTCAGCATCATTAACTGCAAGATGAGTGGGAAGGGAGTGGGAAGTAAAAAGACCATTTTCATCAAGAAATGAACTTGGGAAATAGACAATATTCTATGCAAATTATGTAAACTAATTCTGATTATACAGGACAGGGCAGTGGAGAATGAGCCTGAACATGTGAACAAACGAAAGAAATGTAAATGATGAGAATATATATACCTGTGACTCAGAATGGGGGTGGAAATTCTGCCTCTTTGAAGAGTCTAATTAAAATGAAAACTTGATCAATTTTCGGAAGTATGGGTCTGGTTAATCAGAATAGGAAACAAGGCTGCTCCCTCTTGAGGATTTGCCTTCCACTGCCACAAACCAGAGGACTCTGACAAATTGATATTGTGTGAAAAGCAGAGCTCTGGCTCCCAGCAGTTTCTGACGGCTAGTAAAATTGATACAATTCAGCAATTAATGTACTTATCTACCTCAGATATGTTATGTTATGTTATGTTGTGTTATGTTATGTTATATGGCATTTGTATAGCACTTAGTGCCATTTGTATGGCCTCAAGGCACTGTTGTGTGAAGGCCCTTGGAGGACTGAAGGCCGAGGCATGACAATTGATAAGAGGATTTTAGAGTGTGAGTGTGCATTATAACCAGTACAAAGGTAGGCAGGGGTGGCTAAGACCCTGCTAGCAACACATGGAGATTTGGCTAGTGGATGGGTGCCCTGAAAGGCTGTCAGGAGGATATGTAAGTCAAGGTGACTGATTATGTGCCCAGCTAGACCGATATTTTTCATGGGACTCAGTTGCATTCTGATGGCAGAGGTGATGTGCGTTATGGATTCGAGTGGTGGATTCTTGCAGATGTATATGAATGGGTGGGTATGCCCTGGGAGGGATACGGCTATCTTTCATTGGTATGGAGTGTGAAACGTACCTTTCCGACATGGCTGATAGGTAGTTGCAATGAGGGAGTGCAGATCATAACTGCGGATTGTCTGGAATCCTTCTGTGCGTTCTTGGTGCTGTCTAGTTGTCTCCTCACATGACACCTCGATTCCACATACCTACCTGTCAGGGGGTGATCTTTCACCCATGAGGAGGACTCCATTAGTCAATATGCTGAAGGGAAGAGCCATGTCTTGAGCACCTTCCAGAAGGCAGGGTGATCCTCCATGTGGGGGAAGCTAAAAGGCATAGAGTTCCATATGGTGGGAGTTTGGATGGAGAAGGAGGATACCCCTATTCTGGTCGATTTTTCGTTTGGGATGAAACGCAGGAGAGCTGTGCCTGATGTCAGGTTTCTGTTGGGTCTGTAGGGTGTGAGCCTGGGTTGTGCAGAGCATGGTGGGTGATGCACATAGCCTTGAAGGTAGACCATCGTTCAATCGGTAAACATTGAAGGACATGGAGGGTGTGTTTGATGTAGGGAAAGAAAGAGCCTTGCTGCAGTATTTTGGACCTCTTGGAGTTCTATAAGAGAAAATGCATGGGCACCCAGGTATAGGGCGTTAGCATAGTCCAGGCATGAGAGGACGAATGCTCTGATTATGGCAAAGGTCAGGTAGGGGAAGATGCATCGAAGAATGCACAGGTGTATATAGCAGGATTTTGACACTGAGTTGATGTGATGTGATAGTGTCAGATCTGAGTTCATGGTGCATCCAAGGTTCTTTACTGTGTTGGAGGTAGAGAGGGGTGGGCCCAGTGAGGGCAGCTACGGGATGGGGTGGGGAAGAGGGCATTCTTCACTTAGATCATGATTTTTGATTTTTCGGGGTCAGGAAGGATGTGGCTATTCGTCAGCCAGTGGTCGATTTCTGTGAGGCATGAAGCGAGGTCAGGGGTGGTGTTGGAGAGGTCCTTTGGGATCATGAAGATGATTTGGGTGTCATCTGCGTAGTTGTAGCAGGACAAGCCATGTGAGCGGGTGATAGTGGGCAGAGGGCTCAGATAGAGGTTAAAGGGCAGGGGTGAGAGAGAGAGGCACCCTGTTGTACTCTGTTGGTGAGAGAATCGAGAAAAAGGGAGGCATGTGTATTATTTGGGGACATGTTCAAGAGGAAGAAGGTGATTCACTTCAATGCTGCATCCCTGATGCCGACGGAGTGGAGTTTGTGAGGGTGCAGTGGTCAATGGTGTCGAAGGCCGCAGAGAGGTCGAGAAGGATTTTTGCGGCACAACCTTCTGAGTCTGAGGTTCTCCCGAGATAATCCCAGAAGGAGACTAGGCATAATTCCATTCCTTGGAGGGGTCTTAAACTGGATTGGGTGGGGTCGATGAGGGGGTTTGTTTCTGTGAAAAGGCATAGCTGGGCGGAGGCTGTTCAGTCAATTAGTTTGGCTATGAAACAGTTCTTTGAGATAAGTCTGTAGTTGGCCGGTAGAAAGGGGTCAAGGGAGCAATTTTTGAGCAGGGGTTTGATGTAGGATATAAATATAGTAAGGCTGGAGTGCTAAAACAAATCAAACGGTACGAGTACAAGATTGAGGGGATGCAAGCAAAATAGAAAAAGTGGATGTTTATCAAAGCATCACAATGAGCCTTACACAGGTCACAAGGGGGTTGTGTGAACCATCCTGATCAAAACAAGCATTGGCAAAGCCAATAGTCGTAGCTCTTGAGTAGGCATGAGAGGAGGCAGGCACTGTCATAATGGACATCACATGTAATTCCTTTTACCTCTCTCCTTATGATGACCCCATGAGAAGTTCTTGCCTATAACAAAACCGTGAGCGCTGCCACTGCTTGTTTTTAACATGAACTCCAGGCAGGTAATAGATGCATGGGCACACATATTATAGCACCCAAAGAGTACCCCAAATAATCCCAAAATCCAGCTACTGAACACATTGTTTTTCACAACAGATTAGAATTTGATGTAGCCCAATTCTGTATATGTCCCTATTATTCAAGGCAATTAAATTCAAGGTTTCCCCCTGCCACACACAGAAGACATCAATCAAAGGTAAAATGTTCAGGTGCACACAGATCTCAGCAGTAGGTTCATTAACCCAAGTTAAGAGCATTATAATTATAATGAGGATAGCAAACTGTTAAGAGCTGTTGTACGAAACCGCAGAACTGGCTCAGGGTATAATAAGTTATATCATAAAACTGATCTTTCCATTTCTGTGATAATATAAAACAGGCATTTGAATATAAATATAATTATCAGGTTAGTAAAGTAAATACGAGAATATATGTTCAGGAGCCATGAGCAGTTGCATTGAAACAGTTAAGATAACAGGTGAAATAGTACCATTTAGCATGGTATTTAGGAATTGTATTTTGATTATTGGCCATACACATTTCCAATTTATGAGTATGACAAATAGCATTCCACCATGCTCTAGTAGAGAGCGATCGAACGTCTTTCCAGTTAGCTGTGATACATTTTAAGGCTATACAGATAAATAGGTCATATAATCTGGTTGAGTCTGGTGAAATATATGTTGTAATGGCCAGACGTCCTAAAAATATATTCACAGAAGAAAACGGAACATCTACAGAGAAGATACGCTTAATGAACTTCCAGATGTCATGCCAGAATTTGACAATATATGAACATTCAAAGAACATATGCATATATGTAGCAGGAGATAAGCCACATGACCAACATTTAGCATCATAATTCGGGTTAGCCTTAGCTAATTTAGCCGGAGTAAAAAATGCTCTATGAATGAAGAAGAAATAATGTTGTGTAATGTTTGCTGAGACTGATAATTGTTTAATTCTAGAAAACAGGCAGAGCCATATATGATCTTCAAACATACATCCTAAGTCAAATTCCCACTTCAGACGAATTGGGCAAACATTAAATGTTGAGGTGAGCATATTATATATTTTTGAGGCACTAATCTCACTGGTCATGGTTAGCTGTAGTAGTCTGAGGGCGTATGGAGAAAGACTCTCATAGGAAAAGTGATTAAGTGCATCAAAACAGGAGTTGATTAATTTATTGTAAAAGTGAAAGTCAGTTTTGGGTATGGTAAATATGGTAGTAAATTGCTGGAAGGAGAGAATAGAAGGACCATCTATAATGTGTTGGATGAATCTGATTCCTTTTTTGATCCATGCTTTGCGATTAAGGATCTTTTTATTTATTACTATATTCTTGTTATGCCATAGTAAAGGGGAAAGGTACATATTGGGAGTTTTGGTATGGGAGAAGGGAAAGGTTTTTAGGGCTAACACAGATGCTTTAATAGGTTCCAAGATGTTCTTTGAGGTATGTTTAAATATGTATATATGATCAGTAATGTTGTGTGGATGAACTGTGTGTTTTTCTAATGTACACCATGTAGGGGTATCAGCGAATCTGGGGTCTGTGAACCATTGGCGAGACTGTTTTATGAGAAATGCAGAGTGATATAGCTTAAAGTCAGGGAATCTAATACCTCCCATTTCATAAGGTGCTTTGAGTTTAGTTACCACAATTCTTTTGCTTTTTCCTACTCCCCAAAGAAAATGTAGTAGTATGCAATATATAGATTTGAAAAAGGAAAGGGATAATGGAATGGAGAGAAGCTGAAGATAATATGGTACAATAGGGGATAGCATCATTTTAATTGTATCCAAACGCCCCCACCAGGAGAGGTAAAGGGGGGGCCATCTGGATCTAAGGTTCTTAAGAGTGTACAGTAACGTTTTAGTGTTGTAAGAGGATTCAATTCAGCACTACAGCTAAGTTAACGCCTAGTCTAGAATACTGAATGAAAACCCTTATTGATATATCTTTATGTCCAGTTCATGCGTTCTGGATGACTACCCCTATATAACACCCCTCTCTTGAAATCCCCCTGACCCCACTGAGCCAAGAAGTAGTTCTGTTTTGCAAGTTTAAAAGGTTTATTTGATAATTTAAAATATATATATATCACACTTTATAATAAATTAATAATTGAATAGCACACTTAATCTGATATGATAAAGATCAACAACGGAGAATCTGGCACTAGCACACTTCTTATAATCACTAATGAGTTGACATGAAATGGATAAGGTAGCACACTGGTAAATAGGAACAAAAGTATAATGTGGTAGAGGATGCTTTATGTAAGCTCAGGTGGATGCAATATTCAATGAATGCAGTACAGAAAATACTCAATATGATTTCAACCAAACAATGTAATCACTTTTCTCTGGCAATCCCCTCCCCCCCTTGATGCAAGGCAAGGAAATGGAAGGAAAACACACAGTTCTCAGAAATGCAATCAATGTAAATCAGTTCACCCCAGCAAGCTTACACTACAGAAAACAGATAGGAGTTTTGAAAACACAGGCAAAATGCTTTGATATGTGCTAGCAATGGATGAGAAATATGCTGGAAATGCTTTTAATTCCCTTTCAGAGGTTCAGGGTGAGTGGTATCTAGTTAATATTAGTCCAGGCTCACACTAGCAATGAGGCAGGGATAGTTAGCAGGTTAAACGAATTTCTGGCAAATGGAAGGCAAGCAGCAGCAGTTTTTACATGTGAAGAAATTTGCAAATCGCGGTAAAATTCGCGAATGCGTGTTCCGCGATTGCGGTAAAACTATAAGGGGTAGGAATGCGGTTCTAGGTTCGTAGGAAAGCCACGATTCTAACCTTTCAGATGAAAGTTATTGCAAGTCTCTAGCACAAACGGTTGCGGAGATATGAGCGATTTTGTGAAGGTCGTTTTTCAGATTTGAAATTTTAAAGTTCAAAAAAGACAAGTGCAGCTTGCAACTAGAAAATGACAAGTGACAGCTTTACAAATGACAGGTGACAGATTTGGAGCTATCAGGCAGTTCTACTTAGGTTAAATAGATTGAATTAGATGAATTTAAACTAAGAGATTGGTTCTACACAGTTTTCTAGGTACTCACACTATATTCTTGAGTGAAATGGGCCTCGCCATGGATCTGGTCAGGTTTTAAACTCGCCTCTGGTCTCTGCACTTCACAGTGATCTGGGTCAGCTCTCTCTGGTTCTCTGGTCTGGGTCTCTAGTTCTGGATAGATTGAAGTCTCTAGTTTGGCTCTCTGGAGGTTTGATGGAGGTAAAGTATGGATCTCTGGATGTTGTATGGTCCGGCAGAGTGCGTTGCAGCAAATGGAATTGAAGGTCCCTATCTGTCCTGTCTGTCTGCTTTTATGTGTTTAGAATGTGGGTGTGTTCTAGCATCACTGACCCTACCTCTCTCTCAGCTTCTAATTGGTCAAACTTCCATTTATCATTTGATTGGGGAATGAACTGTGAGTCAGAGGGATGTCATTTTATGGCTTGCAGATAGGACACTCCTCTGTCAGATTGCACACATTCTATATTTGATAATAAAAGACATATTTCACAGTTACACAGTTGCTTGAAATTACATATACATGGTGTGGCTGAATTTAGCCATGTCTCTGTCCAAATCTGCTGTTTCTAAGAGCTTGCATTCAGAAATGGCACATAATTGACTTTTTAACTGATTTTTCACTTTCTGACATTGACCCAACTTTACATACATGTGTGCAGGGAGTATGGACATTAACTGATGAAGTTTCAGATTTTTAACATGCATACATTTAGAGTAATATCCACTTTTCCGCTAAAACCCCCCTGAACACGCCACCGGGTCGAAAAACCTCTTAAAATGTGGGCAGAAAAATCACAAGAATTATGGTATCATTTATAAAATTTTCACATGTCCGCTCTATGAATGATCCATCTTTTTAGAGTTATGTTCTGGCTCCAAAGGGGTGTGGTTTCCTCTCAGCACAAGGTAGAAATACTGGTTTATCCAGTTCTGCCAAGCCAGCTTGCTCTCACAGGCAGTGCTCCTCCCAGCTTCTGCCAAGAGGAAGCTACATTTTACGACCGCTGTAATAAAACCTTTGCCTGAGTCAGGAGAGGCTCATTGTTCAAGAGGAAGCCATTTATGATCCTCTCAATAAACCCTCTGCCTGGGTGAAGGGAGTTGCATTGTTCACTCTCCTGCAGAGCACAGGTAATTCAATTATCAGATAGATGGCATATCCTTAGTGTGAGCAGCAAAAGGGCAGCTAGGCCTGGGAACACAGCTGTGACTCAAGTTTCACTCCTGATGGGGGTAGTTGCCAGGCAAATTGGAATCTCTTTAAGCTGTCATTTCTGTTCCCCAGTTTCTGCATTCAAATAAACTAAACATTTTCACATATGCAGCTAGAAGGCTGATTCTAAGTTTAAAACTATGACATTTAAACAGTTACAAAGGCATGTGACACCAAACATAGGTCACTCATTTAATCTAAACATTTTCGATTTTAGTGTCTTTAAATCCAGTGCAACTTAAACTGCTGACTCCATAGCGCAGCCAGTCTTGTTATAAACCTTCAAGTCACTTCAGAATATAACTTTACATTGGATCCACCTCTCAGTAAGTCTTTCTTTAGCCTGCTTTGGGTTCATTCAGTTTTACACAAAAAAGTAAAATCTGGTGTGGTTTTAAAATGCCGGTTTTTGGATAGTGGTGAGTACTGGTACTGCACCCATTTTTGAGATTTAAGAAATGAATTCCCCACCATTCTAGGTTGCATTTGGCAATCAGCATTTCCATTCCCAATGGTTTCAGACTACTGTGCGGGTAGTCCAATGGTGGTTTTAAAGCGCTTTGAAGCTAACCGGCGCTACTGTTTTTCCTTTGGCAACCCATTTCCCTCATGGCAACCCGGCCTTTCATTCTCGCACTGGTGGGTGGCAAGTGAGGCAACCATTTTGGTGGGCGCACAAACTGCGCAGCTTTCCTGGATTTCGGCGCACATGTGGGTTTTCCGCCATCTTGAATTTTCTAGGCCCACAGCACCAAATGTTGTGGCATGATAGCTTAAACGTGGGTCAGGACACCCAACAAGCCCCCCCACGCGACTGCACTTTGAATTTGAGTCGATGGGGAGTCGCGTGCCCAAGGGTTTTGACCCACGCACCGGTCTGTCCGCATAATCTTCTTCCTCTTCTGTAGATGGCATAGTTCAGCATCTTCTCCTCCATCCGGTACTGATCGATCAGTTCTCCTCGCCGGTCCTGATGGGAATATTGGGCGGTCCACTGGGCCCATTGGATCTTCGTTCCCGGTCTCCGTATCATCCTCCTTGGCCCGTCTTCAGGTTTTCTTTCTCCTAGGACGACAAAGGAAGAGCGGCAATACCTACTCATAGACTTTTTCCACCACTGTTGAGATAGTGGGGCAGCATATGCATTTCATCATCACGAAACATTACATTCTTATTTTGAAAAAATAAAAACAGTATAACTAAGAGACAGTTTCATGCAAATCACAATATTTTAGAGACTAGATGTGGTATGTTTTATGGTTGGAACTGAATTAGTCTGAGACAGTACCCGCTAGGATTCCAGAGGATTCCTCCAGTTGTTGCAGAGTGTGCCTGGGATGGCAACATTTCAACTGGTTTATGTGGACCCACTTGTCTTCCCCCTCTGCCGAACCGCCTTTGGGGATGTGGATTTTGTAGGCCACAGGTGAGATCTTGTCGATGATCTCAAAGGGTCCTTTCCATGTAGGCAAAAATTTGCGCTGCTTGGCCTGGTTCCTTTGGAAGTTGTATAGATAGACCCGGTCTCCCACCTGATATTCCTTCCTGGAAGTTTTCAGGTCATAATGGGTCTTCATGCTATCAGCTGATCTTTCTAGATTCCGCTGAGCATAAGCAAAAGCATGTTGGAGGTGTTTCCTTAAATTCTCTACATACTCATGAGTAGTGGAGGCATTTATCAGTGTCTGCTCTTGGGTCCTGTAGAGCAAATGCTGAGGAAGCACCATCTTGCGCCCAGTCATCAACTCAAATGGTGACATTTTGGTTGCAGATGAAGGGGTAGATCTGATAGCCATTAGGACCAGAGGTAATCGGATATCCCAACTTGGCCCAGAATCTGCCACAAACTTCTTTAATATGCTCACAATGGTTCGGTTATATCTCTCTACTGCCCCAGAAGAAGCTGGCCGATAAGCAATATGCAACTTCCTTTTGACCCCCAGTATCTCCCACATCTTTGTCATTACTTCACTGGTGAAGTGGCTACCTCTGTCTGACTCAATCCTTTGAGGTAGACCAAAACGGGAAAAGATGTGGTTAATCATCAAGGCAGCTGCAGTTTCTGCCTTGCAATTTGGGGCTGGGAGACATTCCACCCACTTGGTAAACAAGCATGTCACAGTCAACATGTACTTATTCCCCCTAGCCGAGCGAATCACAGGGCCTACAAAGTCGATTTGTAAATCTGACCATGGCAGTGTCATTCCCCTCTTTTGTAAAGGCGCCCGGTGCATAAGGGATGATGGTTGAAATTGTGCACACACAAGACACCCCTTCAAGTATTGGTCGAGGTCCTGCCCCATGTGTGGCCAGTATGCAACCTCTCTTAAGATTTCCAATGTTGTGTGAAACCCCCTATGACCGGCGGTGGCCGCATCATGGGCGTGACTTAACATCAGGCTTCGGAATGAGGTAGGAACCACCCACTGATCGTGGCCAGCTTTGGATTTCCTTACCAACAAACCGTCTTGGATTCGGAACATTTTTGGACATTTCATCAACACTCTTAGGTCCTCTTTCCCAATGTAATCGGTATCCGTCAGGGGAAAGTTCTCAGGGTCCTCAAGGTGCTGGTAAAATTTACCAATTATTGGATCCCCCTTCTGAGCAGTAATCAAATCAGCATCAGGGGTCTCCTTACTCCATTGTGCAATTGAAAGGTCGTTGTGAGCATTTGTCTGGGACCTAGTGATGGCAGTGACCTGGATTTCCCCCAACAGGGACTCAATCTCAATTAGATCCCCTTGGATGGCCCCGGTTTTGGCCAGCTGATCAGCTAAGTCATTTCCAGTTTTGTCTGGTCCCTCTACTTTGGAATGACCCTTGATCTTTTTCCAATAGATGGTCATCTCATTCGAGGTGACCAGATCATCAATGTTTTGGATCAACTTCCCATGTTTCAAGGGTTTGTTGTTAGCACATAACATGCCTCTGGTTTTCCAATTAATCAGGTGCTCCACGAACCCGTTCCGTACATAATCCGAATCTGTGATTATGACCAGTTTGCGGAGTTGATGCTGGACAGCAGTGAGGATGGCCTGATGCACAGCCATCAATTCTGCCACCTGACTACTTCGGGGACCAATTTTGTATCCAGCGGAGGGTTCTGGGGACTCATTCACCCATGCATTCCCTACGCCAGCCACCAGTTCTTTTTCCCCGTTGTTGTCAACATGGTAAGAGCATCCATCCACATAGACAGTGGGCATTCCCTCACACTTGTCCTCTTCAAAGACTTTGTGTGGGGAATTAAGGTATGCTTCCGTATTGTCCTTGATTTTTAGACTTTCGTCCTCGAGACAGTTTTCTCTGGCACAATCATGCAAGTCAGCCAGACCTTGCGCGAGGGGACTCTTCTTGTTTTGGCCATATCGGACCTCCACAGGAAAGCCTTGCATTGACAGAATCCAGGAAGTAATTCGGGAGTTACTCACATTTCCGGCCCGGATTCTGTCACTTTGGAGATATTGCAGAGGCTGGTGTGGAGTCTCCACTATGATGTGTTCCCCCTAGATAAACGGGCGGTAATTCTTCAATGCCCACACCGTTGCCAGGAGTGCCTTCTCACAATCGTTGAATTTTTCCTCCACAGAGGATAAAGTTTTGCTCGCATAGGAGATTACTTTATTGACCTTGTCATGCTTTTGGTATAATACGGCCGTCAAGCACGTATTAGAGAACCCTGTCTCCAGGAAGAACTCCTTGTTTCTGACAGGGTAAGCTAGGCAAGGCGCTTGTGAGAGGCTTCTTTTGAGTTGTTTTACTGCCTCGGCTTGTTCTGGACCCCATTCCCACTTGACCCCCCCTTCAGGAGATGAATCAGGGGTCTGGTGATCTCTGCGTAGCCCTCAATGAACTTTCTGCTGTAATTAGTCAGTCCAAGGAGGCTCCTTAGTTCCCGCAGAGTTGTGGGGTCTTTCAGTTTCTGAAGTGCTTCCACTTTCTTTTCCTGGGGACAGAGACCCTGAGGAGTAATCTCATGCCCCAAGAAATTAACACGGGTTCTACACCACTGTGCTTTCTGAAAGGAAAGTTTTGCTCCGGCGGCCCTCAACTGTGTCAGAACATAACGGATCTCCGCTATGTGTTCCTCCACAGATGAACTTTTGATGAGGACATCATCTACATAAGCCAGGTTACCCCTCGCACCCAGGTCGGGCATGGCCTTATGTAGGAAAATGTTGAATTCATTGCCGGAGTTGAGGTATCCGAAGGGAGTCCGGGTCCATGTGTACTGCTGGCCCCCAAAGGTAAAAGCCAGCTTGTATTGGTCCTCCCTACTGACAGGCACAGTCCAGTATCCATTGGTCAGGTCTATTGCAGTGAATACCTGTGACCCCTGAATCTGGGCCAGCCCTTGGTCAATGTAGGGCAGAGGCCATCGGGAAGTATGGACCCGTTTGTTGAGCTCCCTGAGGTCGGCGCAGAGTCTCCACTGGCCGTTTGGCTTCAATATTCCCAGCACCGGATTATTGAAGGTGCTGTGGACTGGACGGATTATTCCCCGGGACTCAAGGTTCTTAATTATTTCTGTAAGGGACTCCATTGATGCGAGAGGCAAGCGATATTGCTTCACAAACACAGGAGTCATGCCAGGGTCCGTGGGGATTGTTGTTGTGTGGATGTCAGTGCGACCACAGTCATATGAGTCTACCGCAAAGAGATCTTGGAAATCCAAGAAAACTTGTTTCAACTTTTGCTTTTGTTCCAGAGTCACACAGGCATCAGCTAGGTTGACTCTCTCTTCCACCATCTGCCTGAAGCCTGGGAAGACTTCTGGTTTGGCTATCTCCGCGGCCTCCTCCAGCTGGGTGGAGAAGTCCCTGGTCAGAGTGCTGATTTGGACCGGAGGCTTCAGGTGGGCAAGGCAGCCTTCATGAACCTGGAAAATCACCTCATCCCTCCTGAAGTCACACGTCACATCTTCCTTACCATAGGGGCAGGAAGTGTACACCAGGAAGTTCCCCCCATGCCGGGTAAAAATCCTGTCTGGTGTCGTATTGTCATCACTGTCACTGTCAAAACAGTCCTTGGGGATTGGTCCTAACAGTTCATTTCTAAGATCAATGGAGAAATGTCGGTCATCAACCGCCATTCCAATAATGGTGCCTGCGGCTAGAGTAATACTCTTTAAGTCGCTGTTATCCACCTCTATTGGAATGGTGTCATGTTCTATGTTGACTAATGGTGTTGGGTTTACCCCCAACCCTTGCTGTTGGAGAGAAGCATTTAGATATATGTAAGCATCAGGGTTTTTCAACTCTTGTCCCCTTTTAGCTTTCACTTCCAGGGAGAATTGTCGGGTCCTTTCTGGGATGGTGACTTCCTCTTTAACCTGAATTTCAACTGCATAGGGTAGCAATTGAGCTGACCTAAATGCTTTTTCTGGATCATCAAAGCCCATGGGATTATCCGCTAATCGGGACCAAGCTTTGAAGTTTATTAGGTCCAAACTAATGGCAAAGCGATTGAGAATGTCACTGCCTAAGTAAAAGGCGGCGGGGACGTCTCGCACGACCCAACAATTGTGGACTATGCTCTTGTTGCCAATGGAGATTTTGAGCATACACCTGCTTGGCAGGAGATGTTTTGAATTGGGTGCTTCCAGGTCCATTTCCCACTTGTCTATCAGTTTGAAGGTGGGAATGGCTGGATCTTTTGGGAGTTGGCGAAACATGGCTTCGCTGATGAAGCTCTTACCGTTGTTCACACACACTCGAGCGAGAACAGAGTCCTTCCCCTCATTTAACTGAACAGGGATGAACAACTGCTCTCCAATTTGCTGAATCTCAGCCAGGCTCTGAGCTGATTTCACATCTTTCTGGACTATAGGAGTGGGAGTTTCTGATTGTGGATTAGTATAGAATTTCAGAGTGTTTCCTTCCAGCGTGGAATACCACCTTAAACTGGAAGGAAGGTTGATTTTCCGAAACAGAGAGGACCCCCCATCACCAGTCTGTTGTCCTACTGCTATTACTGTCACGTCTGGAATTTGGTTGTTCTGGAAGTGAAATTCTACTTGGTCAGATTTTTGTTCAACCATGTGGCAGGTGCCGTTTAAACTAACATGGTTGACACTCTGTTTTAATTTTATTGGTCGGCTAGTCTGAGTCCAGAGGACCTTGTTTACGCAATCTATTAGGGGTGACAACCTTCTCAGGAGGTCATTCCCTAGTAAACAAGGGGTGCCCTCTGGGGTCACAACTATGACCGGGTGTTTCAATTTGTGTCGCCCAATTTTAATGTCCAAGTCTGCCGTCCCCTCGACGGGAATTTCCTTCCCGTCAAAGTTCTGGAGTTGCCCAGGAAGAGAGGTGAGAGGAATTTGGTAATTCCCTCCCCTTCCTGCATTCAGTTCGTCAAAGGCCCTTCTGGACAGAAGGGTAGCTTGAGATCCAGTGTCCACCAGTGCCAAAATGGTACCCTGCCCCTGTACTTGTACCGGGGCATAGTATCTTCCCTCCTTCTCCTCAAGGGGGCACAGATAATGTACATTTTTGGACAACTGGTGGGCTAACTTTCTGGTTTTGGACATTGCAAGAGAAGAAATTTGGGCAGAATTCTGTGGAGAGCCTTGGGAATCTGAAAGAAAAAGTTGGCAACTGGAGATCAGAGCCATTGTGGGTTCCCCTGGTTCCGGTTCTGGGCCGCCCCGCCCTTTTTGGAGGCAGTCACCAGGATGGGTTTGAACCAGGGGATTTTCTTGCTGTTGGTTCTGGGATGAGATGGTGGGCGGCGGTAGCTCAGTCTCCACATCTCCCCAGTCTGGATTTGCATTCCTAGGGACCCATTTTTCTTTGGGAGGAGTTCCCCCCTCTCTGAAGGAGAAGATCCTTTTCTCAGGATCCTCTGAGGATCCCTCTCCCTCAAATTGGAAGATCTGTACCTCCTCCTCAAACTGAGTCTGTTTGGGTCTTTTGTTTCTCCTACCCCCCCTCTGCTCCTTAGGGGGCAGACTTTCAGGGGCAAGAGATTTTGTTTCCGGTTCCTGGCTTTCCAGGGGCTGTTTACAAGTGAGGAAGGAAGCTTCCTCCAAGGCCTTACACCCCCCTTCCCCTTGTGCCTCCTCCCTGGGAACCGGTGAGTTATCGGGGTGCTGCCCCCGTCATTGTTCTGGAGCACCAGGTCCAGAGTTGGGTGCGTTCTGCGCCGGCACGCCCATCTGAGGGTTCTGCTGAGCCCTCAGTATGTGACCCAGGTCCCGCGCCATGTTTTGAACCTGGCGCTCTAACTGGGAAACCCGCTCAGGCTGATACGGGGCCCTGTTTTCTCCCCTGGGCTGATCCCGGGAAGGGTAGCTGTCCCTCCTCTGGTAATACCCCGGGTTGGGAAGATTTGGGTACCCCTCCACCCTTGGCCTCCCCTCTCCCGGATTCAGTGGTCTGGGCTCAGGGAATTGGGGAAAGAAGGATGGATGGTTTTGGGGCTGAAAGTCGGGTGGATATCTGGGGAAAAAGTTCTGCCCAGGGTTTGGTAAATTTCTGCCCTCCTGTGGGAAGTTTGGAGGGAAGTTCCCTGGGTTAGGTGCTTGGCTGGATCCCCCCCCTTGGGCTGGAGGAGTCCACACATAACCCAGGATGGGTCGATTTCCCTTGTAACGGGGACTTACATAATCAGGAGAGCGAGGGACCCCATTTGTGGGGCTGCCTCCCTGGCTCCCTGTCTGTGACTGGCCCGAGGACCTTCTGGGCCTAGCATTATTAGGTGCAGGTAGGTTTTTAGGCCCCCCCATCTCCAAATCCAAAACGGGGGTGACCTTTACCTCTGCCACCTTGGCAGCAGCAGGGGTGCTGTTGGCTTTGGGGTTTTTCTGGGCATTACTTTTGCTATCTACCGGTTTCTGCACCTCATAGATCCGGGTAGCCTGTTCAATGACCCAGTCTAAAGATCTTTTCTCGTGAAAATCCCTCACGAGCTGGGTCATGATATATTTGGGCAAGGCATGGAAAAACGTATTAATAAATTCCCTGCTATCTGTGCGCACCCTTCTTGTGGTCTGTGCAAAAGCACGCTTTAACTCCTGCACAAATTCTTGTGGGGCCTGATCCTCCCCACATTGCAAATTGTAGGCTGCCTTGCGAGCCTCTTGAGGATTTCTGTGAACAGAAAAATGTTTCAAGATGGCCGCCTTATAGGTGGACCATCTTAAATGATTTTGGTCCTCCAGCCCCGCAAAGAAACTGGAGTATTCCGGGGAGAAGGTCCACTTTACATATTGAATACAGCTTTGGCTGTCCTTCAAATGGAAAGTCTCCATCATTTGTTCAAACAACTCTAAGTGCTCCCAAACAGAATACTTAGCGTTCTTATGGTAAGGCGTGATGACGCTCCTGATCGCCTTAATCTGCTTTAAGGGGTCCTTAAGCAAGGCCCTTTTTGCCTTATTGGCCTTTTTGGTTCGGGTAACCCTTGTCCATTCTTCCTCGGACTCAGAGGCACTGCTCCCAGAGGTTCCCGTCTGTTCTTCCAGGTTTTCCCGGATTCTGCGAGCCTGGGAATGGCTGGCAGAATGTGGGGACCTGGTCTCCTGTGTCCTGCGCAGTTCAGAGGAGTCTTCAGATTCCTCCTTGCTGCCAGGATTTGATGGGTACCCCCTCCACTGACCTAACTGGGCAGAGGTTTTCAGGATGCCCTTAATGGGCCTACTCTCCTGGGGTTCCCCATCGAACTGTACTGTACTTGGGTGCCCATACCCGGATGCCCACCCCTCCATTCCTGAGTGGTACTGGCCTATGAGCCCCATACTCTTAGCTGGATAGTAATCTGCCATCCCTGCGGCCCTGTGCTCATGTGCGCCAGGGGACATGGGGGTGGTAGAGTCCAGGGACTGGGGGAGATGAAGGCCCCTGGTGTTAGGGCTCCTGCGGTTATGGTCAGGAGTCTCTCTTTCCCAGCGGACCTCATCTCTATCCGCCCCTGCTCCCTGTTGCAATGCAAGAGCCTGCATTTGTGCTTTCAGTTCCTCTGTTAAGGCCTTACTCGACTCTATCAGTCTCTCCTGCATCGCTACCTGTTGTTGGAGCCTATCATTGTGTTGACAGAGGGCCTCATTTTCCCTCTGTGCTTCCTGGTTGGTCCTGGAGAACTGGGCCAGTCTTTGCTGCAGGAGGGTTACCTCCTGAGCTGTGTCCCTATTGGCCTGCTCCTTTCTTGCTAGAGCATCCTCCACCCTCCTGCTGTGCTCTAGCAAGTTCTGGTGTTCTTTTTGGAGGTCACCCAGTCCCTGGTGGGTCAGGTGATTTTCTTCCATTTTTCTTTTTAAATGGCAGACTTCCTGGCCTAAGGTATCCCTTTCCTGACTGAGAGCCTGCATCTGTGCTGCCAGGTCGTCCCTTTGCCTTTGGAAGGCACCAGCATTCTGACGCTCCTGATCAAACTCTGCCTGGGTATCCAGGTCTTTCAGAATTAGTTTGTTGCTCTCTGCCTTCACTCTATCTAGGTGGCCTTGCAGGGTGACTACCTGCTCAGCACATACCCTGTTGAAGTCCAGTTGTTGCTCCAGCTTTTTCTGGCTTTGCAGTAGGGAGTCCAAACCTTCTTGGTGTTCCTTCTGCAAGGCCAGAAATCTGGTATCCTGTTCTGACTTTTCCTTTTGCAGCACATCCATATCCTCCTTTATTTTAGTGATGTACAGTCTGCTGTCATTTTCTGACTCCTGGCTCCTCTGCAGCCTCTGCTCAGAAGAGACCAGGTCAGATTGGACCTTCTCTAACACCATCTGTTGCCTATTTGCCAGATTTTGGCTTTCAGCACATCTATCCTGCATGTCTCCCATATATAGGTACAGGTATGCTGCTATCCTGGCAATCTTATTGTGTTCCTCTTTGGCTTTAGGAGCCATATATAGTTCACTCAGGGCCACATGTAATGGACCCTGATCTCTCCATAAGTCTGACCCTGTTTCAGTGACCTGTCGTGTGATGGCCTGCAACCAGGCATCCTGGCCCTGCTCAACCCATTCACCTCTCACAAATAGTTTATGTAAGAAGTGCTCTCTGGCTATTTTCATATCTACCAAGGTCGTCATTCTAGAGATTGGTCTCTGTCCTGACTTACAGAAGTTTGTATTTTATTTTTGCAGAACAGAACTTTTCTTGGAGTGTCCCTTTTGAGGAATGCTTCACAGCGTAATGCAGCGTGGTGATCCGACCGGATTTATGTATCCCGTCAGTTAGCACACTGTATTAAGCTGCACAAGTGGTAAATCTAACCCAACGTCTCGGCTCGAGCCCCCAATTTGTAAGAGGATTCAATTCAGCACTACAGCTAAGTTAACGCCTAGTCTAGAATACTGAATGAAAACCCTTATTGATATATCTTTATGTCCAGTTCATGCGTTCTGGATGACTACCCCTATATAACACCCCTCTCTTGGAATCCCCCTGACCCCACTGAGCCAAGAAGTAGTTCTGTTTTGCAAGTTTAAAAGGTTTATTTGATAATTTAAAATATATATATATCACACTTTATAATAAATTAATAATTGAATAGCACACTTAATCTGATATGATGAAGATCAACAACGGAGAATCTGGCACTAGCACACTTCTTATAATCACTAATGAGTTGACATGAAATGGATAAGGTAGCACACTGGTAAATAGGAACAAAAGTATAATGTGGTAGAGGATGCTTTATGTAAGCTCAGGTGGATGCAATATTCAATGAATGCAGTACAGAAAATACTCAATATGATTTCAACCAAACAATGTAATCACTTTTCTCTGGCAATCCCCTCCCCCCCTTGATGCAAGGCAAGGAAATGGAAGGAAAACACACAGTTCTCAGAAATGCAATCAATGTAAATCAGTTCACCCCAGCAAGCTTACACTACAGAAAACAGATAGGAGTTTTGAAAACACAGGCAAAATGCTTTGATATGTGCTAGCAATGGATGAGAAATATGCTGGAAATGCTTTTAATTCCCTTTCAGAGGTTCAGGGTGAGTGGTATCTAGTTAATATTAGTCCAGGCTCACACTAGCAATGAGGCAGGGATAGTTAGCAGGTTAAACGAATTTCTGGCAAATGGAAGGCAAGCAGCAGCAGTTTTTACATGTGAAGAAATTTGCAAATCGCGGTAAAATTCGCGAATGCGTGTTCCGCGATTGCGGTAAAACTATAAGGGGTAGGAATGGTTCGTAGGAAAGCCACGATTCTAACCTTTCAGATGAAAGTTATTGCAAGTCTCTAGCACAAACGGTTGCGGAGATATGAGCGATTTTGTGAAGGTCGTTTTTCAGATTTGAAATTTTAAAGTTCAAAAAAGACAAGTGCAGCTTGCAACTAGAAAATGACAAGTGACAGCTTTACAAATGACAGGTGACAGATTTGGAGCTATCAGGCAGTTCTACTTAGGTTAAATAGATTGAATTAGATGAATTTAAACTAAGAGATTGGTTCTACACAGTTTTCTAGGTACTCACACTATATTCTTGAGTGAAATGGGCCTCGCCATGGATCTGGTCAGGTTTTAAACTCGCCTCTGGTCTCTGCACTTCACAGTGATCTGGGTCAGCTCTCTCTGGTTCTCTGGTCTGGGTCTCTACTTCTGGATAGATTGAAGTCTCTAGTTTGGCTCTCTGGAGGTTTGATGGAGGTAAAGTATGGATCTCTGGATGTTGTATGGTCCGGCAGAGTGCGTTGCAGCAAATGGAATTGAAGGTCCCTATCTGTCCTGTCTGTCTGCTTTTATGTGTTTAGAATGTGGGTGTGTTCTAGCATCACTGACCCTACCTCTCTCTCAGCTTCTAATTGGTCAAACTTCCATTTATCATTTGATTGGGGAATGAACTGTGAGTCAGAGGGATGTCATTTTATGGCTTGCAGATAGGACACTCCTCTGTCAGATTGCACACATTCTATATTTGATAATAAAAGACATATTTCACAGTTACACAGTTGCTTGAAATTACATATACATGGTGTGGCTGAATTTAGCCATGTCTCTGTCCAAATCTGCTGTTTCTAAGAGCTTGCATTCAGAAATGGCACATAATTGACTTTTTAACTGATTTTTCACTTTCTGACATTGACCCAACTTTATATACATGTGTGCAGGGAGTATGGACATTAACTGATGAAGTTTCAGATTTTTAACATGCATACATTTAGAGTAATATCCACTTTTCCGCTAAAACCCCCCTGAACACGCCACCGGGTCGAAAAACCTCTTAAAATGTGGGCAGAAAAATCACAAGAATTATGGTATCATTTATAAAATTTTCACATGTCCGCTCTATGAATGATCCATCTTTTTAGAGTTATGTTCTGGCTCCAAAGGGGTGTGGTTTCCTCTCAGCACAAGGTAGAAATACTGGTTTATCCAGTTCTGCCAAGCCAGCTTGCTCTCACAGGCAGTGCTCCTCCCAGCTTCTGCCAAGAGGAAGCTACATTTTACGACCGCTGTAATAAAACCTTTGCCTGAGTCAGGAGAGGCTCATTGTTCAAGAGGAAGCCATTTATGATCCTCTCAATAAACCCTCTGCCTGGGTGAAGGGAGTTGCATTGTTCACTCTCCTGCAGAGCACAGGTAATTCAATTATCAGATAGATGGCATATCCTTAGTGTGAGCAGCAAAAGGGCAGCTAGGCCTGGGAACACAGCTGTGACTCAAGTTTCACTCCTGATGGGGGTAGTTGCCAGGCAAATTGGAATCTCTTTAAGCTGTCATTTCTGTTCCCCAGTTTCTGCATTCAAATAAACTAAACATTTTCACATATGCAGCTAGAAGGCTGATTCTAAGTTTAAAACTATGACATTTAAACAGTTACAAAGGCATGTGACACCAAACATAGGTCACTCATTTAATCTAAACATTTTCGATTTTAGTGTCTTTAAATCCAGTGCAACTTAAACTGCTGACTCCATAGCGCAGCCAGTCTTGTTATAAACCTTCAAGTCACTTCAGAATATAACTTTACATTGGATCCACCTCTCAGTAAGTCTTTCTTTAGCCTGCTTTGGGTTCATTCAGTTTTACACAAAAAAGTAAAATCTGGTGTGGTTTTAAAATGCCGGCTTTTGGATAGTGGTGAGTACTGGTACTGCACCCATTTTTGAGATTTAAGAAATGAATTCCCCACCATTCTAGGTTGCATTTGGCAATCAGCATTTCCATTCCCAATGGTTTCAGACTACTGTGCGGGTAGTCCAATGGTGGTTTTAAAGCGCTTTGAAGCTAACCGGCGCTACTGTTTTTCCTTTGGCAACCCATTTCCCTCATGGCAACCCGGCCTTTCATTCTCGCACTGGTGGGTGGCAAGTGAGGCAACCATTTTGGTGGGCGCACAAACTGCACAGCTTTCCTGGATTTCGGCGCACATGTGGGTTTTCCGCCATCTTGAATTTTCTAGGCCCACAGCACCAAATGTTGTGGCATGATAGCTTAAACGTGGGTCAGGACACCCAACAGTGTTGAGCTTGATGGTTTCTTGGATTGTAGGGGCAAAACAAAGTCCTAAATATTTGATGGAACCACTGCACCATTTGAGACCAAAAATGTCGATGTCATGCTTGAGGCAGTAGGGATTTAAGGGCATAATTTCTGATTTTTGTCTGTTCCTGACACATGACCGAACTGAGATAGTGCATCCAAGAGGTTAGGTATATGAAGTTTGGGGTTTTTGATTAAGATAAGAATATCGTCAGCATATGCAGCAATTTTGGTAATTGCATCTTCCCCCCCTCACCCTGCTCCCATCTGTCTCTTGTAGGTCTCCTGTTTGTCTCCCAGTATGTCTCCCCATATTTCTATTCTTTTCTCCATATTAGTTACTCTTTACAGACTTGTTTTTATAATAATCCATGTTCAATTGGTACTACCTCTAACTTCTATTCTTGTTCAAATTGGTACAATTAGTTAATTCGATTAATAAATGTCTTGGATAAAGATCATATTTTTGCTTGTTAAGATTGTTAACTCTGTTCATCCTTTATGGTTACCTGTTCCACTCAAAGTCTGTAACTCGCTAACACATGTATCATTATCAGTATCTTGAACAATAAAAAAATCATTAAAATAAAAAAAAAAGAACTGGCTCAGGGTGCAACTGAATGTACGTACATATTTAGAATGCTGCAAAATCTGCACGTGTTTCAAGCTCAGTTTTGGAGCAAAGCTTTAATATGCCTACGTGCGTACAGCAAGTACAGACATTCAGCAAACCGCTACAGGCTCAAATAATGAAGGGTGGAAAATGAACATTTCACAAGCAGTTAGCAGTGATAGTCTTAAGAGGTCCATGTCTTAAAATCGCAGCCAAAAATGGCCGCGATTACAAAATATTGCAGCAAAAAGGCCGTAGTTTTTTGCGCTACAATCATGTAAAAGATGCGGGGGACCCATTATACCATGTAAGGGGAGCGAGGGACACCCCTGCAACCCCCGCTCCCCTTAAATGGTATAATAGGGTACACCTTTACCGGGTCAAACTACAGCATTTCTGCCGCAATTTCTTTTACCAGTGACATTTTTGCTGCAATTTTATTACCTGATACCGTCTTAAATTGCTGCTTCCATCCTTCACTGACGTAGGGAAAGTAGACTTTTTTTTTACTTAAACAGAATTCTCAGCATAATGATAACGGGGAG
The DNA here is from genome assembly GCF_040938575.1 of Ambystoma mexicanum. Classification (NCBI taxonomy): domain Eukaryota; kingdom Metazoa; phylum Chordata; class Amphibia; order Caudata; family Ambystomatidae; genus Ambystoma; species Ambystoma mexicanum. Next base: position 777,903,792 of record NC_090931.1, read on the forward strand.
AAATGCTATAGGCACATAACACATTTCATTGAATCAAAAGAACAATTACGTCTCAGTGATTGGTACATAACACAAACAGGCAGGCAACTTTGAGACAGCAGAAAAGGAAAAGTGCAAGCATTGTAACAATTGGTGGAATGTATAACCTTTAGAGGGACATTTATCTAGGTGCTCAGGTTAAAGAACAGTAGGTAATGTTTTCTCTCTCTCTACAGTTTCGACATAATGTACCATAGAAAAGTGAGTAAAGGGCAGGAGTAAAGGTGGGAGATCTAGTAGGAGGCTGGAAGTCAGAGATGGGAGTTGGCAGCGGAACAGCGGCAGGGATAGGAGGACGAATTTACATGCCAGAGAAAGAAGGCTGCAGAAGAGTTTGGAAAATACATCTATGGGCATGGCAACAGAACACTAGAAGGAATTGTTTAGGAGTGGATTCTTATTACCCTTGAAAAGTGATTCACTGGGTCACCTGATGTAAAGGAAACGGGCCAGGTAACAATGATACAAACACACAGATGTATTCTCTAGTGCTCAAAAGAAAATGCTTATACTGGGCCTCATTACGACCCTTGCGGAAATGGAAAAATGATGGCGGAAATGCAATACCGCCATCGAACACCGCTCGTTGCGATCATGACCCGTCACCGTAAAGTACGATGCCATTAGCGACACCGCAGTGAACGGCAACGCTAACTGCACCAAGTACGCGCACGCGCGCCTTGCAAAACCGGAATCACCGCCATGGCGCAACGGTACGCGAATTCTGACCCTAGCGGACATGTACTGAACGCCATCAAGCACGTCGTAAAGTACCATTCCGCCATGGCGAGAAATACGGCAACGCGAACCAACCGTAAATGGCCCACTGAGTGCCTGTACTCCACTCCCTGGCCTCATTGCACAACTCCTGGCAGGCGCAATGTACTCACACTATGCAACCAGTGAAATCCACAATTCACCCATGCATGCCAACGTAGAAAAGCATGCAGGGGCTCAAAGCGCCCCGTGAGTGGGCATCCATGTACGGCATGTCACCATAGCCGTACTGACGCAGCACAGGCATGTGAAGGTACAATACATCAAAATGAAAATCAAGAACACATGACACAAAACAACAGTAGTCCCCCATCGCTTGCCACCAGCGCAAGGCAACATCCAAAACAGCATCCTGAGGGGGATTGCACCAGCCCTGTACTCATGCCAGTAAACAAACCAACCATCAGCAGAAGCATGTACCACACAAGTCGGCAGAGTGACTGAGCAGCCAGGCTCATCCCAAGAGGGGCCGATGGGAGCTGCAGGGCACAGATGGCATCAATACAGAAGCTATTCCAATGGACATGACCCCAGTCCCCCTCCAACAAACGCACGCAAACACAGTCACCTGTGACCAGCCACATTCTGAACAACCCATCATTCCACCAATCGACCTGGCTGACAGGCACCAGTCGGCCAAAAGCCAATCCCCCGCCCCTGAACAGCACATCATGTAAACAGTCACAATGGCAGCCCCTATCCGTGACCATACTGTGCTACGTAGGCAAACGCGGCCAGTACTGTACCACACAACTCAACTCAGAAGCCGGAACACAATGCAGATCATCACGCAATACATACCGCCACAAAGCGAAAATCGCCACATCACCTGCAAAGAACAACGCAACACGACAAATATCGGAATACAATTTAAATGCACATCCAAATGACAAAGGCCCCACAGCAATTTGCAAAATACCACCAAAACAACCATCATCACCGAGGGCTGCATCTGCAATAATTGACCGGCTTCCACTTGTGTGACGCCCTGTACCATCATGGCACACAGGGCCTACATCAACGTTCCAAAAGGCAACATGGAAGCGGCAAGAACCGCAGGTCCGTCCCATGAGGCAGGCACTAGTCGAGCTGAAAGGCCGAAATGTTGCACCTAGCCACCAGTACAGCGTAAGGGCATGTGGCCCATTGGCGATCGTCCCATATGATCGAAATGGTGCTCCACTGATTCACCCGAAGCTGCAGGAGTCGAGAGTAAAAACCATCTGGAGGAGTGGCGTAGAGATGGCATCTGCAATAGGGCAGGAGATACCTGTCACCCAAAAGAAACACAAATCAACCGATTGCATTACGGGACTCATGATGCATTACAATCTTCATTCAACACACCAAATCCACACCCATATGCATGCTAGCCCACTCCAAAGGAATATACACACCCCTAAATCAGTATCGAATCATAACGAAACCAATCGAGCTAAATACACCATTGTCAACGTCGGTTACTGTGCATGCGTCCGTCAAGATAGAACCCATGACATGGGATTAGTAACGTGCCTAGACACAAGTGTATGAAGGCGCGTCGAGACAGGGAGGATCCGACAAGGGCAGATAGACGTATGTCCCACTATGGCAGCCTTGCATCACATAACGCAGGGGAAGGGGAGTGAATCAAAAAACCCATGTACATGGCAGACCCTAAACGGAATCATCAGTCCATGCATCCACACATCATTCCCTCATCCCGCAATGAAAACGCATGAATATTCACTCACATAATATGTGAAACTTCCATCGCGTCTGTGCGTAATGCAGTCCGCAAAAACCACTGTGCCCCTGGCCGGATCTGTAGTGTTGTGAAGCAAGATGGATTTGGGAACGTCCTGCCTTATCGTCCACTACGCTGTTGCGCATCCCATTCAATTCATATCATTCATTGCCTGCTCGTTATGGGCCATGTCCCAAGGACATTCTACAATAGAACGTTACATTTCCAGCCAGACCTGTGGGCGTATCCTCGCCGCTACTTCAAAACCCAAAATGCTGGCCTTCGAATTCCTCACTTGCAACATTACGTCGAAAAGGCTTCTGTGAACGCTTGCATTCACAATTACATCAATGTAGTGCGGCTGTGTGTCATGATGCTAACTGGCTGCAATCACAAATGGCACGCCACGCCCGTCGGTGAAGTACGTTACTGTGCTGCATGAGGGTCGGCCATCGATCGAGCCCTACATACCACTGACTCTTCACAGGTATGTAAGCGGCTGCAATCATAGCATGTGTAACAATGGGAGCATAGCATGAAGATCAGTCAAAGTACATCACACTGCCATCGGGATTTGATACATGATTCAAATCCCAAGATGCCATGCGGCCAAATGCAGCCTTACGTGCGGGACGTGCTCGGCCAGAAGGGATTGCATCTGCCACAGATTCATTCAATCAGCACAGGTGGAGGCCATACAGGCCGACAGCACATATATTGCAGACCCAAACCCCTCCCACAACCACTCCCACTCCAAAATGCTACCGGCAGGACTAGCGATGTTGGGCCTGGGGTACCAGATAGCACTGCAAGTGCTACAACTACAAGAAGACGACGAACAACAACAGGTACAACAACCGGGCGCACAGGGGAGACGGAGGAGAAGGAGGAGGAGGAGGGCAAGGCAGGGTCAGCAAGGCCCACAAGCACTGCCACTACCACCACGCAGGCGGCCCGCAATCCCACGCCTCCGAGCCGATCCGTTCAACCTCACTGCTGAGCAGATCCACACCCTCTACCGTTTGGACCGGGACACCATAATCGCCATTGTGGACATGACACATGCTGACCTCGTGAGCATGATAGATAGCCCAACCGCCATCCCACCCCTACTGAAGGTGGTGTCTGCACTCCACTTCCTGGCCACAGGCACCTACCAGCACACAGTGGGACAGTTGCATGGCATTTCACAGCCACTGTTCTCACGGACACTCTTCCAAGTGCACGATGCCCTCCTGAAGCACGCCGACGACCACATCACACTACCACGCACGTACCAGGAGATTACCAACGCTAAAGTGGGATTCCATGCACTTGGCGGCATCCCGGGTTGCATTGGTGCCATCGACTGCACCCATGTTGAATTGGTTGTCCCACATGCCATGGAGGTCCAGTACCGCAACCGGAAACAATTTCATTCAATCAATGTGCAAATGGTGTGTGACTCCAACAAGATATTTACGCATTGTTGTGCCAGATTTCCAGGATCTACCCATGATTCTATGGTCCTGAGGAACACAAGAATACCACGCTACATGGAGCGACACGCAGGGCACAGATCCTGGCTACTCGGTGAGTCTCATTCCATGCATGACATCGTGGCCCATTTGATGCGTCAATGACCTTGCAGGGGGGGGGGGGGGCTACTTAGCACTATCATTCCACTGACACCCTTTATTCGTCTCATACAGGTGATGCCGGGTATCCACTGAAGAGATGGCTCCTTACACCAATCCGGAACCCACAGAACGAGCATGAGGAGGACTACAACCATGCCCACTCACGTACCCGTGTGGTCATTGAACAGGCATTCGGCCTACTGAAGGCTCGTTTCCGCAGCCTCAGCAGGTCTGGCGGGGCACTCATGTACAGCCATGAGAAGGTTTCTAAGATGGTCATGGCATGTGTCATGCTGCACAACATGTGCATACGTAGGAATGTGCCCATGCCCCCTGACGCTGTACTGCATGCACCTGAAGATGATGATGATGATGAGGGTGGGGATGTGGAGGCACCTCAAGGAGTCCATGAGGCACAGGATGTACGTGCAATCCGACAGAGCATCATAGATGCATGCTTCTAGCAACCACGCATGGTGCCTATTACACGGAAAGGGGACCTGTGGCACTGTGTGTGTGTAGTACAGGCACATTGTGGACTGTACGCCTATGAAGGCCTCGTACGCAAATATCAATGTCCACACATGTCATTGGATGATAATGAGGTGCTGTATTGTTAATGTGATTTGATTTATACACCCTATGGACCCGCCACCCAGTGAAGCCCAACACACCCCCTCCACCCTACTACCTCCCCCCCCAACACCAGTGTCCAAATATGCATGCTGTCCGTGGGTAGACGCTATTGCAAGCCCCCTCTACGGGTATCAGGGGCACCCCTGCCCGTGGAGCGCAGGTTCCTGCCAGATCTGCGTTGGGGGCTGCCCTGGACGGAACTTGCCACGGATGATGTCTCTGCCTGCTCGCGTCCATGCATGTCTCTGAGGGTTTGTGAGAGCTCCGAGAGCACACGGCGCACAGCAGCAAGTTCAGCACAAACGTCTTTGGACGTCGCATGCAGTTCCCCCCTCAGGCTCTCGGTGCTTTTCTCCATTTGTGCTCTCAGGCTCTCGGTGCTTCTCTCCATTTCTCCCCTGAGGCTCTCACTACTTTTCTCTATTTGTGCCCTGAGTGTCTCGGTGGATGTTTCCATGGCTGCCCTGGAACCCCCGCATTCATTTGCATGGTCCTTGAGTAGCGTGGACGCTTCCTGCTGTTGCTCGATCAGCAGGTCGAGGGACTGTTGCCTCTGCTGGGCCATGGACATTTGCGGTGGTGTGACAGGGGGGCTGCTCAACACATGTTGCCTTGGCACAGGACTTGTGGGGGTTGGCCAGTCGTCGTCTTCAGGGTGCCCCTGCGTGGTTTCGTCATGGTGTAGGGGATGGAACATGCAGGGGGATTGGGAAAGGTCATGGATGGTACCTACGTCGCCAGCACTGTTTTCCGTGTCGGAGCATGCTGGCATGACAGCTGTGTCACCTATGGTGCTGCTACCACCAGAGGCAGTGCCATCAGATACGTTCTTTGGGGGGACCTGTGGTGCTGGGGTTGTGGACTTGCTGGCTGCTGGGGTGCCTGTTGCAGTCCCCTCCAGTGTGCTGCCACTTGATTCCTGCTGCTGCCGTGTCTTGATCCTTGCACCTGAGGTGGAGGCTCTTGGGACGTTGGTCCTGGCCCTCTTTGCAGGCGTGCTGGTAGGGGTGTCCTGCAGCTCGTCGTTGGTATCGGACCCTGTGGTGGAGTAAAGAGGGGCAAGCGTTAGTTATGGGTCTGTCGGATTTGGAATGGCAACGTATCAAATGCATTGGGGTGGTACATGAGGCTGATTTGGGACTGGGCCTTGGAGGTGGTCTCATTTTCGTGTGGATTGAGGATGCATTCATTTGGCTGCCTGCAGTTAGGGGGTGCATGCTGCACATGTAGGGGTTGTTTATGGCTTCTTGATTGATTTGTTTGTTCATTCTGACTTTTAGAGGGCGCTGTCAGGGCAAAGTATGTATTGCACTATGGGGTCACATGGTACTGCACATGTTCGTGGTTTGTGGATTTCGCATTGTTTCTCTTGGCCAACCTACCTGATTCTCCGGATGTCGGCACTCCTTTCTCCATCCCTCCGACTCCCTCTATGCTCTCCATTCCTATGGTGGAGGCGCAGATTTCCTCCCAGGGGGTCAACTTGATGGGCGACTCTGAACCCCCCCCGGTAGCTGTGGCGATGTTCCTGTTCGCAGAAAGTATGCTGCGTACGCGGATCCGCAGGTCGTCCCACCGCTTGCGACATTGCTGTGGCGTGCGGGGTGTTGTCCCCACCGCACTTACGCGCTGTGCCACCAGGGCCCATATGGCCTTCTTGTTGGCAAGGGCCGTCCTGGTCATTTGACTGGAGAAGACGACGGCGGAATTTTCCTGGAGGGTCTCGGTGAGCACGGTCAGTTCCTCTCGGGAGGTGTACCTGCCGCTTGCGGTCACACGCTTTCTTGGCTACCTTTCCCATATTTATTTTTTTAACTGGGGTTGCTAACGGGTTGGGATGTGTGTCAGGGTCGGATTTTTTATGGTTGTGTTGGGATTCGGATTTTATAGTTGTGCGGCGTGCTGTTTCCCGTTCCGGCCACATGCTTTTACTTCCGTTTCCGTATATTTACGGTGGCCGTAATTTGCGGTGCACGCTCGTTACGGTGACCGCTCATTACGGTGACCGCTAAGATGGGTGGCGGTATTGCACCTGGTGCAGCGTACGGCGGCGGTAAGGGCCGTTTTGGGGTCATTTCCGCCATCGCAGCCTTTCGGATTCCGCCATGGCGTAATGCTCGTGCCCGATGGGTCGTGATTGGCCGCACTTTGCTCCTTCGTGCAATGGCGGAAACGCTATTTACGCTGTTGCGGTCCGGTCAGTCACTTTCCGCCAGGGTCGTAATGAGGCCCACTGTGTCAAGAAATAGAATAAACGGAGAACTTTTTAGAACTAAATAATCGATCCCAGTGAGTATTGTTAAATATGAGCTTTTAACAACTTGAATATTCCCAGTTTGGAAAGAATGCAGTGAGCCTGGATTGAAAGGTAATTCAAAATGTAACTACTCAAAATTAACTAGGACAATTCAGAAAATTCCAGCAAGTTGAATTTTAAGGTTCCATGAGTTTAAACAACAGAAAAATGCCAACACGTGTTTCAACCCTAACTGAGCCGTCCTCAGGGCTTAAAAAAGTGTTACTGAAGTATAGGGCACGTTATGCGGTCTGCCAAATATTGAGTGAGAATAAGTGGTTTGGTCATAGGATCTCTGGAAATATTCCATGCGGTGAGTTGTATCAGCGAGTAGCAGGAATACTATTTTTCACGTGCAGTTTTTTAATGCAGCTTAATGTGCTGTTTGGGCTTTCTTAGGAGTCTCATATTGTCTTGTTGCCCTCTATAGCACCATTAGATGCTTGAATGCGTTTGTAATCTTTGCTTTCTGCCGGCTTGCCGGTCCCTGGCTGTGTCGGAATGTAGGTGTTGTCATAGGGCCCAGTTACAAGATTGGCAACATTTATGCAGTAAATCCCCAGAAATACTGACCCACAGAATTACTGTTACCATCACTTGGCCTTGTGGGTTTACCATAGCATTACAGGTGCTGGTAGGTGGTGTAAATCCCCAGTTTCTGGGGTCCATAGGGCTCCATTGGGGATTTTGGCGGAATTACCACTGGCGGAATTACTGAGTGGTAAACTCTCTGGATTTCTAGAGGAAAAGTTGAGGATTCACCTCCAGCATCAAGCAGGTGGTTAATCCTCAACTCTTCCTCCTAACATCAATGGTATTACCACTCAACAGTTCCAACAGCGGTAATTCCGCCAAATTTGTGCAGGAAAATTGGCAATTACTACATTTTTCATGAAATAATGTAGGAGTAGCACTATTTATCAAAACAAAAACAACAGCTTTTCATATATTGTCAATGTTTGGCAAGTGAACCCACATCATGCGACAACTTGAACTAGTCATGGTGTCTTTGCCAACAGCGCTTTAGAAGCTTGAGTAGGTACATATATATTATGAGGCCAACTAAACTATAAGTCCCAGAATGCAAACTGGTGATGGTTGAAAAGCCATAACTAATTAAAGGTTGGCCTCTTTGCAGCTTTGACCTTCACTTGCCAAGTGTTGCCTCCTTACAAAAGATGTTTTCTTGTCTGTGGAAATCCACAAACCTTCCAAAAATAGGGGCAATGAAGTCTAACAACATCATAGATTGTGCAGTGCTTTAAATAGGGCATCCAGGTTTGGAGTCTCAGAAGTCGTCCTAAACTCACTGATGGTATTTTGAATGTTCTTGAACGTCTTCCGCAGTGGCCCCTTTCACTCCCTTTGGACAGAATGGGATTTTCACGAATGCCATTGCCACTTCTCCTATTTTGTTCTTAGGCTTCGTGAAAGGGCAGGAGAATTCGATGTATGCTTTTGTGAATCTCTTACACTTCTCTGCTTGAGCAAGCAGGCTGATGACATCATGGAACTTCCAGATGGTGACTGCATGATTGTTCCAGAAAAGCAGTGGAGAAAGAACCCTGGCAAGGGAGGAGATGGCTGATCAGCGGTGGCTACTGGTATATACTTGTTAAGATGACCACTGATGTTTGCTGTAACCAATAAACAGCCCTACATTGAAGCTACTGTCTGAAAGACATCACTGCGTGCATCATTGAATAATACATTTTATGGCGACCAGGTAAACCAGCTGCGGTGGGGTGGGGTGGCAAATTAGCAGCCACCACCCCTTGATATCATCCATGTGCCCGGGAAAGGAGAGAGGACTACTCAGTAAGGACAGCCTACAAGCTACCAGGAAGCCGGTGAACTTGAAAGGTGGAGAAAACCAAAAGGAGACAGTGGGGCCCAGTGAAGAGCACAACAGTGCCAGTGAGCACAGAAGACCTCTGTCAGTGAACAGAAGAAGAGCGTGTGAGCACAGGAAACGTATGCCAGGAAGCAGAAGAAGTGCCAGTGAGCACAGGAAACGTGCCAAAGAAGGCTTACGGAGAACAAAGCAGCATATGTTTGCTAATATGAGCAAGCTCTCCGTGCCATGCAAGGAGTGCTACACCGTGGGGCATGGCAGGGACTGGAACATTTATGCGCATGAGAAGCCTGTTGTCAAAAGTGAAATACTATAAGTGAAGTGCTGCAAAGGGGAGGCCCAATAAGAGCATACCCAGCAATAAGGTAGCACAAAGCGAGAGATGCAAGTAGGATCAAGTCTCCCTATCATAATGAAAAAGGGGCTTAATAATGACTTTTCTTGAAATAAAGCTCAAAATCACTGCATACTAAGGACAATAATGCACTGTGAGTAGGGCTCCTCAAAGGGCAGCTAAGCTCTTTTGGGGTTACAGGGCTTTAGGTAATTGAAAAGCCCCTACATTGTATGCCAGTATTTGGACCCCTTTGCTAACCCCACCACTTCCAAGTAAAGTGAAGTAATTGGTACATGTTGTGGGTACTAGTGAGTTAGCTTGAAAGCTCCTGCGCATATGCCAACAAACTCCCAAGACAAATCAAGCCATATTTATCTAATAAGCACCACTCATCTCTGGACACTGCGCTTGTTAACACTCAACTTGATTATTGCAACAGTCTACTGGCAGGCACATCAAAAAACAACCTAGCAATCTGCCAAACAGCGCATAATGGGGCCGTAAGAGTGATCTGCAACCTTGGCCCACGGGATTATGTTACTGATTCGAGAAGATCCTTGAACTGGCTCCCAATCCACCATCGTATTCCTCATAAAATACTCACCCTTGCCTATAAGTGCATGGACAATAAGGCACCACAGTATTTAACTAATTGACTACAGAAAGCCCCCACTCGTAGTCAGGGCTTTAAGTGGGCCGGGGCCTGCCGGGGCTGAGCCCCGGCAGGTTCCGAAATTTCATTTTGAGGCGGGGCCCTGCCGGGGCCCACTAATCAAGGGATGCACGTGGGCCGGCGCCACCATTATGGAGAAACGTGAGGCCGCTGGAAGCAGATGCCTTGCTTTCTAAATACTGAAGCTCCCGCGGATTCGCGGGAGTGTCAGTCTTTAGGAAAAAGGCCTCTGCTTCCAGTGGCCTCACCCTTTCAGCCTTAATGGTGACACTGCCCCTCCCCAGCTGGCAGGGGCAGCACCACCATTAAGGCTGAATAGGCGAGGCGCTGTCCCCTGCCAGGCAAGCCTATACAAAATAAATGCAGAGATCAGCACCCTCTCCCCCATAGGGGAGAGGGTGCTAATCTCTACAAAAGGCTGCCTGGCAGGGGTGCCAGTAGCCCATTGAGCCGGGGCTCGTCAAGGGGGCGTGGCCTAACGGCCCATCAAGACCCCGTTGTTAGGCCATGCCCCCTCGATGGGCCCCGGCTCGATTTGTAGTGCCACTTAAGGCACTGCTCGTAGTACCCTCCGGTCCAGTCGTCTTAACAAACTCACTGCACCCAGGTACAAGTTAAGACATTTTGGAAGCACTTGCTTTCAGGTTTATGCCTCCACGCTGTGGAATTCCCTCCCTACACTTATGTGTAATGTTCCCAGCCTTACTAGTTTTAAGCAAGGATTAAAAACACACCTTTTAAATTCTAATGACTCCTAATTTCCTTGCTTGACTCCTTGTCTGACTCTCCCTTCTCTAACTGTCTCTGCTCCTCTTCCCTTTCTGCGCACTGAGGCGTGCGGGCGTGCTGCACACTATAAATACTAAATAATAAAAATAATAATAATAATTAGCTGCTACATTCAAGATGTTAGTACAGTTACATTTATGTGCAGCAGAGAGCATACACACCTGAGCATGCTTGAACAACAGTACTTGCTATCATTTAAAATTGACACATGGTTACAGTTTTGGGCAGTGGACAAGCATGTGATCTTCCAACAAGCTCTATGCATCCGTGATCAAGGTCCATAGTGTTCCTTGAGTGAAGTCTAGAGGGAATGTTCATCGTGAACAGCTTTAAAGGAAGGGACCTTCTTGTGTGTGGCGCATCATCAGTGTTTCTCAGTTTGCACAATAGTAGAAAGAACGATCATGCGCTGCCGCACACTTACACCGACAATTACAGAAATGCATATCCATTGGATAATGCTACCCAATTATGGGAAGATGTGATTCCTGTTAAAGACGTTATGAATTAAGTAAATACGGGCAAATTGTAATGATGAAATTATGTAACAACAAGGAGGAATGGGAAATATTCCAGCCTGCCCAATGGAACTGTGGGAGAAGTATTAAGCATTCAAAAAGGGGGAAGATGGAGAACAATGAAGTAAAATCAAGGCAACGTACAGCTGTCAAAGTTGTGCCCCACGGACAAGCTGGTTTTACATTAGATGATAATGGCTGTTTAATGCAAACAATGGATACATCGTCAACGTTGAATGGATTCTTTTAAAAATGTGAGGCATCGGGGGCGTGGCTTGGAGCCTTGATGGTCGGATCAGCTCCACAAGAGCTCCCGGTTTACGCCACGCATCCTACGATAATGATCCGGTGAAAGATGACCCGCAGTTTATCCAGACGGTACTCCTGATGGTCAAAGTGACCCGGCACAGAAGGATCTAACCCCGGTCACTCCACGACGCCGGGAACCCGAGGCAACTCGAGCCTGAAGCGGCGCCAGGGGGTAGCAGTAACCGCTCTCAAAATGGCGGGGAGCTCCAGGAAGTTTGCCTAACGGCTATGGAGGCAAACTGCAGCGCAAGCAAGCAAACAGCCTCCTGGGCGGGGGAACCGTCAACCTACTGTGCGCGGCACCCAGGCAGAAGGAAGCACTTGCGATGGATAAATACAGCCAAGACTCCCAAGCCGAAGTAGCAAAACGGCAGGGTCACCCGCCGGCAAGTGGCCGCACCGAACCCGACACAGCACACTGGCGCTGAGACCAGCGAACCGAGTGAACCATCATCCCCGGGGGAGGGGGTCATACTGTAAGCACCCCAGAAAGGCAACCCATCGGAATCAAGCTGAAACGCAGAATGGGCACCCCCACCAAGAAGAAGACGAAGTAGCAAATGGCACCCAACGCACTCCAGGGACTCGATAGCATCCTGAGTGGCACACAAAGCTCTGAAGGTGAGAGGCAGGGGTACCAGCGGCTGCGGGCCACGGCCAGGCGATTCCCCCTTCCCGAAGCCAAAGCCACTAGAGAGCTAAGCGGTCCGGAGGTGGGGGCGGTCCAGGGCTCCCATAGCTTCCCAGCGCCAACACTGAGCAGTGCTGCTGCGCTGCCTGGCATAGTAGGCAACCTACGTCCCCTCCTGCAGAGACGGCAGCAGCCACAATGAACTGAGCAAGCCACCCACCCTAGAGGGAGAAGCACCACAAGCAGAAAAGCAGCCCCAGCGGAAGCACGCCAAAGCATAGGAGCGAAAAGCGGGGGATCCAGCGGCAGCGGGCCGCGACTGAATGATTCCCCCTCCCGAAGCCAGACCCACTAGAGAGAGAAGCGGACCGGAGGTGGGGGGCAGTCCAAGGCTCCCTTCACTCCACAGTACCGACAAAAACCTTGCTGCTGCTTGACCAGGCAACCCACACTCCCTCCATCAGGGAGAACAGTGGTCCCAGTCAGACTGGGAGTAGCAAGGTGCCAAGGATCGCAGCGGCCCTGAGCTCTAGTCACACAACATACAGTGACCCAGGGAGGCACAGAGAAGCATGCCACCTCCTTAATCCCTGCCTCCACCACTGAAGCAGAGCCAGGGCAAAAAACGCGGCCTGGGGCCCCCCCAGCAGCACCAATCCCCCCCCAAACAGGGACAAAGAACGCACTCCTGGAGATCCTCAGGTCCACAACGGGTAAGGGAGACGCTGGGAGCGCCCAGCAGGTTGCAATACCCTAGCTCCTGCCGGGCGACAAACTCACAGTGGGAGAACTAGCCCGCTCAACGGACCCCCCCCCGCACCCTCGCCTGCACTGGAAAGGCTCAGAGCTGGGGGCCTTTTAAACAACAGAAACAGCCTGGGCCCCCTCATGGCACTCTCACGTTAACGGAAGCATTGAAATCCTAACAGCAACCACGAGGGAGAGGAGGGAGATGAGGACTCCCCGAAGCAGACACCCACGAACAAGCGCTGGGCCCACGCCACACATCACACTCAAGACCAAAGAGCCAGGCCACGACGCCACCCAACTTGTAAATCACCCGAGGCAAACCAAACTACAGGATCACGCAGACAGGGGTAACTTACCCTTCAGCAATTAGACCCAAACCCGCCAAGCAACAGCACAGGCAACGGCAGCTGGGAGCAAGATAGACCAGCCAACCTTCTGAGAGTCCGGTCCGCCGGGTCTTACCCGCACAGCTGCACCCAGTTGAGGCCCGCAGCAGGGTCTCACCCAAACTCTCATTGGAGGGGCTCAGGCCATCACCATACAAGCCCATAAGGGTGTCATAAAACCCCAGACAAGCAGAAACAGCCTTCACCTACCACTTGTAGCCAGCCCAGAACACTTGCACTAGCACCACATGAAGGAGTGAGGGCCATACCCAGGAAGCCTCAGGAGGAGAGTAGCCACTCAACACAGTCGGGCCCCGGCCAGCAGAGTGTCCCACCAAAGGCAGCCAAGCAAACCCGAACAAAGCCCCCCTCCACCTTCATGCCAACGAGTGAACGCCCGACTAACCCCCTTCCCTATAACTCCATCACGCAACACACCGATCCGCGCGACAGACGGAACCCACCATGGTGAAAAAGATGACTAAGCAAGCGGACATTGCAACCCTACTATCCACCCCTGCACCAGATTGATCCAGTAGAGGGGACCGCCTGGAGCCAGGAGAAACAACCACCGAGAGCACACAAGCGGAACCACTCCGGGAAGCCCCAACTCAGACGGTCATGAATTCTGACCTCCAGGACCTTTTGGCGGCACTAACCAAGGAATTCCAGATGGGCACAGAAGAGGTGAAGAGCACCATTCCGGTCCTGGAAGCGAGAGTAGGGGAACTGGAGACAAGGACTACGGAGTTTGAAACAACCATAGGTGAGCACAGCTACAAGATTGAGAAGGGGGCAGACAGGCTAGCCGCATTAAAATGTGAAGCCCTTGAACTCATACAGGGGGATTCAGAGAACCGCTCCCGCCTAAATGATATACGCCTGAGAGGAATTCCCACATCCATCCCAGAGGCGGACCTAGAGCATTACATGAGCAAACTCTTTCGCTTCATCCTGACACTACGGATGACTCCCCCCCTGGTCATCGACAGGGTCCACAGAATCAGAGTGAGATCCAACGCCTCAGCCCCGCCAGATGGCTCACGAGACTACACTATTTCAAAGTTAAGGAAGAAATCATGTTGGAAGCGAGAAACGCTCAGCGAATACTGTTCAAAGACGCCGCCATCTCCCTATATCAAGATATGACCTCGATCACACTTCCGGAAAAGGAACGCACTGAAGCCAGTCACAAATGGCTGAGGGAGAAAGGCACACCGTACCACTGGGGCTTCCCACAGCCCTAATTTTCACATGTAATGGGAGCGTCCTCCAGATACGCAAAGTGCACGAAGCGGAGAGACTGCTGAACCCAGGAGCGGGTGAAGGAACCAACAACGAGGAAGCTCCCTCAGAAGAAGAAGAACCACAAGATTCCAACTGTTCATGGTCACGAGTTGAGAGGCGTCGCCGGAGAATCAGGGGCCCCCCACTCAGAAGCAAATGGCCAAGTAAAGTTGGCTAAAGCGGGACGACACCGGTGCCCCGAACCCCCCGGATCCAACTAGCACCACCAAGTGCCAGTCGCCAGCCACAACCGCTGGCCACATGTCATATTCCCGGAGCTAGCCAACACTCAACTCTTACTCTCAGCTTTCATTACCATAGAGCAGAGGCCAAAAAGCCACATCCTCAGCAGGATGCGTTGGCCCAGCCGGAGTCCCCGTTGCTCGAAGGCTGGCCCAAACGACCAAGTTTTGTTCTATTAGGAGGGGAAGAAGGGTGGACAGCGAAAGGGGCACAAATCGCCATGACAGGACCCAACCCAACCGACGATCGCCCACTAGAGCAGGAGGAACATGGAGCATAAAAGCACCCAACAGCCGCACCCAGACCACCCAAAATGGGTACAGCCATAAAAAATCTGACTATGATCACCTGGAATGTCCAAGGCTTAAACTCCCCCAGGAAACGGAAATCCGTGGAACACCTCCTAGTTCAACTGGAAGCAGATATAGTCTGCCATCAAGAAACCCACTTCCTATCCGCAGACGAGTGACGTATCAAATGCCAAAGATTCCCTAAAAGATATTTCGCATCCTCTGGACAGAAGAGAGGAGGGGTGGCGATCTTGCTCAGCCAGTCAGCGACTCTGTCAAGGGTCACAATGAAGCGGAACCCAGAGGGAAGGTTTCTACTAATCAGGGGCCTCCTAATTGAACTCCCAATAACTATCATAGTGATCTATTGCCCAAATGAAGCCCAGGAGGAGGAGATCCAACAAGGCCAAAACATGTCTGGGGTTGCTTGGTTTTCTGTGCAGAGGGGACCTGGCCTAGCAGTTCGGGCTGGGCTGCTACCTTCGGTGGCGGCAGCTGCTGACTGATTTGCACATGGCTGGTCCCCTTTTGCAATGGCGCAGACGGGCTAAAAAACGGTGGTGTGTAAGGTTGCCCAGAGCAATTTCCAGTGGTTTAGATTCATTCGAAACCTTCCACCCATCACTTTTGTGGTCAGTTTGTTTCTCCTTGTGAGAGAGGATATGCCCAGACGTGGGTCCCTTGCTCGCTGTGCCACAGGGAACCAGGCTGCACCTCACTGAGGAGGTCCAACAAGGCCGAAACATGTCTGGGGTTGCTTGGTTTTCTGTGCAGAGGGGACCTGGCCTAGCAGTTCGGGCTGGGCTGCTACCTTCGGTGGTGGCAGCTGCTGACTGATTTGCACATGGCTGGTCCCCTTTTGCAATGGCGCAGACGGGCTAAAAAACGGTGGTGTGGAAGGTTGCCCAGAGCAATTGCCAGGGGTTTAGATTCATTCGAAACCTTCCACCCATCACTTTTGTGGTCAGTTTGTTTCTCCTTGTGAGAGAGGGTATGCCCAGACGTGGGTCCCTTGCTCGCTGCGCCACAGGGAACCAGGCTGCACCTCACTGAGGAGGTCCAACAAGAACGAAACATGTCTGGGGTTGCTTGGTTTTCTGTGCAGAGGGGACCTGGCCTAGCAGTTCAGGCTGGGCTGCTACCTTCGGTGGCGGCAGCTGCTGACTGATTTGCACATGGCTGGTCCCCTTTTGCAATGGCGCAGATGGGCTAAAAAACGGTGGTGTGGAAGGTTGCCCAGAGCAATTGCCAGTGGTTTAGATTCATTCGAAACCTTCCACCCATCACTTTTGTGGTCAGTTTGTTTCTCCTTGTGAGAGAGGGTATGCCCAGACGTGGGTCCCTTGCTCGCTGCGCCACAGGGAACCAGGCTGCACCTCACTGAGGAGGTCCAACAAGGCCGAAACATGTCTGGGGTTGCTTGGTTTTCTGTGCAGAGGGGACCTGGCCTAGCAGTTCGGGCTGGGCTGCTACCTTCGGTGGCAGCAGCTGCTGACTGATTTGCACATGGCTGGTCCCCTTTTGCAATGGCGCAGACGGGCTAAAAAACGGTGGTGTGGAAGGTTGCCCAGAGCAATTGCCAGTGGTTTAGATTCATTCGAAACCTTCCACCCATCACTTTTGTGGTCAGTTTGTTTCTCCTTGTGAGAGAGGGTATGCCCAGACGTGGGTCCCTTGCTCGCTGCGCCACAGGGAACCAGGCTGCACCTCACTGAGGAGGTCCAACAAGGCCGAAACATGTCTGGGGTTGCTTGGTTTTCTGTGCAGAGGGGACCTGGCCTAGCAGTTCGGGCTGGGCTGCTACCTTCGGTGGCGGCAGCTGCTGACTGATTTGCACATGGCTGGTCCCCTTTTGCAATGGCGCAGACGGGCTAAAAAACGGTGGTGTGGAAGGTTGCCCAGAGCAATTGCCAGTGGTTTAGATTCATTCGAAACCTTCCACCCATCACTTTTGTGGTCAGGAGCGCTTCCTGTGCATGATTCTCCCAGTGATATCGTCCTTCACAAAAGGCAAGCTGCTAATTGGCAGCGACTTCAACCTCACCCTGGGTCCAAATACGGACAAAACCCTACCATCCACAGGAACAGACTTCTCGAAGGCACTGGGACTCGCAGAATTTTTGAGAGAGACAGGAACGGTGGATGCCTGGAGGCTGGCAAATGATAAAACCTGTGACTACACCTTCTTCTCGCATGTACACAGGGGCCTCTCCAGAATAGACCTCCTACTCGTATAAAGCGCGCTGTTTCCCTGCATCGCAGACATCCACATAGGGCTAAGGGTAATCTCCGACCATGCCCCAGTTATTGCACAGCTCCAGACAGAGGGTCTTCCAACACCAAAGCACAGGACCTGGAAGCTGCAGAACTACCTCCTCATGGACATAACAAACAGCCAGGAACTATCGGAAGCGCTAATCAACTACTTCACAGAAAGCCAAAGGACCCACGGAGGCTACGGTATGGGACGCCATGAAGCCGGTGATTCGAGGAGTGGACATGAACTGCTCAGCAGCACACAGGCGCAGACACCAGCGCAAACTAGAAGAACTGGAATCAGTGGTGGCACAGAAAGAGGCAAACCACAAAAAACGTCAATCAACAAGGTCATGGAATGAGCTACGCAAAGCGAAAGTAATCCTGGAAATGCACCTTGCAGACCGAACAGCCCGAGCTTTAAGATACACAAAACAATATTACTACCTGAACAGCAACAAAGCCAACCGCCTACTCGTGGAAAAGCTCAAGAAAGTACACACCAGAAACAACATCAAAGTCCTATGAGATCGAGATGGGATCCCCCGTTGTTTGGACCCCGAAAAGCTATCCAACATGACGGAGCACAACAGAAACATAATGTCAGGGAAGCCCACAGAGGCGGCAGCACACACCACCTACCTGCAAACGGTCCCAAGGCTGCCCCTCCATCCGCAGATCGACGCCCTGGAGGACCCTGTTTCCCCGGAGGAGGTATCAGAAGTGATCCGCTCAATGAAGAATACAGCCCCTGGCCCCGACGGACTGCCCGCAGCATTCTACAAGAAATATAACCATATCCTGGCCCCCCATCTAACCTCGCTTTCCAACTCCTTCCTGGAAACGGGTTCCACCACCCCCTCTATGGAGGAATCAATCACGATCCTGATTCCGAAACCTGACACAAACCCAGAACTCTGCTTGTCATACCGCCCCATCGCCTTGATGAACGTGGACTCTAAAATCTTCTCGAAGCTATTAGCACGCAGGCTTGCCCGACTCCTCCCGGATCTCATCCACCCAGACCAAATGGACTTCATCCCCGGTCGCAACACCATGGACAATATCAGGCGTACCTTAAACATCATTGAGATGGCCAACAGAATGGGAGGGGAAGTAGCAGTGGTATCGCTCGATGCACACAAGGCATTCGACATGCTGGACTGGGGCTACAAAGGAGAGACACTGCAACACTATGGATTTGGCCCGAAATTTCGGAAATGGACAATGACAAATTATCAGCACCCAACCACAAACCTGAGAAGCAACGGAGCCATGTCACCCAGGATCAAGATCACCAGAGGCACCCATCAAGGCTGCCCCCTGTCACCTCTTATCTTTGCCCTGTCAATGGAACCGCTTGCCACCAGGATCCGACAGAGCACCGTAATCCAGGGACTCAATTTCAAGAACAACACTTATAAAGCAGCCCTGTACGCTGATGACATGTTGCTGACGCTATCACAGCCAGGCATATCCCTGACGGCGCTATGGGAAGAGCTGAACAGCTTCAAAGCTGCATCCAGATTCTCGATTAACCTCAAGAAATCTGTAGCACTGGGCATCAACATCCCGAAAGCAACGCTGAACTCACTATCAGCTAGTCTCCCAATCCCATGGGCCAGATCCCACCTAAACTTCCTAGACATCCGCCTACCCAAGCTAGCAGAACATACCTAGAAGTTAAACTTCCCACCCCTGCTGAAAGATCTCCAATCAGACATGTCCCACTGGCAAGATCAAGAAATATCTTGGCTGGGTAGGATCACAACACTCAAAATGAACTTGATCCCCAGACTGATCTACCATTGTCAAGCCCTCCCAGTAGCAATACCCAAAAAAGCCAAACAGAAACTTCAAGCACACATGCGAAAATTCGTTTGGGGGGGCAAGAAGCCCCGGGTGACTAGGAAAGTCCTGCTCAGGAGCCCTGGGTCAGGAGGCTTGGGAGTCCCCAAAGTCGAGAGGTACTGCCTAGCCGGCCAGCTCTCTGCGGCATTTAGGTGACAACCGGGCAACGACAGACCCCGTTGGCTGAAGCTGGAGGAGGACTGGAGCCAATACCCATTAGAATCCCTCCCACACATCACATGGCCCAAGCACCCCCCAGGCGTTGGACCCCTATCAACCACTAGGAACACAATAGACAGCTGGAAGCAGGCAGCCAGGAAGTGGAAATGCAGAAGCATGGCAGGCCCGCTCTCTCCGGTTGGGGAGAACCCAGACTTCACCCCAGGTCACGGACAAAACGATTTCTCCAATTGGAAGCTGGGGGGTCTGAAGCACGTGGCAGACTTCTATGAGGGGGTCATCCTACTTAGGTTCGAGTACTGCAAAAGGAAATTCCAGGTCCCAGAAAGCGAGAGGTTCCACTACGCCCAACTCGGCACTGGTTGTCACATGGCGCAATGAGGACGCATGGGCACAGCGAACTCACAGCACTGGAACGCACACTAGTGGCAAGCCCAACCAAGGGGAAGATCTCAACCCTGTACAAGCTACTGGACAAGACAGACCGCGAATCCAAGGAACCCTATATGAAACGGCGGGAGAGAGATCTGGGCAGGGAACTACATATGACCAGCTGGGACCACATCTGGACAAGAACCCAAAAGACCTCCAAATGCGTGACGAATAAAGAGGGAGCTATAAAGGTTTGCTACAGGTGGTACATGACACTGGAAATTCTACACAAATGCAACCCCACCACACCACCACACTGCTGGAGAGGCTGTGCAGAGACAGGAATGCTGTTTCACCTCCTCTGGACATGCCAAAAGCTGAAGGATTCTGGAGGGAGGTCCTGGAACTAATCCCGACAGATCACAGGCCCATCAATCCTGTGGGACTCAGGCATTATCCTACTGGGAGACACGGGAGATGGTAAGTTCCCGATTACTGATAACCTGGCGGATCTCTGCACACACTTATTAACTGCAGCTAAAATCTCAATCACCAGGCTGCGGAAACTCCCGGAGGGCCCAGCGATCCCGTTGTGGTGGGTGAAGTGCTGGGATATTGCTGCAGCCGAGAAAATCACCACCATCCGCCTGGGCAACAGAAACAAGTTTCACAACATCTGCGACCCATTCTTTGACTTTGTGCAGAGATTTCCAGGCGTGGTCAGACAGACACCAGCGCTCCGCTGGCTGACGAAAATGGACTAACAGACCAATTTCCCTCTCTTCCCATAGATATGGCGGTCGAACCAAACACGATCATTGAACTTAAGCCCTGTAACGCTGATATGAGTCGGCTGCAACCACCCCCCGGAACACCCACCCATGTTTACATTTGCCTCAGTTGAGGTTATGTTAATTTTGGTTGTGTTACTCATTAGCAACATGTCACAAAGCATGGCAAAGCTTTTGTCATTTATAAATGTGAGGCATGCAATTACCACAGTATTGGAAAAGTGCCCAAGAAGTGAAATTCTAATTGGGCGATAGGTAATATGTGAAATAGAATTGTTAAATGTATGTGCAAAGTCAATGACTATTGGCATATCTGAAGCAGCACATATTTATGAATGTACATTGTGAAGATGGTTCCTTGAGGACCTGTTTGCACTGAAGTACACACATATCCGCAGCCTACTCAACAAAATTCATTAATCTATCCAGGAAATTCCTCACCACTGACAACTGCCTTACATTAGCAAGAGCCATCATAGGGAGCAAACTCGACTGCAGTACCGCCATCCTTGCAGGTACCTCCTCAAAAGAACTACAGCTAATCCAAAACGATGCCCTCAGAGTGGTATGGGGGATGAAACGCTCCAACTACATCTCCAAGGTGAGGCGCAAAGCCCACTGGCTGCCAGTCCAGGCTCCCATAGAATTCAAAATCCTTTCCATCACCCACCGCTGCCTATGTAACACTGCCCATACCTAACTCACCCATCACATCACAAAAACACTGCACGCAGCCTACGTTCCTCTTCCTGTAGCTCCATAAGCACCCCAAGGTTCTCCAGGAAAAAATATCAAACCATTTATATTCAATAAGTGCGACTGAACCAGTATGTTTGACTCCATGTTTGCTTATGTACCCATGATGCTTTGCCTGTAACATGTTTTCCATTACTATACCATTTACTCTGTAATCTTTAGCGCTGTGATACCTCCGGGTCCTGGGCGCTATCAACAAATTCAATAAATAAATATATGTAAGGCACATGAAGTAGTGTCTACATGCAGTTAGATTCACTGCAATTGGGGGCACAAAGATGCACCCAGGCGTATGTGGCACGAGCATGGTAAGGAAGGGTGGCACACAATGCATACCTGTGCATGATAATGCACTGTGTTTGGGGACACCAAGACGCATTCCCATGGTTAAGTGCCATGAGCATGGTGTGGGTGGGTGGCATACGATGCACATCTGTGCACGAAAATGTAGTGTTCGGGAGCACAGAGATGCATCTCAGGGTTAAGTGTCATGAGAACAGTATGGAAGGGTGGCACATGATGCACACCCTTGCATGACAACACACTGAACATGAAAGAAGATATTATGCATTTTGTGTGAACAATTGAAGGGGGAACCATTTCCGGTCATGGGAGGTTATCTTCATGTATGTGTAACTGCAGAATTCTATGGAGCCATACCTCCATCTGTCTGTTCCCCTGACCACCCAATTCCTCTTGCTCTATCTAGGGCAGGCAGGGAGGTTTGGAGTCTCTACATCAAACCTTTTATTCCACTGCGTCATAGGAGTTCTAGTCAGGTCACACTGTTTTAAGAGAGAAGGGTAGTGTAGTAAGGTTGTAGCTTGGTGTTATATTGTAAATTCATACTATTTTTCCATTAATGATGAAAGGGGGAAGGATGTCTTGTATCTTACATTTCTCTGTCTGAGCAAGGAGGATGATGACATAATGGAACTTTCAGGTGGTGACTGGATGGTATTTCCCCAAAATGGCGTACCAAAAATGCTGAATGCACGTTTGGTGTGCATTCAACATAGTTGATACAGTCGAAAACCAAAATGCCAAACTATTCAGTCATTCAACGTACATCCCACTGAATGAGTGCTCCAGGGAAGCAGTTGAGAGAGAGAGAGAGACCTGACAAAGGAAGAGATGGAAGACCGGTGGCTACTGCTATTGTAACTATTGTACAAAGGTGTTCTTTCCTCTCCTTCCTCAGTCTCCTTCTAAATATACCTGCTTCTACTCTCCGTCCCTTGGCAACTTACCCAAAACAGGACTGCAAGACTTGTCCTTGGCCTCAAGCCTTGGGATTGTATCTCTCCAGCCCTGAAATGTCTTCACTGGCTCCCAGTGGCTGCAAGGATTAAATTCAAGACCCTTCGCATTGTTCACAAGGCTTTCTGGGGCCTGGGTCCAAAATACCTTCAGCTGTCCCTCTGTAAATACCTTCCCTCCTGAGCCCCTCGCTCCTCCACCTCCAACTCCCTCAGGGTCAGTAGTTTTTCTAAGAAATGAGCTGTGGGTAGAGCTCTGTCTTCGGCTGGGGCCTCCCTCTGGAACACCCTCCCTGCCACTCTGAAACTTGAGGAGAACCATCTCCGGTTCCGGAAGTACCTCAAGACCTTCCTCTTTGCTTCTGCCTCCTCTCCTCCTCTCCCCTATTTATCTGTTCTATCTCTGCATTGTGCACCTGGTCTTCCTCTGTCTTTAGGGCCCAGGTACCTGCTCACCCTGCCACCCACCCGCACTGCCTCCGGGAAAGCCCTTGCACTGGGGTCTGTATCTCTAACCCTACAGCCCCCCCCCCTTTTTCTTTTCCTGCACTTATTCAGACACACCCTGTCTGTTCCCTTATTCCTAGCACTTGCCACTTGCTGGCTGCACTACCACTGTTAGTTGCTTTTTGTTATTTATTTTTTGGTATTTATTTATTCATGTTTTATTTACCTATTTATATTTTTGCTCTGCACTTTCCACCTCTCCCCCTCTGCCTTGCACTTACCACTCTCCCTCTAACATGCACTTGCATGTTATCAATGTCACTGGGCCTAGTAAGATCGTTGTTTTTGTTTTCCCTTGTTACCCCACCCTTGCCTCGTCGCGCTCTGAAACACTTGTGTACAAGCGCAATACAAATAAAATATCAATATCAATACTTCGTAAGATGACCACTGATGTTTGCTGTAACTGATAAACAGCCCAACATTGAAGATGCTGTCTGAGAGTCATCATCCTGTGCATAAATATGCACCATTTAATGTTAATCATGGAAAACGTTTGACTTCCAAAACGTGAAAGGACTCCTAAATGTTTAGGTTTGGAATGGTGTTACTTCCACTCCCAGAAAGTTAACTCAAGCATGGTTTCTGATTGCAAAATATACCCATAGCTCAGTATAAAGATTTTTCACAAAAACACATTTCTAATGCCCACAACAGAGGTTTATTAAAGTGGTCACATCCGGCTTGGTAAATAGCTCCCTGCAAAACACCACCAAAGTTTTCATGCTTAAATGGAAGAGCCACATAGCACATGTAATCAAAGCTGCATTCAGCATCATTAACTGCAAGATGAGTGGGAAGGGAGTGGGAAGTAAAAAGACTATCTTTATCCAGTAATGAACTTGGAAAATAGACAATATTCTATGCAAATTATGTAAATTCATTCTGATTATACAGAACAGGGCAGTGGGGAATGAGCCTGCAAGTGTGAACAAACGAAATAAATGTAATTGATGAGGACAATCTATTTACCTGTGACTGGGGGTGGAATTTCTGGCACTTGGAAGAGTATATTAAAAATGAAAACTTGATCACTTTTGAAACGTTTGTATCTGGCTAATCAGGCTAGGAGACAAGGCTATTCCCCCATGAGGATGTTTCTTCCACTCCACAAACCAGGGGACTTGGAGCAATTGTCATTGGCCCTCATTACGACCCTGGCGGAGTGGGTTTACGCCAGCGTTATTCGCGGCGGACCCGTCCGCCCTACTACGAGTTCCCGTAGCGCCATGGAACGTTTTCCGCCTGGTTTTTCCGTGCGGAGAAATCCATGGCGCTACGGGACCTTGATGTTAATTACGCCACCGTATTTTGCGGTGGCGCAATTAACGCCTTCCCCACTCCCATTATACCCTATGGGGCAAAAATGGGAATGGGGAAGGGTAAAATGGGGAATGGGGATTTACCGCCCCGCCAAGGTCGGCATGGGGCGGAAAATCCGCCAACCTCCATGGCGCTATCGGCAGCTTTCCGCCGTGCTCCGCGGTGCATTTAGCACCGCGATTTCCGCCAGGGTCGTAATGAGGGCCATTGTGTGAAAGCAGAGCTCTGGCTCCCAGCACTTTCTGGTGGTTAGTACAATGTATGAAAAGGGGCTCCACAAACCTAACATTCTCGTCAGTGTTGAGATATATTGACAAGGGACAAGGTTTTTCCAAGAGGCAATGGTGAGAATAATAACATAATGACATAATAAAAGTAAGTCAGTACAGTAGGCAAAGGAAAATGAAAGGAAGTGAACCCAGACTTGTATATACAACAATTAATTTACTGGAATACCATCAAGTCCTTGTTTTAAAAAAGCACATCAAATGATGTAACTACAGAGGGGATGCAGGCAAAAACAAAAGTGGGGATATTTAACAAAGCATCAAAAGGACCTTCCTTTGTGCAATACACAGAGAGTTCGTGCATCCCCTCAAGAGCACAGCATGCCTTGGGCAACGCCACCAGTTTCAGCTTTTATGTAGTCATGGGATAGTTAACGATAGGCAGTGCCATAAGTATCTGCCTGGCTGTAAAACGGGATTAACTGGCATATGG
Organism: Ambystoma mexicanum; assembly: GCF_040938575.1. Classification (NCBI taxonomy): domain Eukaryota; kingdom Metazoa; phylum Chordata; class Amphibia; order Caudata; family Ambystomatidae; genus Ambystoma; species Ambystoma mexicanum. The sequence goes on from NC_090931.1 coordinate 777,928,968, forward strand.
TGTGAGCACCGTGGCATATAATTGCAGTGATTGGCAAATGCTAGGATATATATAGCAGGGTATCGTGCTGTTTTACTGACGCACATTTCTTGGAAGTAATTTTCTGTACATAAATTACTTGGAAAAAACTCATCTAACTTTATAGGAGTAAGGGGTTAATGGGGTGGGGAGGGGGTTGGGGTAGGGATAATAGTATAGGGAAAGGGGGGATCTAGGGGAGGCCCCCCAAAATGTAAAAAACAATGCATGCAATTAGTTTTTTCGAAGTAATGTATTCATAGAACCATATAGCACGAACCCAGCTGTGAAGCAACAGAGCACCGTACAACATGGAGATAAAGCAGTAAGATACAATAACATTAAAAGGGTAAACTATCGATGGGACACTTGGAAGGACACGGCAAGTGGAGTGCATAGGGTTACAGGCAGGAGATATAGCTCGAACCCATGCTTGATTCATTTGTTGATGGACCTGCACCTATGCCCCTGATGAGCCTAAACCTGTGCATACCAGGCAATCTGAACCTCCCAACTTCACTGCTGAGTCCCTGGGTCTGCTTCAGTGACCCGCCTCCTTTGTCATCTTCTGCTATTGGGGAGGAAACTAAATGGGTGCCCTTTTAATCCCCCACCAGAACCGACCAAGCCGGGGTCTTTCCTATACAAGAGCCAAAACAGTTCTCTTTGCCAGTGCTTGTTTATAGCAGGATATCAGTGCAAGTAATAGATTCATGAACACACAAATTATAGCACCTAAAGGGTGGGCCAGTAACACCCAAAATCTGGCTACCAGCTCAAATCCTTTTTCCCCCACATATTTTAATTTTATGTGGTCCACTTGTTCGGATGTCAGTATTATTAAAGTCAATCAAATTCAACGCGTGCTTTCACAAAACACAATAAGCGGTATGACATTCAGGTGCACAGAGATCTCTGCAGAAGAACCATTAACACAGTGTAGGAGCATTCGACTTATAATGATAATCGAACTACAAGAACCAGACTGCAAAGAACTGTTGTCTGAAACCTAAACTGGCTCCGCGGCCACATGCTACACGTCCAAGCTCATTGCATTAAGTCGGCAATTTCTGACACCACAAAACTGTACCACACTAGCCCGGGCCCTCATTTTATCGATGCTAGATTATTGCAATGTGTTACTGCTAGGCACCTCTAAGGCCAACTTAGCCAAATTACAATTGCTACAAAACAAAGCAATGAGAGCAGCCATTGGACTAAAAAAATCAGATCACATCTCCGCCATCAGGAGGGAAGCCCACTGGCTTCTCATTAAAGCCAGAATAATCTTTAAAACACTCTGTGTCACACACAAATGTCTTGCCAAAAAGGCCCCCTTGTACATCAACAACACTGTCACCCTGAATAAATCCACCAGAACATTAAGATCCAACAACAATGCACATCTCTCTATCCCACGCTTCAAGTGGTCCAGAGCAGGGGGAAGTAGCTTCTCAGTAATGCCCCCTAAACTATGGAGCACACTCCCACACCACGCCAGAATTGAGCCTTCACACCAGTACTTCAAGAAGACACTAAAAATATGGCTATTCAATAAATTTGAGCCCGATACCCCTCTTCTCACCCTGTCTCCTAGGACAGAAAGTGCCAGGCATCCCCTCGAACAGTAATCACCCCCCCTCACCCTCCTGGCAGTCTTGAACACCATTAAACCATTGTACCGCCACCTGTAATGTTGGAATTCTGTAAATTGCACTGTGATTTGTATTATATATTTAAGTAAGATGTTTGTAACTGCGCCGTGACACCTACAGGTTTGGGCGTATAATAAATGCAATAAATAATAAATGATAATAATAGGTTTGCCAGTTTTCAATGCTGTTGCTGACCTACCAAATATGTCATCTACAAAATTAGGTAGTTTGGCATTATTGCAAAGTACACTTCTCCTACATCTTTTGAACTATGCAAAGGAAAAAAAACAAAACAGAGAAACCTATACACGTGTCATGCTCCGTTTTCCTATACGCCTATATTATGATATGGGTGTCTAGTCAAATGGTCGACAGACAAATGGTCGACAGTCAAAAGGTCGACACAATTTGGTCGACACAATTTGGTCGACAGGTCAAATGATCAAATTTTTTTTTTAGTTATGTATATTTTTTTCAGGTTTTCGTTTAGGGAAAAAAAGTGGTTTTAAGAAAAAAAAGGGGGTTGGGAGGGACCACCCCAAAAAAAAAAAAAAGTGAAAAAAAATTTAAAAAAAATATTTGATCATTTGACCTGTCGACCTTTTGGTGTCGACCATTTGTCCTGTCGACCATTTAGATTCGATCATTTGTCCTACAACCTATGATATCTACTACGTGCATGAACTCAGATAGTTCTCAGCATAATGTAAGGATGGCGGGATTCTGTAGGAACATACCAATTTGCACAGAATCAGCAGAACAAGCTTGTCTGCCATTGATTGGCAATGATTGGCACATAACACAAACCGCCAGCTTTGGCACCGCAGAAGAGAACAAGTAACAACTGGTAGAATGTGCAATAACACAGTGGCATATAGGACATCAATAGACATGCCAAGTGCTGTAATTGCAGCCATGCCTCCTTAATGCCTTCTTGCAGAGGCATAGACCTAATAGTGCTCAAAGGAAGTAAAGGCGCCAAGAATTAGAGATAGTTTACCAATCATGACACATTGTGTTCTGACACTAAGAACCCCCGAGAAGTAAACATGAATGGGCAGATGGGAGAGGCATGAGGAAGAGAGGAGGCGGGAGTTAAGGTGGGAGAGGTAGGAGGCCGGAAGTCACAGATGGGAGGTGATGGGGGAAAAGAAGCGCAGAAAGGAGGAAGAATGTTCATGTTGCAAGAAAAAAAGGCTGCAGAGAGTTGGGAAAATATATCTCTAGGCATGGCAACAGCACATTAGATGGATTACATAGGGGTAGAGTCTATCTCTAGGCATGGCAACAGCACATTAGATGGATTATATAGGCATGGCAACAGCACATTAGCTGGATTACATAGTGGTAGAGTCTATCTCTAGGCATGGCAACAGCACATTAGATGGATTATATAGGCATGGCAACAGCACATTAGATGGATTACATAGGGGTAGAGTCTATCTCCAGGCATGGCAACAGCACATTAGATGGATTACATAGTGGTAGAGTCTTTCTCTAGGCATGGCAACAGCACATTAGATGGATTACATAGGCATGGCAACAGCACGTTAGATGGATTACCTTAGGGGTAGAGTCTATATCTAGGCATGGCAACAGCACATTAGATGGATTACATAGTGGTAGAGTCTTTCTCTAGGCATGGCAACAGCACATTAGATGGATTATATAGGCATGGCAACAGCACGTTAGATGGATTACATAGGGGTAGAGTCTATCTCTAGGCATGGCAACAGAACATTTGATGGATTATATAGGCATGGCAACAGCACGTTAGATGGATTACATAGCAGTAGAGTCTTTCTCTAGGCATGGCAACAGCACATTAAATCGATTATATAGGCATGGCAACAGCACATTAGATGGATTACGTAGCGGTAGAGCCTTTCTCTAGGCATGGCAACAGCACATTAAATGGATTATATAGGCATGGCAACAGCACATTAGATGGATTACATAGGGGTAGAGTCTATCTCTAGGCATGGCGATAGCACATTAGATGGATTATATAGGCATGGCAACAGCACATTAGATTGCATAGCGGTAGAGTCTTTCTCTAGGCATGGCAACAGCACATTAGATGGATTAAATAGGGGTAGAGCCTATCTCTAGGAATGGCAGCAGCACATTAGATGGATTACATAGGGGTAGAGCCTATCTCTAGGCATGGCAACAGCACATTAGATGGATTATATAGGCATGGCAACAGCACATTAGATGGATTACATAGGGGTAGAGTCTATCTCTAGGCATGGCAACAGCACATTAGATGGATTACATAGTGGTAGAGTCTTTCTCTAGGCATGGCAACAGCACATTAGATGGATTATATAGGCATGGCAACAGCACGTTAGATGGATTACATAGGGGTAGAGTCTATCTCTAGGCATGGCAACAGAACATTCAATGGATTATATAGGCATGGCAACAGCACGTTAGATGGATTACATAGCAGTAGAGTCTTTCTCTAGGCATGGCAACAGCACATTAAATCGATTATATAGGCATGGCAACAGCACATTAGATGGATTACGTAGCGGTAGAGCCTTTCTCTAGGCATGGCAACAGCACATTAAATGGATTATATAGGCATGGCAACAACACATTAGATGGATTACATAGGGGTAGAGTCTATCTCTAGGCATGGCGATAGCACATTAGATGGATTATATAGGCATGGCAACAGCACATTAGATTGCATAGCGGTAGAGTCTTTCTCTAGGCATGGCAACAGCACATTAGATGGATTAAATAGGGGTAGAGCCTATCTCTAGGAATGGCAGCAGCACATTAGATGGATTACATAGGGGTAGAGCCTATCTCTAGGCATGGCAACAGCACATTAGATGGATTATATAGGCATGGCAACAGCACATTAGATGGATTACATAGGGGTAGAGTCTATCTCTAGGCATGGCAACAGCACATTAAATGGATTATATAGGGGTAGAGTCTATCTCTAGGCATGGCAACAGCACATTAAATGGATTATATAGGGGTAGAGCCTATCTCTAGGCATGGCAACAGTACATTAGATGGATTATATAGACATGGCAACAGCACATTAGATGGATTACATAGCGGTAGAGTCTTTCTCTAATCATGGCAACAACACATTAAATTGATAATATATAGGCATGGCAACAGCACATTAGATGGATTACATAGGGGTAGAGTCTATCTCTAAGCATGGCAACAGCACATTAGATGGATTATATAGGAGTAGATTCTATCTCTAGGCATGGCAACAGCACATTAGATGGATTATATAGGGGTAGAGTGTATATACACACACACACACACACACACACAGCAATATTGGCTAGTGCTCAAGGGAAAACGTTTATACTGTGTTAAAACCCACCACAAAGAACACAGCAGCCTTATGGACTATGTCACAGTGTTCATTTCATATGCAATAAAGGTAAAGTAGCAGTGTTATCAAAACAAAGACAGCAGCTTATTTTATCGACCTAATAGTAAAACTATCTTCTGCAGTATGGGCTCGTCTGTGAAACGTACATCATCTGACTTTAGTAAATTCATTTTATGTACTGCCAAATGGAAGTTTCTGATTGACATTTTCCACCCAAGTTGACTTTGTTCGAAATGATCTGCTTCCTCTCACAGAGGGGTGCTCCCTTATCTGTGAGGTAAGCTGAAAATGTAAGCTGTATAAATATGTTCAGTGTTTTATTTGTCTTTTAAGTAAATTGATCAAACTGTTTGAGTAATTCATCTTTATACAGTTCTAAAGGTCTTTAAAAAACATTTTTCTTGAATGATTTACATAAAGCAGCTGGAAATATCTTTGGGCTGTCACTTAATTTACATATAATTTGGAATGATGATGGGAAAAGTATTGTTAAAGCTCTCAAAGTCTTTCAAACTCTCATCCAGAGTCTTGTTCCATAATGTATACTTTGTGTTATTGTCTGTTTTTAAAACATTTCCATAGACCAATTTTATAAATGCAGTCCTCCAAATTGTCTAGTCTGATCAACTCTTAATAACATAGTTTGGGTCTCATTAAATGTACAACGGTGCGGTAAAAACAGCATTAATTCTTTTACCGTGAATGACCGCTGAATTACTTCTCAGCCGTACTATGAGTTTGGTGGTAAGGTGGACGATTTACTTCCAGCAAAAAGCTGGAGGAAATTCGTCTACTTTACCGCCAAAAATCAGCAAAAATATGTGGAATTACCATGGTGCAATTACCACCACCACTACTTCTGCCAATGGACTCCAAGAATGGGGAATTGCAACACCCGAACACCGCTTGTAATCCTGCAGTAAATCTGCAAAACCGAGTGGGAATGACAGTAATCGAGTTGGGTGGTAATTCGGCAGATTTACTGCTAAATTAGCACCAAACTCGTGATGATGCCCAATATGTGTTTAGCTGATGGGATTCGGCACTCCCAGCATATGATTTACTAATTTTACTTGATCAGCTAAAACGAGATTATCAGATCTGGATCACCTCGCTCTCCTATCAATGGTGACCTGATAATGTTATCACTTAAGCAGGCACCTCTGAAGCCCATATGAAATAGGATACTACATCTTGACACGGTATGAAATATTCATCAGATATGTATATTGAAGAGGCACTGAAAAGAAATATTGATTTGTGCATGATGGACATATGTACCATGTTCGCTCTACTAATAAACTTTAACTGTGGATGCACTTATGTAGTAGACTTTATACTTCTTTAAACAATTTCCTATCAATGTTCTCACATGACCACCTGTTCTGCTTGCCAGCTGTTAGTCTAAATAACTATCTGTTCATCTTTTGGCTGTTCATGAGCTTGGCATATACCTTAACATGATTTCGCTTTTGCTGTGTCAATATTGTAACCACAAAAGCAGCCAAATTATACAATTTAAGATTTTTTTTGCTTATGTGCGTTCACTTATGAGCCACAGCTCGAAATCATCCAATCAAACACAGGGGACCTAATATGATAAGTGGTATTTGCTTTAATTGCATGATCCCTCAAAATTAAACTTTTCAAAGCACCCTTCATTTCAAATATTTTAAAAATGACAAGTGACCCCCTCCCTGCATTGCCATAAACCCCTAAAAGGTCTGTGTACTCTTGGTACCAAATATATGGGTGTTCAGCTTGCATACTGTCAAAAGCTTATTTCTTTTATTGTGGCCTAGTTGCTCTCTCCCTTGGCAAAGCACCTACTAATGTATGCATACGGTTGCTCGACCCCCTCAGAGTTCAGATGCGCTAGGATTACACGAAGTCTAAAATCACAAGCATTTGTCTGAATGGTGAATTCCTGCCCATAAAAGGGTATCTTTAGAACTGGGGCATTGAACAGGCCATCCTTCTAGCTCTAAAATGATGCCTGACAGGCAGGGGGCCAAGTAACCTTCTTTGGCAACTTCTAGAGGTGACATCATTAAGCAAAAGGGCCATACCCCTTGATAAAAGGTCTTTAATACCCACAAGACACAGGAAGGCTCGCACTTGAATCTAGCTAGTGGGGATATTCCAATCCATCTCTTCCTGGACTTTGGCCTGGAGAGGCTGCTTCTTACCACTCCCCACTTGGTGTGCTAAGTAAGTAGCATTTATATTTGCTATTACAAAATCATTACAAATCCTTAAAGGTGCTTAGCTGCTATTGTAGGTGCTGTTCATTCAGTTCTATTCCTGAAACAGAATATACTAAAAGTGGTTTTTACTTACCTTCAATTGCATTCTGCCATTCTATAACCCTTTTACGCTGTGTTTTACTCACCTGAATTATTGCATTGGTTTTATATTGTGTTTCTGTTTATAAATGGTACTTACCCATCTGAAGATGTATCTTTGCCTTGTGTATATATAAAAGAAATAACTGTTCTGATATAACTCCGAATGTGTGTTTCTTTGGGCTTATGTATATTGCAAGTTCTCTGTACTGACCTAGGGGCCCTTGCTGTATAGTTGATATAGAAAGCTTGTAACATTTCTTTTTGTTTTGCCCAAGCTATGCTAAATACGGATCTCTCTACCGTAAAGTCTTATGGAAGCTGTTCCAACGTGCACCATTGTTGAAGCAATATCATTGTGTAGGTCAACCACGAAAAGGCAGCACAGCCTCAGTAGCTAAATGTATACACAGGGCGTGGCTAAAAAGAAGAAGAAGACGAGGGATAAGCCCTGCGACATAACTGATTCACAAGAAATGTTGGTGTACATAATAGCCCAATATGTGTTTAGCTGATGGGATTCGGCACTCCCAGCATATGATTTACTAATTTTACTTGATAACTGGGTAACTGTGTATTATCTAGAGTCTTGCTGTATTTGTTCTAAACTGGGATTGTTTATTTATGTGATTACGTATTTTTATGTTTGCATGATGTAAAAGATTTTAACTGCGATTTCTAATACTCTTTATTTGAATGTATATTCACTGTATGACATATAAGTCGAGTAAAGTGTTGTTCACTGATTGCAATATTTATTAGTGCAGTAGTTAAATATGTGCACCCATCTGGTAGATAAGACATTACTTGAGCACTGAAAACTGATGCAAACGCACACTTTATGCACTTGTTCGCAGGCATTTTACTCATTTTTTGGGGATTTGTTATTTAAGGTATTGTACATTAAGGAATTGTTGTCATTACATGCATTGCATATGTTTTTATATGTTATTGTATACCTGTGGCGTTTCTGTTGCAATGGTAATAAACTGAGCTGAAATTAGAACCAGAGACCAAGGAAAATACAAAAGGGGCTCCGGTGGCCATGCGTCATGCCCTAATCCTTTTCAAGACATGCAGGAAGCTCCATAATACATGTACAGACCATTATGAGTAGTATACTATATCCGCAGCAATTAATCTGTTTTACGTGGACTGTGGTCTTCTCTCCGCCCCAACAAAGTGGTGCATAATGGACTCTCGAAACTTAATGGTGAGCGAATGAGGGTTGGGGCCAAACTATGCATAGAGCTTCTCTACTTTCGTCTACATGGTGGGGTGGTGGATGTGTTGCTATTGCCTCTTCCATAGACTTTGTGAACTTGCAATCTGGGGACATGCCAGTGGGTAAAAAACAGGGTAACTCAACAGTGATTTGGGAAGAAGTAAAATGATGGGTTGGGAGACAAGTACTCTTCGTATGGTAGAGTACAGCCATCTAATGCCTTTATGAATCTAGGCTCCGCCACCAAATGCCCAGGTATTGTCCACAAATACCCAGGCACTGCCACAGGATGCCAGGTATTGGCATTGTGAAGTGGTTAAATAGCATTATTTGTCAAATGCCGAGCAGAATAAAAATACAGCATGCAATCATAAATATTGTAAAGCAGTCCTAAAATATGTTACATCACAATTGCAAAGAATTGGCAGGGAAAAAAGCTGCAATGTAAAAATGTGCAGTAAAAACATATAGAACTGCTAAGAATCTAAATGAGTGTCCCAATTTCCTTCTTTATTGATATGGACACCAACGTAATCAAAGTAATCCACTTCTTCCATGGCTGCACCAGTCATAATCAGATTACATTTCCTCAACTACTTTTGGCCCATTGGGTTTTGGAGAGCATAACATTATCATCTCTTATGTTATGTTGATTTATACTGCACACCACTACCACCCAGGAGCAGTACCCAGGCGCTCACGTGGCGCTGCAAGAAAGCGGACAGGGTTAGTTAGTGAGGGAAGAGTGATAGGATAGGTCCAGCACCAGAAGAAACTGGAGTCTGTGTGTTGGCTTGCAGACGGTTGGTTGCATGCACTGGCTTATTGTATCCATATGGGTAAGGTACAATGCTTGGGTTGTTTCTATGACTGTTATGGAGGACTTTGTTTGTGCATTTTATGTGTAGATTGGACGGTATTTCATTTTGTGTGCACTGGCTTGTTGTATCCGTGTGGGTAAGGCCCAGTGTTCAGGTTTGTTGTTGTAAGATTGTGTTACTTGTGTTGGATGTGTGTTACTGTGTAGATTGGCTAGCCCAGTGGGTGTGTATGTTGTGTGGTGGTGTGTAGGAGGGAGCAGCAGTGGGGTGGTTAGTACACTGGCTAATTTCTAATTCTTCTATGTGGCTCATCTACACCATTCTATATAGTGATACACATAGGTTAGTGTAACGCGTGGCTAATCTTCACAATTCTGTCTAGTTGTGATGCAGGCTAGTGTGATGCAAGCTAATATTCACAAATCTGTCTAAATGTGATGCAGGCTAATTTTCACAATTCTGTCTGGATGTGATGCAAGCTAATATTCACAATTCTGTCTATATGTGACGCAAGCTAATATTCACAATTCTGTTTAGATGTGACGAAGGCTAATAATCACAAATCTGTCTAGCTGGGACGCAAGCTAATATTCACAATTCTGTCTAGATGTCACGCAGGCTAATCTTCACAATTCTGTCTAGATGTGATGCAGGCTAGTGTGATGCAAGCTAATATTCACAATTCTGTCTAGATGTGACGCAAGCTAATATTCACAATTCTGTCTAGATGTCACGCAGGCTAATCTTCACAATTCTGTCTAGATGTGATGCAGGCTGATATTCACAGTAGATGCAGTAATACTTAAACTGATTGTTTAAAAAGTAATCAGGCTAAGTGGGAGGTATGTCTAGTTAAACACGTTAAAGTTAAAATGCAAGATATGGCTAACCACCTACATTCAGGCAAAGTGTGGATAGAAGGAGGGTAGAGGATAGAGGGAGGGTGGCCCAAATAGGGCACTACAGTGAATGTAGTAGTACTTAAAATTGATGGTTTTTAAGGTACAACAGGCTAAATATGAGATATATGCAACAGACTACAGGCTCTTAGATAATATTATAATAAGATAAAACAAGATGGGTTGGACTTAGTGGGGAGCAGTAATTGCTGCTCCCCCTGTCCAGACCTCGCCTACCTTGTCGGTTGCTGCTGGTTGATAGCTGCAGGCTCCACACTCTCCACACTCCAACACTGCCAACACGGTCTGGAGCTTCTTCTGCCAGAGCTGTCCTTTGCCTCGGGGTCTTTCACCGCAGGGGGCTGCCCAGGCAGGGGTCTGCCCTAGAAGAGTGCCTAAGTAGAGCAGCTGGGTCAATCAGGGGTGGTGGGAGGGCTGGGAGGTGGCCGGGCTACAAGGTACCAGGAAATGGCATGGGATGAGGGGGAACAGAGGAGAGAGGTGCAGGAGAGCACCGCTTTTTTAAATACTACGTTTTATTTTTTAGATATTGGCCCAAATTAAGGGGCACACCAAGGCACAACTTGCCCGCCAGGCAGCAGCAGCAAAAGTGCGCGCTGCAGCTCTGACGAGGCAAGGGCCTCGTAGGGCAGGCAACAATGGATGCAGGGTCAATCAGGGGTGGTGGGAGGGCTGTGAGGCAGGGGGGCTACAAGGAACAAGGAAATGGAAGGGGATGAGCAGGGACAGAGGAGAGAGGCATGGGAGAGCGCCACTTTGTTACATACTACTTTTATTTTTTTAAGATATTGGGCCAAATTAAGGGGCACACCAAGGCACAATTTACCCACCAGGCAGCAGCAGCAAAAGTGCGCGCTGCAGCTCCGGCGAGGCAAGGGCCTTGCAGGGCAGGCAACAATGAATGCTGGTCCAATCTGGGTTGGTGGGAGGCTGGGAAACGGACGAGCTACAAGAAACCAGGAAATGGAAAGGGATGACCGGGGACAGAGGAGAGAGGCATGGGAGAGCGCTGCTTTGTTAAATACTACTTTTATTTTTTTAAGATATTGTGCCAAATTAAGGGGCACACCAAGGAACAACTTACCCGCCAGGCAGCAACAGCAAAAGTGCACATTGCAGCTCCGGCGACGCAAGGGCCTCATAGGGCAGGCAACAACGTATGCTGCGCCAATAAGGGGTGGTGGGAGAGCTAGAAGCGGATGGGCTACAAGCAACCAGGAACATGGAAGGGGAAGAGAGGGGACAGAGGAGAGAGGCGTGGGAGAACTCCACTTAGTTAAATACTACTCTTTGCATAGTGGAAGATTCCAATGTTTCCTCCATTGAGGGTTGGGGCTTTACCCTGAAGAGCTGTAATATGTTCAGCTAACTCTCTCCTATAAACACAAAACAAAGAGTAAGCAAGTGCACAACCCTGGCGAACACCCTTCTCAACCTTAAATACACTAGTATTAATGCCTCAACTTATTGATGCGCTATTACCACTATTAAATCCTACAATTGCTCTTAGCAATTTAATGGGGATGTTATAAACTAACAAGCATTTCCATAGCTCACATTTACATACACAGCATACACCAATGAATACAGTTATAAGGTCAATAAAAATAGCATAGAAGCATACCTTTCTGAAGAAACACATATTTTTGTAATAGAATTGAAAGCCTAAAACCTGGTTTCTGGTTCTGAGGCCTTTGCAAAACTGGCCTGCCATGGACTGAGGATTCTAGTCTCCTCCATCCAGGCCTCCAATCGACTAAGCAGAACCTTCCCATATATGTTTTCTACACAGTCGATTAAAGAAATTAGAAAGAAGTTGCCTGGATTTTCTCTACCGCCTTTTTTATATATGAGAATACGCTCGATTGCATGCCAAGATGGGGGATCCTTATTCAAGACAGAAATAATGTTAACTAATAACACAAAATAAAGAGACCAAATACTGATGTCTTCTTTCAATAAATCTATTGGAGGCCTATCAGGCCCTGGTTTCTTAATAGTTTTCTGATTATCAATCGCAGCTCTTACGTCTCCCTAAAGAAAGATAATGATCTACTCAACGATTGGGCAATAGAAACAACAGTATCCCCAATGTCTACACAGAAATGCCTGTCCTCCTTGGATAGTAGTGCACTGAAGTGCATAAACCATTCAGTGTATGTGGTATAATGCTGAAAGGCTGTCTAAACTTTGCATGTGGTCGACATAACTAAGCTCCACTAATCCCTCAAGTTCTTTGAAACAATGTCTGTTTTCAACATTTTCCATCTATCTTTGACAAAACCTTGTTTCTTGCAATCTCCCGATTTCTCATACTCAGACTTAGCCTTGACTATTTCTAGTTGGTTGTGGCTTCACTAAAGCAATTGCATTTTACTGCAACCATCTGCATTCTGCAACAAACCAAGTACTTTCCTTTAATGAATGAACTCTACTTCCTCAAGGGGTTTGGTTACTAATGGTTTGACAGCATCAACCAGTTGCCCAAATGACCCCAGATGTCAGGATCAGGATTTATTGGCCACACCACTGATTCTAATATGGGCAGGATTTTCCCTTCTCCAAGATGCCCACTTAATTTCTTTCAGATTATTAGTGGAATTCACAAGCAGATTCGCCCCTTCAATATTGTCTCTCAAGCCTACAGCTATGGACAAAACATCCGGTTTATGGTCAATTTCCATGCGAGGCAATATAAATAAGCCCCTGCAAGTCTTTGAAATAAATAAGGATGTAATCAATAAAGCCAAGTGTATCCCCACTCACATATGTAGGTCCAGCCAGGATATCCCCAGCTATCCTGCTATTTTATGCCCATAGGGTGCCTTTTAGACATACGTGGGGCATTTCAAATGTGTAATGATGGTCTGCCTAAGGCCTTTTGGTGTTGGTTGAAGGAATACCCTAGGCCAGATGTTCCCCATCCATCATACCATCCAGGATATATAAGGGCTTGAATTAAAGGTTGAAATCATCCAGAAAAATGTATGCAATAATTTCTCTGAGAAAATTGCAATACCCAGTTGTTCAAGAGCAAATACACCCACTACATGATTGCCATACGACCAAAGGGCCTGCTGTAAACATGAATCACTAACACAGAGAATGACAGGGAAATGTCATCAGAATAGCTTGGATGTCTGTAGAGCTTGTTCGTAAAACTGATGCCTTAGCATTCAATTCTACTTTGATCTAAGTGAGAAATCCTACCTGAGGATTTCCCCCTTTGGGCCCTTTTACTACTGGTATAGAATAATGTATTAAATCCTCCATATGTACACTCTCCACAGCCAAAGCTTGTTGAAAACAGATAACAGAATTCTAATAATAAGGGTCCAATCCACATCCCCCTATGTTTTTAGCCCACAATGATCCATCATGAAATGATTTGCAATTCAGTACTAGCAACCTCAGGGGGATTCCCCACATGGAGGAGCGTCTGGGCACCAGGGGATGAAACATGCTGTCAATCAACAGCCTCGGGCTACTGAGCTGCTTTAATCTGCCTCAGTGACCAATGGGGTTAACCTACAACCATACTATTCTCTCCGGGTGGTGATGGTAAATATGTGTTCTCGACCACAATTTGGCCCCCTATGTTCTTTTTACACAATGGCCCTCATTACGACCCTGGCGGAAAGTGACTGACCGGACCGCCACAGCGTAAATAGCGTTTCCGCCATTGCACGATGGAGCAAAGTGCGGCTCATTCCGACCCATCGGGCACGAGCACCACGCCATGGCGGAAGTGCAAAGTCCGCGATGGCGGAAATGACCCCAAAACGGCCCACACCGCTGCCGTACGGCGCCCTAGGTGCAATACCGCCACCCATTTTAGCGGACACCGCAGTGAGCGCCAACCGGAAAGTACGGTGACCGTAAATATACGGAAACTGAAGTAAAAGCATGGTCCCGGAACGGGAAACATCACGCCGTACACCTATAAAACCACAAAATCCACACAATCATTAAAAATACTACCCTGAGACACATCCCAACCCGTCATCCACCCTAGTGAAACCAAGAAAAATGGGAAAAGTAGCGAAGAAAGCGTGCGACCGCAAGCGGCAGGTCCACTTCTCCCGTGAGGAACTCACCGTGCTCACAGAGACCCTCCAGGAGAATGCTGCCGCCGTCTTCTCCACGCAAATGACCAGGACGGCACTTGCGAACAAGAAGGCCATATGGGCCCTGGTGGCACAGCGGGTAAGTGCGGTGGGGACCGCACCCCGCAACCCACAGCAATGCAGAAAGCGATGGGACGACCTGCGGATACGCGTCCGTAGCATACTTACTGCCAACCGCAACATTGCCACAGCCACCGGGGGAGGATCGGAATCACCCATCAAGTTGACCCCCTGGGAAGAAATCTGTGCCTCCACCATAGGAATGGAGAGCATAGAGGGAGTCGGAGGGATGGAGAAAGGAGTGCAGACATCCGAAGAATCAGGTAGGTGGCCCAAATAAAACAATGCCAAAACCACAATGTCCAATCATGTGAAGTAACACATGTCCAGGAGAACGTCCACATACATAGGCCTGATAGCACACTTCAAAACTCACATCAAATACATAAATAATTAAAAATCCTAAAAACACCCTCTACACGTGCAGCAGGCACACCCTAACTGCAGGCTGCCAAACAACTGCACCCTCACTCCACACACAAATGAAACCACCTCCAAGGCCCCGACCCAAATCACCCTCAGGTACCACCCCAATGCATGTGATACATTGCCATTCCAATTCCCACAGACCCATTAATAACGCTCGCCCTCCTTTACTCCACCACAGGGTCCGATCCAAACGACGAGCTCCAGGACACCCCTACCAGCACAC